>NC_139220.1:59316793-59891793 GCF_055691185.1 Crinia signifera | reverse complement strand
AAGTGATATACTGTAGAGTGATAAACACACAGCCAATCAGCTCCTTCCTGTCATGTCACAGACTGTAGTTGACAAATGACAGGTAAGAGCTGATTGGCTGCCTGTTTATTACTCTCCATTTTATCACTTTTGAAGCTGAGAAAATCCGGGCCACTGTCAATTATATGTATTTTGCGAAAATACTTACAGCGTTGAAGACGCCGCCTCAGAGCCTGCAGCCGCTCCGGCTCCCGCCTCCGCAGGTCGGACCATCGCCTCTCCAGTTGGGCGATGGTCCTTCGCACATGAGTGCGGGCGAATATGCGTCGCCGGGCCGCAACATATGCCCGGCGCTTGTCCCGATTCGAAATGAAGGGGCCTGCCTGCCCCAGTCTCCTCTCCATGACTGCCACCAGTGACAGCAGCTCCGCAGTGGAGAAGGTTGTGCTCGCTGGTAGGCAGCCATCTTAGCAATGGCACAAATCAAGCAATCATGTGCTGTCATTGGTTGATCAGAGTGATATTTGGTATTAACTTTATTGTTCATTTTTACACTAACAGCGTGTATGGGCCCGACCAGACGGCTAACCCATTGCATCGCACACCCACACTTGCTGTACCTTTGCATAGTTTAACAGACCATCCTAAACAGACAGTGTCAAATAAGACTGGAACCCATTATATAGAATCTATAACATTCACCAAACATGGGTATGAGCAACAGGTGAAATAGTCTGCATCACTAGACACTTACACCTAACTCCACAAGGTACTAAACAGCTATTTTATAATGAAAGCTATGCAGCAGAAACATAGCAAATAGTGCCAGGCCCTTTCCCAAAATTAGGCCATGCTGCCATGTGTACACTTACCTTCTACTGGGCCATACTAGAGAGGTGGAATGAAAAGTAGCTAGCATCAAGGTAGAATTTGGAGTGCTTTCACATGTGAATTGGATGCTAGCACTGATTACTTGTGCCTAAGTGGTGGACTGGATTTACATATGGAATGGGTATTGTCAGCTGTACTACATACCAAACAAGTGCACAGTACAGATGTACATTCAAAAATACATTTCATGTGCGACCTCAGTTTTATTTGGTCATTGGTGGTCAAATCTGCATTTACCTACTATATCAGAATTACTCAGTTTGCCAGGTTTTTTTGAATTTTTTTGGCACAGCAAGGGGCGTGGCCTATGCGCTGCACGGGTGACGCTGCCGTACGGAACGCGGACGTATGGAACGCAGGTTGTAGCTGATTAACGCCAATTACAGAAATAGTATTTAAAGTTGTGCTAGAAAGGCAAACAGTTGTTGCAAACATGGCTGGCTCAGAGTCAGAGGAAGAACAGGTGGTGCAGAACCTCTTGTCCCGCATGGAGTCCAACACCACCTATGTCCCCCTCAACCCAGACCAGCCATTGGGAGAAGAGCAGCCTGCTGGGCCATCCACATCTGCCCAAGCTGCAGCTGGCCCATCTTCAGCCTCAGCAGAATTATTGGGAACACAGCAGGTGGCTTCCCAACAGAGTAGCCTGCACAGCACTTCAAGTACAGCGACAGGTGGCCGTGGCCGTGCCAGTGGCAGTGGCGGTGCCAGTGGCCGTGGCCGCAATCGGCCAACAGAGGAACCATCCACCAGAAACATGGCATTTGAACTGCAGGAGCTTGACATCCTGGTGACCCGGGCACGGGATTTGATCGAGTGCCCAACGGCTAAGCTGACACACACAAGGAGATGGAAGATCTGGGAGGAGATAACGGCAGAGATTAATGCGGTGGCTCCACAAGTTCGTGAGGCGGAGCACGTTAAGAAGAGGCAAGTTCATGTGTGTTACATTTGAGCAGTACAAGTCCAGTAATGGTTACATTCGATATTAGATGGAGTTGGTCAATGGGTGGTCACGTTGCTTGGAGGCACAGACATGTTTGCCATGTCATTGAATTGATAGTTATTGTAGAGTGAGTGTGATTGTATCTTCTATGAGTTGTTTTTCAAAATGATTATAATGTAAGTTTGGTGTCAGGAGGCACATGTTGTATTATGTTTCAGATTGCAATGGGTGCTACAGCAAACATGAGGAGTGACATGTATTAATATGTACACTTTGATTGCAGGTGGCACGACTTCAAAGGCAACCTCAAGAAGAAATTGACCCAGCGGTGGGAACACAGCCACACCTCTGGGTCTGGCCCCATGCCTTCCAAGCTGCAGCTCACCCCCCTGGAACAGATGGCAGAGTGCTGCATTGCAGTGGAGGAGGTCCGGGGGTGAGCACCATAGACAGCGAGTCCCCAGCGGAAGTGATGGCTTCTACGCTTGAAGGTAATTATTTGCCAGCCCATAAGTAGATGTTTTGAAATTTGCATGGAATGTGTGGTAATTGGTATTTTCTCGTTCAACAGCATCCCCACCGCTTGGTCAAGAATCTCTTGAGGAGGTTGTGGAGTCTGTGCCACCTGGCCCCAGTAGCAGGCCCGTGCAGCAGCAGCCGGCAATGTCCGCGGCTGAATTGGCCACGTGGGGGCATGTGCTTGAAAGTATTGTGCAGCAGGGAGACTCGGCATCAGAGCGGGTGCGTAGGGCCGAGGAGGTGCTGCAGGGTTTGACCAGCAGCCAGCAGAGTATTGCTGTGAGCCTGCAGGCTATGAATGCCAGCCAGCAATCTATTGCTGATAGCCTGCAGGTGCTGGCTGATCAAGCCCTGCGGCAAAATGAACTCCTCCTCTGCCATAATGAACTTATGGTGGAGCTAGTTACCACCAATAGGGTCCTAATGTCACCCGTTTCTGGTGCATTACCACCATCATCACTCCCTGCTGCCAGAGGGGGAAGAAGATCCACCCCCTCCCCAGCATGTGCTCCACGTGACCCACCATCTGAGCGTGGCCGTGGGCGAGGCCGAAGAGCTGCTGCACGTGGCAAGGAGCCTGCCATGGGCAAACGTGCCCGCAAATGAACTTGTGTCCGCATTAATCTCCACCGTTATGTCTTCCCAAATCTTCCATTGAGCTGTGTGTGTCAGCATCCTGTGTCAAATTCCGTGCCGAGGGTCACCACATTTGCCCGCGGTTCAAATGTCATGTTTGGTTCCCCTGTTGCCCTGTTTCGGCTACCATTACTGTCTGCTGTACTTGAAGTGTTGGTGCTCTACTTTTGTTGTGAAGCCACCTGATGTGTTCCTAATGATTCTGCTGTGGCTATTTATTATATATTATTTACTTTTAGTCCTGTTATGGTACCATTTATTTTGTGATGGTTTTGAAATTATTTTCTAAGTTTCTTTAATAAATGTTATTTTGGCCCCCCAAATGTCTGTATTAATTGATACATGCAGAAGTGACATGTGTATTAGTATTATTAATCTTAAGTTGTGTTCATTATTTGCAGTGTAAAAGTGTGTGACAAGTGCAGCATGTAATGTTCCCTTTAAGCTGCAATGGTTCCAATTGCAGCAGTGAGAAGCGTGTAATTAACAAGTAATGAGTAAAGAAGGTGATTGTATTGTGTTCAGCTGACATTGGTTGAGGTGCGTCCGTCCTGATTAGGCGTTCCGATTGCCTAGCGCATGACCGAGTGGTGTCCGCTAAGCAATACTAGCCTTTTGGACACCGCACATTTCTTGCCTTTTTGTTCGCGTGCATTCGGCGTGCTGTCCGAATGCACGCCTACCAACATATGTGCACTCCCCTGTGTCCGCCCATGTTTCCGCCCAGTTTAGCCCACTTTGAAACTATGCCCCTGTGTCATTCCGCATGACGCCCATAACACGCCCATATTGCCCGAGTGATTGCGGTGCACATTTCTGTACGGTATTAGTGAGAACAAGTACGGAGACCATGCGTGGCACATGCGCGTGGCGTTCCCCACGCATGCGCAGACGGCTAAAAAACGCAATCCGAAAGAATTCGGGAAAGTATGCACCGATCAGAATAAGGGCCAGAGAGTGGAAATCTTCTTGAGGGGGACAATGTAATAGTAGATCATATTAATAATTATATCTGCACAGTATTCACTGCTGAAAGAGAAGGGAAGGGGACACAGTTAAGTTGCAAGTATAGCCAGAAAACTGAGGGAGAAACAAGTACATTTACAGAGGAGAAAGTCCTCACAGAACTCTCAAAACTGAAAGTGGATAAATCAATGGGTCCAGATGGGATACATTCAAGGATACTAAAAGAGCTTAAAGGGGAGCTGGTAAAACCATTAACAGAATTATTCAACCAGTCACTAGTTCTGGAGTAATCCCAGGGGACTGGAAAACAACGAATGTAGTCCCACTGCACAAAAGTGGAAGCAAGGAAGAGGAAGCCACTATCGACCAGTGAGCCTTACATCAGTAGTAGGGAAACTGATGAGTTGTAGAATATCTCAAAACCAGCAATTTACAGGATCCAAAACAGCATGGGTTTACTGGTTGAAGATCATGTCAATCAAATCTTATTGACTTTTTTGACTGGGGGACTAAAGTAATAGATCAAGGTGGGGCTGTAGATGTAGCTTATCTAGACTTTACTAAGGATTTTGACACTGTCCCACATCGCAGACTTTTAAATAAACTTGAAAGCTTGGGATTGGAGTCTAGGATAGTTGAATGGATAAGATCTTGGTTGCAGGACAGAAAACAGAGAGTTGTAGTAAACAGAGTACAGTCAAAGGAGGGAAGGGTTACAAGTGGAGTACCCCAGGGATCTGTACTTGGACCAGTGCTTTTTAATATCTTTATTGGCGATATTGCAAATGGAATTGAGGGTAAAATGTGCCTTTCTGCAGATGACACAAAGGTATGCAACAGGGTAGACACACCAGGAGGGGTAAAACAAATGATTGATGATCTAGGTAGATTAGAGGAATGGTCAAGAGCATGGCAACTACAGTTTAATGCCAAAAAATGCAAAATCATGCACTTGGGTCTCAAAAATCCAAAGACTAAATATAGTGTAAATGGCACTATAATGGAAACTACTGATGAAGAGAGGGATATAGGTGTCACTATATCAGGGGACGTAAAGGCAGGTAGGCAATGCAAAAAGCAATGAAGAAGGAAAGTTAGATGCTTGGTTGCATAGGGAGAGGTATCAACAGTAGAAAGAAATAAGTAATAATACCCCTGTATAGGTCATCGGTGCAACCTCATCTAGAGTAGTGTTCATTCTAGCACCCACTATCTTTGAAAACCCACGCAGTTCCGCTTCCCTGCTGTGGTGTTCCTGGCAGGTGTGGTTTGCATATACACTAAGTGCTGATATTCAGACCACTCAGTGCTAGAAGCACTACAGCAGACAGCAACACCCCAGGCAGGGAAGAGGAACTGCATGGATTTTCAATGATAGTGGGTTCTAGAATGAACACTATAAAGTACTGTGTTCAGTTCTGGAGGCCATATCTCCAGATGGATATAAATACATTAGAGACTGTACAAAGAAGGGCAACTAAAATGGTGTATGGCCTACAAAACAAAACGTACCAGGAAAGACTAAAATATCTTAATATGCATACTTTAGAGCAGAGAAGGGATAGGGGGGACATAATAGAAACTTTCAAATATATCAAGGGTTTTAACAAGGTACAGGTGGGAGACATTCTTCACAGGAAGAGGAGCAACAGAACACGGGGACATGCACTGAAACTAGAGGGAGGAAGATTCAGGGCAAATTTGAGGAAGAATTACTTCACAGAAAGAGTAGTAGATAAGTGGAATAGCCTCCCATCAGAGGTGGTAGAGACAAATTCAGTAGAACAATTTAAACATGCTTGGGATAGGCATATTGATATCCTTACAAAAAAATAAGGATCAAATATGGTCTGAGGTAACATATTAAAAAGGGGCAGACTAGATGGGCTAAGTGGTTCTTAATTGCCATCAAATTCTATGTCTCTATGTTTCTATATGCATAGCCATGTGCTCTAAAGATATGAAATAAGAGACTCCATACATGCAATTTTAACTTGCACTAGCTCATCTTATATGTGTTTCATGTCACCAAAGAAGAGAAAAAAAAAAAAACAACTTGCCGTTTAAACTTCTGCTATCTCACCCACTCATGTGGTACCGTGTCCTGCTGAGCTGGATCCTTGCCTGTATTCTCCACCAATTGTGAAAATGATCACAAAAACAGGGTCACAGATGACAACTTGGTAGTTTATTCTCATCAACAGGTACAGCATAGCAGGTGACATTCAGGACTGTAATGTAATTCAGAATTACATGAGTTGTATTACATAAAACTCACCGATTTGCAGTCTCCCATCAGTAATTCCACACACCAGCTCCCCCTTAGTAATGCCACACATGCCCCTCATATTTCAACACACTAGCTCCCCCCTTGGTAATTTCACACACCATCCCCCATCAGTAATTCCACACACCAGTTCCCCCTAAGTAATTCCACACACCTTCCCCCATTAGTAATGCCACACATGCCCCTGATATTTCAACACACTAGCTCCCCCATTAGTAATGCCACACACCTGCCACCATTAGTAATGCCACAAACCTGCCCCTCTTTAGATATTTCAAACACCTGCACACCAGCCTTGAAAAAAGGTGCAGATTCCAGTCACGGATTTTACCACATGTACAGATTTTACCGCATTTTCCTATGTATTAAAACCCCACTGCCATGTTACCGCATTGTAGGGTATCGCCACCTTTCGGTGGCGATACCATATAGAAGTCTATGGGCTTCTATCACCGCCTGACGCCAGCCCGACGCCTTTGCCGACCACCCTCTCCCCCTCCCCCCGGCTTACTCCTCCTGACTTACTCCTCCTGAACCCGGAAGGTAAGCCCTTCCTCCCCCTAGTAATGCAGCCGGGCATCCTTCCGGCTGCAGGGGGAGGAGGAGGCACCGGGGACAGCCTGCTTAGCTGTCCCCGCGGTGAGGGGAGAGGCAGGGAGATGACGGAGACCCCCCGCACACCACAGTACAGGTATCGCGGGGGGTCTCCGTCACTGCACCGCGATGCTGGCCGCATATGTTAGTACATATGCGCTGGCATCGCGGCGGGCAGTCGTCGATGGGCGGTGATGTATTTTAATACATCCCGCCCATTATATCCACAGTTCTGACAATGCCCCAAAATTATTATTTTTATTATTATTAAATTCACATGAAGCATGGTATTTCATTATGGATTTAGACTATACTAGATTTCATTCACGTTGAAAAATGAATAGTACGGTGTTATGTTCCTTGGAAGAAAACAGCCATGTTTGGTATTTTCTCTTTTTGTTGTGCACAGTCTACTTAATTGAATTGCTGCATGTGCTTGCAATCCAGTGCCTATAAAACTACAAACAAGTTAATTAGCATAAACTCTAGATTAATTGTTTTTTCATGACTTGTTATGTCAATTGAAAATCCATTTAATGAATATAGACTATGTAATCATTATCAGCAAAGCTGGCTAAGTCTCAAGTATTTTAAAATATGCACTTTTAAAATATAAATTAGAATATTAACTGCAAGACTTTATGTGTTTCCTCAGGCTTAACAGTGCTCCATATGCTGTTCCAGTAATTATATCAGGCCTTTTAACATTGACTGTGCCAAGCTGCAAATTGGCATAACAACAATTATTCAGTCACTCTAAAATATCTTGCCCATCTTTTGTTTTAGATCACTGATGGCTAAGTAAGGCGGACTATAGCAAATAAACCACCTGTGATGTTTTTATTCTTTTTTTTATGTGACTTTTGATTATAACAGGAGGTAAATTGTACATCTCTAAAAGATTGTGCAAGTGCTAGTGAGGAGTAATTACAACTTCCAAATGCTTCAGCAATTGACCTAAGCCATATGCAGTAAGATTAACAAAATGAAATGGTGACTTTATGTGCATTAGGTTACAATACAATTACACAAATAGACTGTCTAAATGACGATGTACTTTGCTGTACATATTTTGTGCACAATGGGCCAGATGTATCAAGCATCAAAAGTGATAAAGTGGAGAGTGAAAAACAATCAGCCAATCAGCTCCTATCTGTGATTATTCAAACCCAGTCTGTGACATGACAGGTAGGAGCTGATTGTCTGGCTGTATCACTCTCCACTGTATCACTTAAGGCCCCCATACACTAGCCGATTTTGGTCAGATTTCAGCCAGATCAGTCGGATCTGGCCGAAATCGGACCAAAATCGGCTAGTTTTGATGTCCCCTCAGATCCGATGCGCGGTCCCGTGCGCATCGGATCTGCGTCGGGTGGTCGGACCTGCTGCACGTCCGACCACCCGACTTGGGACCTAGTGGGGCGGCGCAGCGGTGGAGGGAGCAGGGGGGGCTGGGGACGCGGCGCGGCTGCGGGGGACACAGGCGGCATAGAGCCGGGCAGGGGAAGCCGGCCGGGAGCTGTCAGTAATGAATAAAAAAAAAAAAGCCCATACAATGAATGGGCGGCCTGTGATTGGCTGAGCGCTCTCTCAGCCAGTCAGCAATTGGCTGAGAGAGCGCTCAGCAGCCAATCACAGGCTGCCCATTCATTGTATGGGCTTTTTTTTTTTTATTCATTACTGACAGCTCCCGGCCGGCTCCCCCTGCCCGGCTCTATGCCGCCTGTGTCCCCCGCAGCGTCCCCAGCCCCCCCTGCTCCCTCTACCGCCTCGCACAGACGCTGTCCCCCGCAGCGTCCCCAGCAGCGGGGGACACAGACGTGTCCCCCGCAGCGTCCCCAGCCCCCCCTGCTCACTCTACCGCCTCGCACAGACGCTGTCCCCCACAGCGTCCCCAGCAGCGGGGGACACAGACGTGTCGCCCGCAGCGTCCCCAGACCCCCTGCTCCCACCTCTGTAGCCCCCACCCCCCCCCCTGCTCCCCGGGTTTTTTACATGTGATAAATCGAGACGATTTATCACATGTAAAAAATGGCACATCAAGTGCCAATCTAATCAAGCTCCCCCGGGGAGCAGCCGGGGAAGTTCAGGGGGAAGTCGGGGGCGACTTGTCCTAAGGACAAGTCGCCCTAGTGTATGGGGGCCTTTAGTGAAGAAGGGAGAGGGAGAGGGGAGGGAGAGAGAAAGATTCCATACACAAAAAAAGTTTCAAGAATTGTTTATCATAACATGAGGTACCTAAACCATTTAAATCAGTAGTTGCCAACCTTTACTTGGGTGTGACAAAACCATGTGCACTGCAGGTGGGGCAGATGTAACTTGTGCAGAGAGAAGTGGATTTGGGCGGGGTTTTTACATCACTTTACTGGGCGCTCCAAAGGCACGTGTCCAAAAATAGGGAGCATGGCTAACCGAAAAGGGGACGTGGACTAAAAATGTCATCATTTTTACGAGGCCACACCCTGTTTCCCCACTCTGGGGGCCTGACAAGCAGCTCTGTAAGCTGCTGGCCGGCCCCCAGCCTCTCTGCTGCAGGAATAGAAGCTGTGCTCATGTGCACAGCGTCTATTCACTGGATTGCAGGGGGTCTTCGAACTGCCCCTCTGCCGTGGGACACTGCTGGCCCTGGGAGGGATGCAGGAATGTCCCCAAAAACCGGGACAGTTGGGAGGTATGTGTTACATTAGCCCCAGCCCCCTGCAGTGCACATCGTTTTGTCCATTTGAGAAGGAATTTGCCTTTGAGAGTGAACCAGAACAAGGGCCATAGTGTGAGGAGATTGTGATTCTGTCAGCTGTTAGTGCCTCTAGTGACGGAGTGCGCCCAATGACCCAGTGAGAACCTGCAGTGCTGTAACAATAGCACCGCAGACCCCGTGGTGGTGGGGAGGTGTGGAGTAAGTGTGGGGCCCAAGGTCTGCGGGGGCTATTGTTAAGCTGGCACTACCTGCCTTATCCTGCCGTCGCGTCTGTACTCTAAAGAAGGGAATTGGGACTGCAGATCTACTAGTGTGCATCCCAGCACTACTCCTGGCTCCTTATGAAAAATGTACATCACAAAATGTTAGGGACAGCCATTTTGTAATGGTCAGTTTCATTAGCAGGAGCCAGCCAGCAGGAGCGCCGGGACCTCAGACAAGTAGATCTGCAGGTCCCAGCCACAGACCCAGCAATGGCGAGGTAAGGCAGGGTTGGGGGGGATTTATTTTACTGGGAGGGGGGGTGTTGCCAAAATTTCTGGCTGGGGGCACACATTTTATAGTTACACCACTGTTGGGAACACCCATGAACCACTTGGCATTCCCATGGGTGCCTCTACCCGTTGCCACCCCACACTCCCCAGGCACAATGGTGAGTGCGTGCGACTGGTGAACACTTTGTTCGCCATGGCCGATCGCACCCTGTGCATGCACATGTGCAGAAATGCGCAGATAATAAATATTGCAATTGCATACAAATTTGCATGCGAGCGAACAAACCAGAATAACCCACATGTTTTTTTTTCCAATAGCAAACCAGATGTGCTTTGCGAATGAACCTATATCACCCCCTTATTTTTTATTATTTTAATTTGACTAATAATATAACATGTCATTTTTGGGGTAAAAAAGTGCAAAATGCAGAAAAATGGGTTCATTAATGTAAGTATATGGGGGTACTGTATGAATGGGAGATGTACTCAAAAAGGGGAAAAGGGGTATGGGAAGTACTTCTGCACAAGTGGTTAATTTCTGGTTGAAAAATATTGTCCCCAATATTCAGTTGCCGTGCTGAGACTGCAATCTATACATGAATGGGGGTGCTGCCAAAGACAATAGGAATGTACAAAAAGCAAGGAAAGAAAAGGATTGTCTTTGTTGCTGGCGCACTGAAAGGAAAGGATATAATAAAATTTAACTTTTAATTCTATCAATAAAAGAACCGTTACGGTGAAATATAAGCTACATACATGACTTACAAAAAAACATTGAACAATTACTAAAATGATGCACGCGCTGTGTGTGTGTCACTTTTGTAATACAAATTGTATCGTGCAATCTCCACTGTTCAGTGGTATCTATGTGCAATATCCCCCGTAATTTATAGTGTAATTTCCCAGAGTGCTATGATGCGGGTCGTGTGGGTAGTCTGACAAGTTGTTGTGTCAGGTTCCTCTATTTGCTGACCCATACTCAGCAAATAGAGGAACCTGATTGTTCAATGTTTTTTTGTAAGTCATGTATGTAGCTTATATTTCACCGTAACGGTTCTTTTATTGATAGAATTAAAAGTTAAATTTTATTATATCCTTTCCTTTCAGTGCGCCAGCAACAAAGACAATCCTTTTCTTTCCTTGCTTTTTGAATGGGAGATGTGTTTTAAAGGTTGCAGGTGAAGTTTAGATATGTTTAAATAGAACATTTATTTTTCAGAAAAAACACTTGCTTTATATAATATTTTTCACTGTTTTAGAAAAATGCTTGCAACAGCCATTTGTATTGATTTAAGAAGCCCAAATACTTTTACTATGGCCACTAATAGCCTTCTAAACTGTTATCCAATATTAGTTTGTCTTTTTTGGGGGGTTGGGGGTTGGGGTACAGACAGGTTATTATTTATATGCTGATGAATTGGAAAATATTAATGGCATAGGTCATATTACTTACAAATATCAAGGAATTCCATTTTTTGCTGAATGCAGTTAGTTTGAAAAGCAAACTTGCTATTGGATATAGCATTAACCTTCTTAGTGTGAATGTCTCCTCAGGCTTGTCATAAAACCGTTTTGATCTTATTGCAGTGCTATCTAATCCAAGAACTATTGATTTAGAAAAATCTTTTCATCTTTACATTTTGGGAAACAAATACAAAACATTTCTCTTTGGTGTTTCATGCACAATATTCTTTAAGTTATACACATCTGCTGTCTGTAAGTATTTATAAAAACTATAACTTATTATTATATATTGGCTGTGAATAATTAGTGTTTATTATTATATTATTACTATAACAGTATAATTACATGCGATCTTCCTCCCCATAATTTCAAGAATGTTAGGCCTGGTTCCAATGTGTCTTTTATTCCATCTTATTATCGACCTATTAGCATAATTCTAAGCAGTCGGCTAGACTGCGAAATATATATTTATTTCTTTTTGTATCAGTGGGGATTTCACCTTCTGAATTCTAAAGGGGGTATTCAATCCCCCATCGCTATTCCCGATGGGGCAAATAGCGGCAGGTGCCTATTCAGTGCTGTCTTTCCCAACAGCATTGAAGAGGCATCGCAACAGAAGGGACCTGACTTTAACAGCAGTCAGGCCTGTTCTGCTGGGAACGGACATGTATTTCCGATTATCAGTTGAGCAGGCTGAGAATGGGATAGGATCATGGCTGTCGGGACGTTCTGACAGTCATGGCCCAGGATTGAATATCCCCCTAAATCTGAAATACATTGTTGCTTGTTAAAATGTTTCATCCCTGCTAGAAATAACTGTCACAATGAAAAATGAGTGTTGTAAACTAGAGTCTAGAGCAGTTGATTTGTAAGGTAGTTCTACATTCTGCAGGTTCCTAGGGCTGCAAGCGACATCACAATTCCATTAGGATTAGTACGCATCAACACAAAGCTTACATATTGATTTATTACTGCATATTAGAGGATATGAATGGGTAAATGGGAAATCTATGGCAGCGTTCACATTTATCTGACCAATATAACATCTCTTTGGTTGTTTGTCAAGCTGAATGAATAGCAAGTGTAAAATAAAAAAAAAAAACTCACAGAGACACACTGAAGTTGTTCTGTGCTCTAAGCCCTAAAGGCTGCATTACTTTTCAGTTATAATAAAAATGTTATAGTACATGTAATGCTTTAATGAGTTGTGTCCGCTCTCAACGTTGCCTGCAACTTCTTTGTTAACATTATGGGGTTGATTTTGAAACAAATAATGGGGCTGATTTTGAAACAAACTCTTTCATCATGGAAGAGCCCACATTGGCACCAAGTCTATAAGGGCGGTTTCACACGCTCTGGCTGACGCCGTGCACAGAAGTTTACAATGGTTGGGATGGCCACAGCCCGGCAGCCATCCTTTCCAGTGGTGACATCCGGCTGCAACCGGGTGGCTGGCTGTGGCCATCCCATGTGAATGGACACAATCTTGTCCCATTATTAACTACTTTGTACGGCATGGCTTTTGTCAGTGCGGGGTTTTGCCGCCCGGTGTCAGCCCGAGTGTGTGAAACAGCCCTAAGACTCAGATTTCCTGCATCTAATAGGAAGGTAGCCAACTTAGCTAGGATATCCTAGATGGGTGCAGCACCTTGGTACCCTGGGGTGATGTGGCATTAAGCCCCAAACTGCACATTTAATAGGGATTTTCCCAGGAGAAGATGACCCCATTAAGATGACCCCATTATGTTAAGAAGAGAGGGAAAGCCCCCCTGTGGAAAAATCTATAATGCGTATAGTGATGATCAGCTCAGTCAAAGGGGAGGTGAGGGCTCCCGCCCGCAGCACTGACAGGCAGCCCGGCTCACATGTGCAGCACTGACAGCCAGCCTGGCTCCTACCCGCAGCACTGACAGCCTAGCTCCTGCATGCAGCCGCATGTGTATGTAGTTATATATGTGCCGGATGAAGGGGGGCACCAGACTTTTTGGCTGGGGGGGTGCAATATTTCAAGTTGCGCCACTGCCTCAGGTCATCCAAGTTCCTCCCACACTCCAAAGGACTAAAGACAAAAATCTACTCTTTTTAGTGCTGCAGAATTGATGTTGGTATACTGGAATATAAATGAACATCATCTTTTACATTAATTTAGACCTCTCCCACGTATAACTGTTTAATCAGTGATACTGTAGTTTCAAAGGGGATAGCAAAATGACAGAAGCTGATTGGTTGGTACTTGTGTGTCTTAACATAGCTACTAATTTTAGTACTGTACTTATTTGTAAGTGTTTTGATCTTAGCAAGATAATAATTCGTACTGTATCACAATACATGGAATGTATTATGAATAACAATACTAAACACACACTGTAATGGTTCCAGTAATATGACATTGTGTGGTATAATTTGTAATGGGATAATTAGGGATGAGCGCATTCGGATTTTGGGAATCCGAACACCACCGAACACCCCAAATCCGAATGCGCTACCGAGCCTGTTCAGGACTTCCCACCCAGGATTGGAGCACGCCTGTCTGGAGCGCATGAGATCCCACTGTTGGATCTCATGAGATGCGGACACTATATAGGGATGCCCGTATAGGAGATTGAACTGTAAGGACACCTGCCCACGGGCTGCTCTTTCTCCCACCCTGTTGCTGCTGCTGCACGTGTCTGTGCCTGACAAACTGCGTGGTGGTGTAGTAGTTTTAACTACTAGACTGCTGAGTAGTGCTGTTGGGAGTTGGACACAGACAGAGTCTGTGCCTGGCCTGCCTGTGCCCTGTTATTTTATTTATATCCCTGTCTCTGTGCCTCATAGATCCATCTTATATTAGTTACCTGTCCTGACTGAGTGTCCTCCAGTCCCACTCCCTCCCTCTCTAGTCCCACTCCTTACCCACAACCTAACTACTAGGTGGAGATACACTGTCTGTGACTAGTAGTACTAGTACATAAAGTACACAAGTAAGTCACAGTTCTAGTCCAGTGAGTCCTGTGTGGCACATACTACTGTGCCTGTGCCTCATAATAAAAAATCCTTGACATTTTTTCTGTGTCTGCACTCTGCAGTGGTGTGTGACAGTTCGCACATCACCGCCACATAATAATTTTTCTAAGTAAATGGTTACTGTCTGTATATGAATCATTTTCATTTTTTCTGTGACTGTAGCGGTGTGTGACAGTTCGCACATTGCCGCCGCTTAATAATTTTTCTAAGAAAAGTGATACTGCCTGTATATTAATCCTTTTAATTTTTTCTGTGTCTGTAGTTGTGTGTGACGGACAGCACATCACCGCCGCATAATAATTTTTCTATGAAAAGGGTTACTGCCTGTATATTAATCCTTTTAATTTTTTATGTGACTGTAGTGGTGTATAACAGCTCGCACATTGCCGCCACATAATAATTTCTTTATGAAAAGGGTTACTGCCTGTATATTAATCCTTTAAAAAATTTCTGTGTCTGTAGAGGTGTGTGACAGTTCGCACATCACCGCTGTATAATAATTTTTCTACAAAAAGGGTTACTGTGTGTATATTAATCATTTTCATTTTTTCTGTGACTGTAGTGGTGTATAACAGCTCGCACATTGCCGCCACATAATAATTTCTTTATGAAAAGGGTTACTGCCTGTGTATATTAATCCTTTTAATTTTTTCTGTGTCTGTAGTGGTGTGTGACAGTTCGCACATCGCCGCCGCTTAATAATTTTTCTAAGAAAATGGTTACTGCCTGTGTATATTAATCATTTAAATTTTTTTCTGTGTCTACAGTGTTGTGTGACAGTTCGCACATCACCACCGCATTATAATTTTTCTAAGAAAAGTGATACTGCCTGTATATTAATCCTTAAAAAAATTTCTGTGTCTATAGTGGTGGGTGACAGTTCGCACATCGCCGCCGCATAATAATTTTTCTATGAAAAGGGTTACTGCCTGTATATTAATCCTTTTAATTTTTTCTGTGACTGTAGTGGTGTATAACAGCTCGCACATTGCCGCCACATAATAATTTCTTTATGAAAAGGGTTACTGACTGTATATTAATCCTTTAAAAATTTTCTGTGTCTTTAGAGGTGTGTGACAGTTCGCACATCACCGCTGTATAATAATTTTTCGACAAAAAGGGTTACTGTGTGTATATTAATCATTTTCATTTTTTCTGTGACTGTAGTGGTGCATAACAGCTCGCACATTGCCGCCACATAATAATTTCTTTATGAAAAGGGTTACTGCCTGTATATTAATCCTTTAAAAATTTTCTGTGTCTTTAGAGGTGTGTGACAGTTCGCACATCACCGCTGTATAATAATTTTTCGACAAAAAGGGTTACTGTGTGTATATTAATCATTTTCATTTTTTCTGTGACTGTAGTGGTGTATAACAGCTCGCACATTGCCGCCACACAGTAATTTCTTTATGAAAAGGGTTACTGCCTGTGTATATTAATCCTTTTAATTTTTTCTGTGTCTGTAGTGGTGTGTGACAGCTCGCACATCGCCACCGCATTATAATTTTTCTAAGAAAAGTGATACTGCCTGTATATTAATCCTTTTAATTTTTTCTGTGTCTGTAGTGGTGTGTGACAGTTCGCACATCACCGCCGCTTAATAATTTTTCTATGAAAAGGGTTACTGCCTGTATATTAATCCTTTTAATTTTTTTCTGTGACTGTAGTGGTGCATAACAGCTCGCACATTGCCGCCACATAATAATTTCTTTATGAAAAGGGTTACTGCCTGTATATTAATCCTTTAAAAATGTTCTGTGTCTTTAGAGGTGTGTGACAGTTCGCACATCACCGCTGTATAATAATTTTTCGACAAAAAGGGTTACTGTGTGCATATTAATCATTTTCATTTTTTCTGTGACTGTAGTGGTGTATAACAGCTCGCACATTGCCGCCACATAGTAATTTCTTTATGAAAAGGGTTACTGCCTGTGTATATTAATCCTTTTAATTTTTTCTGTGTCTGTAGTGGTGTGTGACAGTTCGCACATCACCGCTGTATAATAATTTTTCGACAAAAAGGGTTACTGTGTGTATATTAATCATTTTCATTTTTTCTGTGACTGTAGTGGTGTATAACAGCTCGCACATTGCCGCCACATAGTAATTTCTTTATGAAAAGGGCTACTGCCTGTGTATATTAATCCTTTTAATTTTGTCAGTGTCTATAGTGGTGGGTGACAGTTCGCACATTACCACTGCATAATATTTTTTCTAAAAAAAGGTTCACTGCGTGTATATTAATCATTTTCATTTTTCTGTGAGCTTCTAGCCATACCCCCAGCTCCTCTGGCTGCATTAATAGGTGCTGTGAAAGCAGGACAGTTGGGAGGTATGCAGTATTTCGTTCACATAAAAAAAAAAAAAATTCACCAGCTTTCATGTCTGTTATAAATCAAGAGTATTCAAGGCAGTAATGGGCAAGATACATTTTATTTGTATATTAGATTAAAGCAGAATTATACAAATTGCTTTTTAAATGAGTACAATCTAATTACACTACCTGCACTAACAAGTTAAATTAATGTCAAAATAACCACTTCAAAATGTACAACACGTTCCACGTACAAATTGCAATGGGTGGGAGATTTAGTTGTCAAATTGTTATTTTATATGTGCTGAATTATTTGTATTACAAAATTCGGTACTCTTTACCTAGCAGGGCGCCCATCGTGGGCATCGCATGTACATCGCATGCCATTTGTGATGCGACTGATGCGATGCCTGCGATTTTCCATTGAAACCCATGTTAAAATGTAAATCGCGTCGGTCGCATCGCATGCGGCCCAAAAAATGCATGCGATGCGACCACCGCGATTTTACATAGGGAACAATGTTAAATGGGTCAATTGACCCGATTTAACATTGGGAACAATGTTAAATGGGCCACAGACCCCAAATAGCCACCCTGGGCACCCCCAATTGTTAACCCCACCCCACGATCAACGTGAACCCATAGCGTGACGAGTCCTCTGACCTTTTCATACCCCCACTATCCACGTCTGCGTGGAGTTGAGAATAGATAGTGTGGCGAGCGAGCCACCGAGCCCGAAGCGTGGCGAGCGGACGCGGATACCTTCACAGGTAAACGCGTCCCTTCGCGGGCTTCACAGGTATCCGCGTCCGCTCGCCATGCTTCGGGCTCGGTGGCTCGCTGCGCTCGCCACACTATCTATTCTCAACTCCACGCCGACGTGGATAGTGGGGGTATGAAAAGGTCGGAGGACGCGTACCGCCGTCCCTCGCGGGCTCGCTGCGCTCACCACGCTTCGGGTTCACGTTGATCGTGGGGTGGCATTAACAATTGGGGGTGCCCAGGGTGGCTATTTGGGGTCTGTGGGCCATTTAACATTGTTCCCTATGTAAAATCGCGATAATCGCGTCGATCGCGTCGATCACATCGCTACAGTGAAAAAGTTGACACATGTCGACTTCTTGAATTAAGTGTCCTGCTTTTTAAAGTATACAAAAACACTTTCTGAATGGGTGTAGATGGTTATAAAATAACTACCTTGACATATATAAGCAGGTCTTAGAATAAATCTTACCTAAAATTAAACCAACCATTACATGTTGAAGTGTAGAAAGATATGCTTCCAATGTGTTTGAGTGCTGTGTGTGGCTTGCAGGTAGTGAAATAATGGTTTTCACTTAATAGCCTGCAGCATTGCTTATTACATTCAGGTGTATGTGTTTGACTAGTAATCAGTGTTAATTAGCAGACCCAGGCGTCCGCTCTCATGTGGTACTGTATCTCTAGGGGTGGTCTGGAGCTACAGGTATATTTGGCGTCCGCCTGTTTTTGGTCCAAAATGCACGGTTCGCCAATGGAGGTGGTTGTGGCACCCTGCATTTTGTGTGCACACCCCCCGTGTACACCCATATTTACACCCAGTTTTCCTCATTATTCCGGCCTCTCCCATAAAAACGGCCACATGCCGCCCACAATGACAGGTTTTTTCGCACGGAGAGACCCGTCCGTGAGCGGTGTGAGGTCGCCGTACATGCGCATTTCGAAAGCTACGCATGCGCAGATGAAAAAAAAACCCGATCCGCCCGTATACGGTCCTACCGTACCAAACAGAATAAACCCCTAAATGTGGTAGAAAAAGCTGTACACTGGTCAGGTGCAGCAGCTCTGCTCTGTCAATTACACTGCATGATGTGGTGTCATCTCTATTGATCATATTATATACCAGTGCTATTGTTGTCATAATTTAAGGCACTTGCCTTTGCCTATGGGTGGGAGTAAGAGATTGTGAGGGGTGAAAGAGAGTGTGTCTTAAATTTGGAGGGGCAAGATGACCCTTTAATCCCCACATTCCAATGCCCCTGCACAGTACCACCCATTACTACCATCAAACAGCAGCACCCATTACTACACTTGTACAGCAGCAAACATTACTAGACTCAACACCTATTAACAGGGGCGGATCCAGGATAAAATGACAGGGGGGGCACCATGATAAAAGAGGGTTTAGGTGGGGGAGGGGCAGTGTTAGTGGTGCCAGTGTACATGCTAAGAGAGCGGCAGAGAGAGGGTGGGAATGGGATTAAAAATAGGCGCAGGCATTTAAAGTACGCAGGCCCACCACGGCAACAAAAGCGAAGGATGTAGTTGTACGCGCGCCGAAGGCGCGCTCCGGAAAAGGGGTGTGGTCACTCAACAGAGGTGTGTCCTTGAGTGTAGTCTACAACACCATATACAACTTCTAAACATTATGCAACAAAATACTAGATTCCCCCTTACACATGATGCCAAATGGAATGAAACTAAATTCACACAATTCCACATGGATTGTGTCAAAATTCACATAATGCCACACGGATTGAGCCAAAATTTACATAATATCACACGAATTCAGCCAAAATTCACATAATGCCAAATGGATTGAGCCAAAATTCACATAATGCCACATGGATTGTGTCAAAATTCACATAATGCCACATGGATTGAGCCAAAATTCACATAATGCCACACGGATTGAGCCAAAATTCACATAATGCCACATTGATTGAGCCAAAATTAACATAATGCCACACAGATTGAGCCAAAATTCACATAATGCCACACAGATTGAGACAAAATTCACATAATGCCACACAGATTGAGACAAAATTCACATAATGCCACACGGATTGAGACAAAATTTACATAAGAACACGCGGATTGAGCCAAAATTCACATAATGCCAAATGGATTGAGCCAAAATTCACATAATGCAACAGGGATTGAGCCAAAATTCACATACTGCCACACAAATTGAGCCAAAATTCACATAATGCCACATGGATTGAGCCAAAATTCACATAATGCCACATGGATTGAGCCAAAATTCACATAATGCCACACGGATTGAGCCAAAATTCACATAATGCCACACGGATTGAGCCAAAATTCACATAATGCCACATATATTTCGCCAAAATTCGCATATTGCCACACGGATTGAGCCAGAATTCACATAATGCCACACAGATTAAGCCAAAATTCACAATATGCTTCATAAACAGGGACATTGTCCACCAAAGGCTAGCATTAAACATTTACACCATAATATTCATTACACGTTAAGTTACACGCCATTATGTCCATTATGTATTATGCCAAACACCATAATGCCTATTAAAAATTATGCTACATAAGTGCTGCTTATCTACATGCTCATTGCCAAGGGTTCCATGCTCATTGCCAGAGGTTCCATGCTCGTTGCCATGTGAGATTACATGTTCATTGCCAAGGGGGAATGCATGCTCGCGGTAAATGGGGGACAGCCGCCGCCAGGCAGAAGTGATAGCCACTGACAGTGGCAGAGCCTGGCTGTATTCAGAGCACTGCAGGTACCGGCTATTTGAAATAATACCCCTTTCACACCAGAAAATGCATTCCCAGTTTGGCCCCTTTTACACCAGCCTAGTCCCTGCATTTTCTGGTGTGAGGGGGAGAGAACCCCCCCCCCCTTTAACCAGTTATCTAATTTAACCGGCTATATCTTCGGAAGCAACTGACCCATTTACATGAGTATCATATTGAAGAACTTTTGAGTGGGCTTTGAATGATTTTGGTCCAGTGAAACTGGAACGTTTGGTTCCAAAGTAATCTGCCCTCAAAGAACATGAACAGCCATGAAATTACATTTCCAAAATAAAAAAATCGGTTTACACACAATATCTCTGGAACCGATTGACCGATATGGACCAGCCTGGTATCATATTGAAGGCCCAGCGATTGGAATTGAATGAGGTCAACCACAAGCTTCTGTGATGCCAGGGCGGGAACTGGCAGCTGTCGGAACCGGGTGGGGGTCGGAATTGACGGGTCCCATATTATCCTATGGGGAGAAAACGTTACAGCTTTGCCAGGCGATATCTCCGGTTCCCGGGGGCTAGAGACACGGGGCTGGGCTCGTTGGAAAGCCCTGGTCCTCAGCTATAAAATGAAATGACAGGGGGGCCACGTGCCCGGGTGCCCCCCCCATGAATCGGCCACTGCCTATTAACATTGCACTGGTGCGCGCGGTGCACGCGGTGTGTCTGCCCGGCTGTGGGGGGGGGGGGGCAGGGGGTATCCGCAATGTGACTACCCGGCCGCCGGGGGGGATGGGGTGCGCGATGTGGTCGCTGTGCTGCTGGGGGGGGGTGTTCACTCACCGAACACCTGCTCCTGCTCCTTCCTCCAGCTCTCTGTCCTGCTCCTCTGCTGCTGCTGATGCGGTGCTAGAGCTTTCCAGCTCAGTACTGGCCTCCAGTGGCCGGCGCCCTAGGCAAATGCTTAAACCTGCCTAGTGGTGGCGCCGCCCCTGGGTGTATTAATGGCTATTGTAAAATGCTGTTATATACTGCAGTGAATGATTGAGAGGGGATAGTAATGAGTACAGTATTTTAGGCAATAGGGCTTGCTACAATCAGCAAGCCCAGGTCACTCATATACAATGCAGTCAGTGAGTGGAGCTGTTATAATGGGGTATGGGTTGTAATGGGGACCTGATAGTCCTGATAGATTTAGTGAGAGGAGCTTGCTCTGATCTAAAATGCAATATCTACTGTAAGTAGTATAATAATGGAAATTTGAGCTGAGGGGACAATCAGTGGGGAAAGCCATATACTGTAACAGAATATACATGAGAATGAAAACAAGAAATAATGTAAATTGCATAAATAAATAATTAAAATACACTGCTATAGATTCTTTGAAGGAGGGAAGCCCTATATCAATATCTTGCCTAGGGCCCCACAATGTCTAGATCCACCTCTAAGTTGCTGTAACAGTAGATGGATTCACATTTTATTTTACAGTAGTAGAATTTGTATAAAGAAATAGATTAGAGAAGCACATTTTTAGAGAAATCACAAACTTTGACATTTGCAGAGTTCAAGGTGTGCCAAATTGTGCCATACATGGTACAATAAAACCAATATGTACAGATGGAGCGGGTCTTATTGTTGCTGGCAAATCGCCAGCAACACGGCGCTCCATCTGACTGAGACGCACGTGCGTCCCCCACGCACGCGCGTCTCAGTATCCGGGCGGCGAGGCGGAGGCAATCCTGTCCGCCTCCCGCTTCAGGGGGCTGCGGGGGGCTTCAGGGGGCTGCAGGGGGTGCGGGGACCCGGTGTAGACACCGGGCGACCGCCGGCAGCACCGTCGGAAGGGGACGCGCGTGCACCTCGGGCGCGCTCGTCCCCTTCCGGCATACAGATTGCGCGGGACAGGGGATGGCGGCTGGCGTCGCCATCGCCATCCCCTGGATAGATAAGTCCCGCTCCATCTGTATGTGACACACATAGAGTAGCTATAAGACAGATGTTGTTCCATTGCAGTGTTCATGGTTTATAGAAATCTAAACAAAAAAATTTAATAGTCAGTGATTTGCCCGCAACACATGATCCTGGCAAGATAGAAGTAAATCAATAATTGGTTTAAAGCCAAAACCAATCTTCTTTTGGTACTTTCAAGAATGATTTCTGCTTTTCCTTATAACTTTCTATTGTAGGCTTACTGTACACAACTTAGTTAATACATCCTATATTGGAAACATGTAGTGCACTAACTACGAATAACAAGTTACTGTATTTGATGCTTTGCAGATTTATAGGGCTGATTGAAAGTGTAATCTATGTAAAAAACACTCATGTATAGGTTATAAGATGTGCTTATCAGTTTTTGAGTAGATTTAAAATATGTTTTGTGCTGATTATTTTTTTCCCCAGAGAATAGCACCAAAACTTGGCTAACTGAAATCTATTGTAAAAGATTAATAACAATTCTATGTTGTGAGTTGAGGGACATGAAAACTAGTGGGGGTTGACAGCTTAACGCATACTTGGATTGAAGCACCAGTGCAGAACAGATGAGATCTCTTAGACATGCAAAATTGAGACCATAAATACTTAGAGATTTATGGTGACTTTGTATTATTACATGAGGAATTCTTTATTTGTGCTTCAGATCATTAACAGTGATGAATTGTGAAGTTAACCCAATATTTTACTGTTCCATTTTTCCAAAGCTATTGTATTGTATTTTTAGGAAGTGTACCTTATAAATAGTTTGAGGAAATTTCAACTGGTTAACTTATTAAAGCTGAATAATAACATATAAAAAAACAAGCCACTTGCAAGTATTAAGAAGCTTCATTAAATTTATGACTAGGGTACAATTAATGAAAATACTGGATTAAATCAAATAAAAAAATATGGACCAAAAATAAAACTGTATAACTAATATAATAGTAAATAAACTATATAATGGTGACAATTAAGAGTCTGATGTTGGTCATAATGCAGCAACCTTAATATAAAAAAAAAATATGAAACGTCAAATAAATCCAAAAGCAAAGCATCAAAACATATCCTAACTACACATGCCTAACTACATTTATACATTTCCTCCTTAAGCACATGGTACCTAATATCACTGCTAAGGTTAATTGTGAACCCGGACGAGGACGAGCTGCCAGTGGGGTGGAGTAGTGAGGACAGAAGCTACCGGGTTTATTCTAACACTTGCTTATAAGACAGGACAGGTTTACAGTCCTTGGCTAGGATGATATGAAACTGGGAACACCATCAAAGCAGGAATACTGGAAGACATAAAGATAGATATCAGCAGAGCAGGATTCCAGATGAGTTGAGCTGGGGACACCAGCGATACAGGAATACTGAAAGACGTGAAGCTAGATATCAGCAGAACAGGATTCCAGACGAGTTCAGCTGGGCACACCAGCAATGAAGGAATACTGGAAGACGTGGAGCTGGATATCAGCAGAACAGGATTCTAGATTACTGAAGCTGGGAATGCCAGCACTGCAGGAAGACTGGAGGACATGAAGCTGTTTATCAGCAGAGCAGGATTTCCAGTTGACTGAAACTGGGGATGCCAGCACTGCAGGAAGACTGGAAGACATGAAGCTGGTTAACAGCAGAACAGGATTTCCAGCTGTCTAAAGCTGGGGATGCCAGAACTGCAGGATACAGATGGGTCTGTTCCCATCTTTGCAGGGGATGGCGCTGGCGTCGCCAGCCGCCATCCCCCGCCAGCGCCATGGCGATCGTAAGAAGGGGACGCGCGCGCGCGCCCCCTTCCGATGGCGCTTCCAAACGTTTCCCCGGGTCCCCGCCGGCTTGCCGGCGGTAACCCGATGTCCCCGCCGCCTGCCCGCATCCCCCCTAACCCCCCCCTAACCCCGTCCGTCTCCCTGAGGCGGAGACGGACAGGGTTTCCGCCACGCTAGCGACGGAGACTGAGACGCGCGTGCGCGTGAGACGCACGCGCGTCTCAGTCTCCTCGCTGGCGAGGCTGCTGGCGGGTCGCCAGCGCGTACGTTCTGGCGACCCGCCAGCAAGGATGTGCATAGGCACATACTGTAGTCTTCATGACTGGATGCTGGGGAATGCCAGCAATGCAGGGTAGTCCATATGACTGAATGCTGGGGATGCCAGCACTGCAGGGTAGTCTTCATGACTGGATGCTGGGGAATGCCAGCAATGCAGGGTAGTCCATATGTGACAGGGTCACAGGGATGGGGTCAAAATCCTCCAGAATGTGTGGATTAGTACATGTACTCAACATTTACTGACATATAATGTTATACGGTTTATGCCTCATGGAGGCTACTGAATGGCTTGCATATGGACAATCCCCATAGGGGACAGCAAAAGTTGCACAGTATATGTATAAATGCCTTCACAGAAGGCAAAAGCAGACTCCCATAGAAAGCAAGATAGTTATTATTTTATTTATACACGGAGCTCCCCTCCCAGAGGGGGAATGGACTGAGCCACTCAGGAAAAGGAGCCAGGGGACCAACTCTAATACCCCGTGCAGAGGGGTCAACGGACTTATTGTGCATGGACCCTGAGGAATAAAGTTTTTGGCTCGTGGTGAGAGCGGGCAAAGGGGGAGCGCGAGGAAAAGATAATAAATAGACTGAGCCGGTAACGGCTATTGCGCAGTTTCCCTCAGGAGTGCAGGACAAGCAGAGCTATGCAGCTGGATATTGGTGGAAGAGGTGCTGGAGAGAAGGGGACGACTTACCGACAGAGGTGCGGCACTCAGAGCGGGCCAGTTCGTTCCCGGTGTCCGCAGCAGCCACTGTATTGGAGGTGGAGATCCGACCCGCCCCCGTCGCGTCATCCAGGGAGTGAGCGGCGCCATTGCTGGGCGTCATTAGAGGCGGAGAGGCGCAGAGTCGGATTAACAATGGGCCTGATGGAGCTGTAGCTCCAGGCCCACTCTCCAAATAGGCCCATTTTGTAGCTGAGGGTCAGGGCTTTCCAACGAGACCAGCCCCGCGTCGCTAGCCCCCCGGGAACCGGAGATACCGCCAGGCAATCCTGGAACGTTTTTCCCGTAGGATAACATGGGACCCGCTAATTCCGACCTCCACCCATTTCCAACGGCTGCCAGTTCCCCCTCCGGCATCACAGAAGCTCGAGGTTGATCTCAGTCAAACCCAAATCGCTGGGCCTTCAATCTGATACCTGGTCCATATGGGTTCATTGGTTCTAGAGATATTACAGGTAAAACAATTTTTTTTTATTTCTGAAATGTAATTTCATAGCTGTTCATGTTGTTTGAGGACAGATTTCTCTAGAACCAAACAGCCCAGTTTCACGGGACCAACATCATTCGAAGGCTACGTGTAAATGGGTCAGTTGGTTCAGAAGATATAGCTGGTTGTTTAAAGGGGGGCGGGGGTGGTTTTCTCTCCCCCTCACACCAGAAAATGCAGGGACTAGGCTTGTGTAAAAGGGGCCAGTCCGAGAATGTCCCTGCATGATCCTGGGACCATATTCCCTGCATTTTTTGGTATGAAAGGGGTATTATTTCAAATAGCCGGGACATGCGGTGCTCTGAATACAGCCGGGCAGCCCCCTGCTCTCTGCCCGGCTGTTAATGGCTGTCATTTCTGCCCGGCGGCGACTGTCCCCCAGTTACCACGAGCATGTATTCCCCCTTGGCAATGAGCATGTAATCCCACATGGCAATGAGCATGGAACCCCTTGCAATGAACATGTAGGTACTGTAAGCAACACTTATGTAGCATAATTTTTTATAGGCATTATGGTGTTTGGCATAATATGTAATGGAAATTATGGTGTGAGGCTTAACATGTAATGGGCATTATGGTGTAAATTTTTAATGTGCACCTTTGGCGCGCAATACCCCTATTTATGAAGCATATTGTGCATTATTGCTCAATCTGTTTGGTATAGTGCAGGCATGTCCAAACTATGGCCCTCCAGCTGTGAAACTACAAGTCCCATCATGCATTGCCACAGTTTTGCAATTAGGGAATGCAAAAACTATGTCAAGGCATGCGCTGGACTTGTAGTTTCACAACAGCTGGAGGGCCACTGTTTGGAAATGCCTGGTATAGTGTGTATTTTGGCTCAATCCATGTGGCAAAATGTGAATTTTGCCTTAATCTGTGTGGCATAACGTGAATTTTGACTCAATCTGTGTGCCATAGTGTGAATTTTTGCTCAATCGGTGTGAATTATGTCTCATTCCATGTGGCATAATGTGTAAGAAGCAAGTACAGTATAAGGGGTTACTATTGTGTTGCATGATTTGTATAAGGGGTATATGGTTTGGTAAACTTAGGTGACCACATAAAAGGTGCTGATATATTGTCTACCAAGTTTCGGTTTTCAGATTTTTTATTGACTGGAGTGCCGCCTCACCCCGCAAGTATCTTAGGACATCGGCATCCTGCGGGCAGAGCCGGATTAACAATGGGCCTGATGGAGCTATAGCTCCAGGCCCACTCTCCAAATAGGCCCATTTTGTAGCTGAGGGTAATGGCTTTCCAACTAGACCAGCCCCACGTCGCTAGCCCCCCGGGAACCGGAGGTACCGCCAGGCAAACCTGGAACGTTTTTTCCGTAGGATAACATGGGACCCGCTAATTCCGACCTCCACCCGTTTCCAACGGCTGCCAGTTCCCCCTCCGGCATCACAGAAGCTCGAGGTTGATCTCAGTCAAACCCAAATCGCTGGGCCTTCAATCTGATACCTGGTCCATATGGGTTCATTGGTTCCAGAGATATTACAGGTAAAACAATGGTACTTATGAATTATCTGGGCTCCCATGTTGATTGCACACCATTTTTTCATACCCCTACTATCCAACTACGCATGGAGTTGATTTTATATAGTGTGGCGAGCGCAGCGAGCCACCGTGCCCGAAGCGTGGCGAGCGGACACAGTCTCATAAGGAAAACGGAGCCCAGATATTACATAAGTACCAAAACAACTTTTTTTTTCATTTCTGAAATGTAATTTCATGGCTGTTCATGTTGTTTGAGGACAGATTTCTCTAGAACCAAACAGCCCAGTTTCACGGGACCAACATCATTTGAAGGCTACGTGTAAATGGGTCAGTTGGTTCAGAAGATATAGCTGGTTGTTTAAAGGGGGGCGGGGGTGGTTTTCTCTCCCCCTCACACCAGAAAATGCAGGGACTAGGCTTGTGTAAAAGGGGCCAGTCCGAGAATGTCCCTGCATGATCCTGGGACCATATTCCCTGCATTTTCTGGTATGAAAGGGGTATTATTTCAAATAGCCAGGACATGCGGTGCTCTGAATACAGCCGGGCAGCCCCCTGCTCTCTGCCCGGCTGTTAATGGCTGTCATTTCTGCCCGGCGGCGACTGTCGCCCAGTTACCACGAACATGTATTCCCCCTTGGCAATGAGCATGTAATCCCACATGGCAATGAGCATGGAACCCCTGGCAATGAACATGTAGGTAAGCAACACTTATGTAGCATAATTTTTAATAGGCATTATGGTGTTTGGCATAATACATAATGGAGATTATGGTGTGAGGCTTAACATGTAATGGGCATTATGGTGTAAATTTTTAATGTGCGCCTTTGGCGCGCAATGCCCCTATTTATGAAGCATATTGTGCATTATTGCTCAATCTGTTTGGTATAGTGCAGGCATGTCCAAACTATGGCCCTCCAGCTGTGAAACTACAAGTCCCATCATGCATTGCCACAGTTTTGCAAATAGGGAATGCAAAAACTATGTCAAGGCATGCGCTGGACGTGTAGTTTCACAACAGCTGGAGGGCCACTGTTTGGAAATGCCTGGTATAGTGTGTATTTTGGCTCAATCCATGTGGCAAAATGTGAATTTTGCCTTAATCTGTGTGGCATAACGTGAATTTTGACTCAATCTGTGTGCCATAGTGTGAATTTTTGCTCAATCGGTGTGAATTTTGTCTCATTCCATGTGGCATAATGTGTAAGAAGCAAGTACAGTATAAGGGGTTACTATTGTATTGCATGATATGGTATATATGGTGTGGTATACTTAGGTGACCACATAAAAGGTGCTGATATATTGTCTACCAAGTTTCGGTTTTCAGTATTTTTTTATGACTGGAGAGCCGCCTCACCCCGCAAGTATCTTAGGACATCGGCATCCTGCGGGTGCACCTTTGGAGGGCACCCACCAATATATCTCCCTGCATTTTTTCTTATGACAGCCCCCTGCCTTTTCCAGGCATATATAATTAGTTGAAAGTATTTACACAAATACAGACACACCCATGAGCAGACCACCCAACCAGAACACTGGTCACGCCCCCCACATTATTAGGTGCTGGCCACAACCCCTATTATTGCGCATAATAGGCCCTTGATCATTTTCAGCTCCAGGCCCATTTAGACCTTAATTTGGCTCTGGAGAGGCGGATCAGAGGCGGAGTCCGGGCGGCAGCAAACAGAGCAGCCAACAGACAGGGGGAGTGGTGAGTGTGCAATCCACCCCAGTCCAGCTGGAGACTCTCAAGCCAGCCCCTAGGCAGTCTACATCGCCTTAGTACCGCCCATTAACCCATACTAGCCCACAAATCAAAGTGAAATAAAGACTGCATGTGGGACAGCTCTACCAGCGGCCTGTAATTAGGAAAAGCAGAACCTATACTGTGCAGCAATCGGTAGTGTAAATTTAGCCTGAGAAGGTAGGCCCACAGTGTTGCACGCCGCCGTCTGCAACATAGTACACTGACAAATAACTCCTCATCCTGCCTCACTGTAGCTAAAGTGAAATCCCTTAACCCCTTGCCTGCTGAATAGTTTTCACAGGAAGCGGAGGGCTAAACCCGGCATAGTAGCCTGGGGACGCCTCAGTCAGGAAAGAAAGGAATATTTGCATTATCAGGCAGGATTATAGTTTACTGCAGACTAACCATAAGAATAGCTAAACCCAGCCGCCGTAGCCAGAAGACGCAAGTTACAGTACAGTGAAGCAATAAGAACTCTGGTGCTTTAATGTTTGTTTCAGGAGGATTACAAGTAACCGGTTCAGTACCATAAGATTATTGTCCTTCCATTTCCCCAGAAGCAATTATTCTTATAGCTAGGAAAGGCTTAACGTTTCCCTGGAATTGCCCAACATTTCCCATACTGTGTAAAACATTTCCTTCAGTTAAAAACTGTTTCTCAAATATTTTTGCAGCCCATAGAAAGGAACTATTTTGTCCCAGCAACCTAAACCCTTATAAACTCCCATCCAGTTACGGAGCTAGGTGCTTTGGAGGAAAAGTAACAGAATAGGATTGATTTGCTTAAAGCTACTTCTCTGACTCACAGTGAACTACTTACCTTTCTTTGGGTCAGAACGGCCCTATACACCCCAATAGAGACTCTTAAAGGGTATTCCACCTACCAACCAAGGACAGATAAATTGCTTACTGAAGGGTCTAGCCTTAAACTGCTGTTAGGATAATACTTAATGCATTAAGTAACCTCATGTAATTGTTGAGGTCGTTACTATGAATTGTTGATTTGTATTTGTGCTGTGATTGTTCTGTTTCATTCATTCAATGAATTGTTTGCATGCAATTAACTGTTATTCTCCATAGAAGAAAAGAAGCAGTGGTCCTGCATAATAAAATATCTGTTATTTATTTATTGTGTGAATTACTGTGTTAAACTGTCAATGGTATTGTGAGTTGAAGTACCTTAGAAGGAAAAAGGACCAAAGAGGAAATACTTACCGGTAGGTCACACATATGACTGGGATACCAGCAATGCAGGATAGTCTTTATGACTGGATGCTGGGGATGCCAGAAATGCAGGGTATTCCATATGACTGGATGCTGGGAATGCCAGCAATTTGCATGTATTTAGCAGAATATGAGTCTTGGCTAAACGCCTTGGTGAGGGCATGGAGTCTAACTGAACAGCAGTATTCACCAGGGACCCACACAAGGAGGTTTGGACTCACTGTAGCTGCATCTGAACAGCATGTTGCGATCCCTCACTAGAAGCACTCACATTAAAGCTAAGAGCAATGGCTGAGGATAGCATGCACTAGCAGGACAGAGTATCCTGGTAGCTTGAGCTTGGGATTCAAGCAGGTTAGGAAAGCTGAGTGGCTTCAGGCTGGGGACACCAGCAGGGAATGATAGCCATATAGTTTAAGCTGGGGATTCCAGCAGATCAGGATAGCTGGGGACACCAGCCAGACAGGCTAGCCGGATAGCCAGGGGCGAATTTAGGGGTCAGGCCGCCCCTAGGCACAACATTTTTGGCCGCCCCCCCCCCCATTTTAATGTAATCATTATTAGTTAAGTCCCAACTTGCCAGTATACTGTAACAATAAAATTAGCCTAGAGATAAAACATTTCGCAGCGGGAAGTCGGCATCTGCACAGGGTGACTTGCACACTATATAGCGGAGGGAAGGTGGCCGGGAGTCAGAGTATTAACTTTATTTGCAGTCTCTGTCTCTCTCACACTGGGGCAGATGTATGAAGCAGCGTTAAGTGCTTTTTCTGCACTAACGCTAGTAAAGGGTTGTTATTTAACGGCTTGTGCAATGTATCAAATGAACGTCTGTCTGCTGGAGGCAGCCCTGAGCTTAGCGTTCAGGTGCTGTCCTCCTAGTTTTGATTATTACTTTTTACGTCTCAGGCAATGTATTATTGCTTGCCTAGACGTTGCCAGCTCTGGTCTGTTCGCCAGCCCCGGGCTGCGTTTCGGTGGTTTTGACCATTTTTTTTAAATAAAGATGTAGCCACCGCTGGGAGGGAAGGGAAAGCAGCTACAATGGCCAGGGCAACAGGGGGCAGCTGCCATGGACAAGTGCTAGTAGGAAGCAGCAGCCCAAAAATGCAGTGCACAGGGGCACAGGTAGGCAATGCCACAGGCAGTGGAAGAGGAAACAGCTGCCACCGCCGGGAGGGAAGGAGAAGCAGCTACCCGCAGCTAGAGAGCTACAGCCAGGGTGATGGCTAGTAGCTTCCGTGGTCAGGGGGGGACAGAAAGTAGCTGCCGAGGCCAGGAGGGCCGGGAAGCTGCAGCCATATGGAAAAACTGCCTTGTCCAGAGGTACAAGGAGCAGCTGCCATGGGGACGAGGAAGCAGCTAACTCGACCAAGGTAACACAGAGCCGCTGCGATGGGGGGGGGGGGTGCGGCAAGCTGCGGACGTGGAGCTGGAGCCGGTGGCAGGATGTAGATAGGTGCTGATGCAGGCAGGAGGCAGAGGGCATTGGAGAAGCTACCGCAGCCAGGAGTGTGTGTGGGGGCAGTGAGCCTCAGCAATCCAGCGGCGGAGCCGAACGTAAAGGGGGACCATAAGCTGGTGAGAGGATGATTTACTGTGTACACTGCATGGCAGAGTGGGTGGGCAGCGGTGGGTGACGAGCGGCGCTGACGCCGACATATGATGAATCATGTCGGCGGCGGCGCTTGTCACTTGCCGCTGTCCACCTGCTCTGCCATGCTGCTATTTAAAAAAATTACAGCCTGCCATGCCGCCCTCGATTGGTGCCGCCCTGAGGCCCATGCCTCACGGGCCTAGGCACAAATCCGGCCCTGCGGATAGCTTGAGCTTGGGATTCCAGCAATGCAGAAAAGCCAGGTAGCTAGAAGCTGGGAATTCCAGTAATGCAGAATAGCCACATGGTTCAGAGTCAGGAAGTGCAATAGATGGTAGCTGCACTGTGTCTTTAAGGAGCTAAGCAAGCAAGGAGCTCTTTATGCGCTGACAGACAACATAGCACTGACAGGGTTCTGTTCCCTGAGCTGGGCTTTATACCTCCTGCTCAGTGCTAATTGGCTAGAAATGCAACTCTGCCTAGAATCTGTCTCCTGACTGTCTGTAGCCCTGGAGCAGAACCAGAATTTGTCATGGCGCTGTCTAAGGAGAGAATTGGCGGGGAACAGTGGCATGGTGCAGCCTGCAGTGATGTGTGATGACTGGGCTGACATATGTGACAGAATGCCACAATGACAATGCAGGAATACCAGCTGGGACATCAGATGACAGACAGAGTTTAGGATAGTGCCGCAGGTATGATAAGTCGTTAACCTCCATTTTGTGACACCTAAGTTGTTATTACTGCTACAGTAATTATTTTGACATATTTTTCCTTTTAAATATTTGATCTCAATCAGTCTAATGTCAGGGCAAGTAGCAAATTAAAATAGATCTAAAAATAATCCAAGGTCATAGACAAGCAGATAAGAGCAGAATCCAGATAACAATCTGAAGTCAGACATAAGCAAAATCCAAATAAGTAAGTAAGGGGTGAGGCAGGCAAACGGACAGAAGTCTAATACACTTTGGACAGCGCAGGGGACAGAAAAACAGCTAGATATCACTAAACTTTACCCCAGTAACTGCAGAAATTTACCAATACAAAAAGGTGCTGAAACACATTAAAAACTGCGTGACTCCGCAATCCACAGTACAAGATTTGTCAATATAACTGAAACAATATAAAGTTAAATAAAATAATCATTGTATAGGGGTAGAAGTCAGATGACAAGCTTCACACCATAATTTACTCTACATCTTATAGAATTTTTTATCTTAAACTTTTTGTATAGGTGTACGACATGCTAGCAGGGCAGAATATACTATGTAAGAAATAGAAATGCTTAGTCCTATTTATATGCTTCACCAGTCTTGTCTCTAAGTAAGAGGTTGTGAAGATATACAGTAGTCTGATTAGCCAGTTATTAGAAGATTTATAAGCACCCACCCTAGCACCATTGATTTTGGCCCCAGCCAAAGCCTTAGTTGATTTTCTTTTGAGAGCAAACAAATCAATGTATTTATCTTGCCTAATTCTCACACAGCCAAGGGTCACTCTCAAGCCATGAAGCATACCGGTGTTTGTGCAATAGAATACATCACTTGCACACTGGATATAGAGGATATCTCGCTGATTGGTTGCCCAACCGATCCTTAAACTATGATTTTCACCACCTGGAGTGCAAGGCCATCTTTCTCCACATGCACGTATTAGTATCATATCATGAACAATCGTTTGAAATACTGTACTACCTGACACTCTAGTCTTAGAGCTGCAGATTACAGCACACTACCAATCACACTTTGAGCTGCTATTGAGTTATCAGCATTATCTCAAATGTAAAAGTGCAATATATTATTTAGAAAATATAGTGTTACAAAATATTACACTTACAGTATGAAAATGGGTTTAAAGAAGGTGGTGTTACACATAAAAGCAACATAGCATCCCAACGGTCAGAATCCCAATGCTCAAAATACTGATGGTGGGATCCAGAGCCGATTCTGAGTGTGAGTGAGGCTGTATTCATGGAAATCACTGTAACATAGCATTCCATATGCAGGTACAGCCACAGTCGTACACAGAATATAGACATGCCACATATAATTTTAAGCATCGGAAGCTCCTTGTGTGTCCTGGTCACATAACAATGCAAATAAGATGAATTTTCAGCATAAAAGTCACACAACATTAGCAGAACTGCATGGCCTATTGAGGCAAGATGTATAAGGAAACATCTGTATCCAAGCAGAGGCAGAGGTCACAGTGTTAGCGGCTGTGTGAGTGCTGTCTGAGGGTGGGTTGGTTGTGCAATAGTGTTCAGCATATGTGTAAGGGGCATTATGTGTGTCATGTATAAATGCATTAATAATGTGCGACATATGTGTAACAGGCATTATGTGTGTCATGTGTATAAGGGCATTAATATTGTGCAACGGAATCGGTACATCTGTCAGAATGAACTTAGGTCTACAGTCATTAGGTCGACCCCATTAGGTCGACTGGCTGGAAAGTCGACCTGATTTAAGGTTGACATGGGCCAAGGTCGACATGACTTAAGGTCGAATTTGCATAAAGGTCGACATGAGGAAGGTCGACTGGTCATAAGGTCGACATGGGTTTTTCACTGTTTTTTGTCCGAATGTCGACACAGTCGACATGGACACAGTTGGCAATGAGAATCGGACCCTCGCATCGCTCGCTTCGCTCGCAATGCATCGGGCACGGTGGCACACTTCGCTTGCCACAGCTTTAATAACCTCCTCCTCGCCCTTGTGGATGGTAGGGCATGAAATACCGCCTGTCGGCACATGTCGGCTCAAAAAACAGTGAAAAACCCCATGTCGACCTTATGACCAGTCGACCTTCCTCATGTCGACCTTTATGCATATTCGACCTTAAGTCATGTCGACCTTGGCCCATGTCGACCTTAAGTCAGGTCGACCTTCCTGCCAGTCGACCTAGTGGGGTCGACCTAATGACTGTAGACCTAAGTTCATTCTAATAGATGACCGCTTCCCTGTGCAACATATGTGTAATGGACATCATGTGTGTCATGTGCATTAATAATGTGCAAAATATGTGTAAGGGGCATTATATGTGTCATTATGTGTATGAAGGCCATTAATAAAGGTTGGCATAATGTGTAAGGAGCATTATGTTTATAAGGACATTAATAATGTGTGTCATGTGTAAGGGGCATTGCTGTGTGGTATGATCAGGGGTGCCGAGAGAAAGGAGTAGGGGGTACAAATTACCCAGGCCCCCTCCCCTTAAGTGACAGCAGCAGCTGCAGCTCTTCTCCTCAGCCCAGCACACACAGCACGGGTTGCAGTGTGGCCATGGAGGTGCTTAAAATACAATATTTTCACAGGATTTTTTTCTACGGGTATAATGTGAATAATGTGAGAAGTAATGTATATAAGGTAAAGTGGTACTACTGTGTGATGTAACGTGAATAAGGGACACCATCGCATGATATAATGTGAATAAAGTTGTGGCATAATGTGAATTGGGGGTACTATTGTGTGGCCATACCCCTTCCCAGCAAGAACACACCCCTGTTTGGGCCGTGCACCGAATGTGTGCACTGTTTCTATTTAAATATTGCGGGTAGGAGCACCAACATGATTGATGGTGCTGGGAAAGGGGAGCAGGGTCAGAGGCGGAACTAGTGCCGGTGCTAGGGGCACCAGCAAAAATCTTGCCTAGGGGTGTCATTTAGGCTAGGGCCGGCTCTGGTGGGATCCAAACAGTTTACAATGTTAACATTGTCAAACAGTAAGTATACTTATAGTTAGGCTGTGGGAGGGTTAAGATAAGGCCGCGGAGAAGGGGAGGTTAGTTTTTGCTGCCAAAATGGAGGGTTAAGCTCGGGCTGCCAAAGGGGATTGTTTGAGAAATTGCCCACATTTTCACCATCGGGATCCCATTGCCTGCATTCTGATTGTCAGGATGCCTTACCCAACCTACATACCAAAACTATTCTGAAGCTTTTTTTATGTTTTGTTTTTTAACAAGTTTATTAATGGTTTTGTACACAAAAATACACGCAAAAATATTTTAAATAAAATGTTGAGTTACGGATATTATGGCTAGTGTATTCTCCCCATACTCTCGTGGTTTCCTCTGATCTCTCCGGTTTCCTCCCACAATCCTTAAAATATACTGGTAGGTTAATTGGCTCCCAACAAATTAACCCTAGAATTTCTGTGTGTGTGTGTGTGGTAGGGAATATGGATTGTAAGCTCCACTTGGGCAGGGACTGATGTGAGTGTTCAAATATTCTCTGTAAAGCGCTGCGGAATATGTGTGCGCTATATAAGAAAATGTTGATTAATAAATAATAATAAGTTATCAACTGCACTTATGTATGTGATAATATATATTAACCCTGAAAAAAAGGATAGGTTGCAATAATAAATTAATATCTGGTGAAAACAAAAGTGCTAAACAGCTAAGTACTAAAATAGTTTTTAATTGTATTAACTTGAAAAATGACAGTTAGTGGTAGATTACTATATTTTGCACTTTCTTTTTCAAAACCCTATCTTATTTGTTTAGATGTTTTTAAACATAATATAAATATACTATCATTTGAAAATTGCTGAAATGGGCAAGTTTTGATAATACTGAAAGTATTAAAGTTTTTATGGGTAAAATAAAAAAAAAGCTAAAATCAAGATACATGATTGATGTCTGTCATGGTCTGTGGAAGTTAGTACTATCAAGACTGTTATTTTCATACTTGGGTACTATCATCATCATTATCCTGCACACAAAAAAATGGCGAGTAACAGAGAGAAAAGAGCATCACAGTCCGATAGAGCTATTCAGAAATGCTAATTTATGCCACTGCAAAGTTATTTTATTTTCTCTTAATACTTTGTATATGACATTTCACAGTCCTCTGGCCTTAATATAATTTTCTGCACCATAAAAATGACAATACTGGTGATTTAAAGAGATTGGTCAGTCTGGATGAGGCAGATGGAGTGCTTTAAGATTGTCAATTTACCAACTATTACATAGGGTCAGCACTCATCTTCGGCATATCATTAATACATCTTGCTAAACATGATTGATAGTGCTGGGAAAGGGGAGCAGGGTCAGAGGCGGAACTAGTGCCGGTGCTAGGGGCACCAGCCAAAATCTTGCCTAGGGGTGTCATTTAGGCTAGGGCCAGCTCTGGTGGGATCCAAACAGTTTACAATGTTAACATTGTCAAACAGTAAGTATACTTATAGTTAGGCTGTGGGAGGGTTAAGATTAGGCCGCGGAGAAGGGGAGGTTAGTTTTTGCTGCCAAAATGGAGGGTTAAGCTCGGGCTGCCAAAGGGGATTGTTTGAGAAATTGCCCACATTTTCACCATCGGGATCCCATTGCCTGCATTCTGATTGTCAGGATGCCTTACCCAACCTACATACCAAAACTATTCTGAAGCTTTTTTTATGTTTTGTTTTTTAACAAGTTTATTAATGGTTTTGTACACAAAAATACACGCAGAAATATTTTAAATAAAATGTTGAGTTACGGATATTATGGCTAGTGTATTCTCCCCATACTCTCGTGGTTTCCTCTGATCTCTCCGGTTTCCTCCCACAATCCTTAAAATATACTGGTAGGTTAATTGGCTCCCAACAAATTAACCCTAGAATTTCTGTGTGTGTGTGATAGGGAATATGGATTGTAAGCTCCACTTGGGCAGGGACTGATGTGAGTGTTCAAATATTCTCTGTAAAGCGCTGCGGAATATGTGTGCGCTATATAAGAAAATGTTGATTAATAAATAATAATAAGTTATCAACTGCACTTATGTATGTGATAATATATATTAACCCTGAAAAAAAAGGATAGGTTGCAATAACAAAATTAACCCCTTCATGACAGAGCCAGTTTGTGCCTTCATGACAGAGCCCTTTTTTTCAAATCTGACATGTCTCACTTAAGTGGGGATAACTTTTTTTTGCTTTTACTTATCCCAGTGATTTTGAGATTGTTTTCTCGTGACACATTGTACTTCAAGTTAGTGGTAAATTTGGGTCGATACAGTCTGTGTTTTTTTGTGAAAAATACCAAAATATCGTGAAAAAATGGAAAATTTAGCAATTTGCAAAATGTTAAATTTTCTGCTTGTGAGACAAATAATCATACCACTCAAAATAGTTAATAACTAACATAGACCATATGTCTACTTTATGTTTCCATCATTATTTCAACTTCCTTTTAATTTTTTTGGACACTAGGAGGCTTACAATATGAATAGCAAATTCTCAAATTTTCAAGAAAATTTCAAACACTGATTTTTTTAGGGATCAGTTCAGTTCTGATGTGACTTTGAGGGACTTGTATGTGAGACACCCCCATAAATGATGCCATTTCAAAAACTGCACCCCTCACAGTATTCAAAACAGCATTTTGGAAGTTTGTTAACCCTTTAGGTGTTTCACAGGAATTAAAACAAAGTGTAGGTGAAATTTCAAAATTTCTTTTTTTTTGCAGAGTTTCAATTTTAATACATTTTTCTAACGAATACAGTAGATTTTACTAGAGAAATGTGACTAAAAATTGATTCCCCCAATTCTTTTGTTTTCAAAAATATCCTATATGTGGCCCTAGTGTGCACGTTGACCAAACCACAGGCTTCATAATAGAAGGAGCACCTACTTGATTTTGGAGCCTCCTTTTTATGAGATTTTTTTTAGGCACCATGTAGGTTTCTAGGCACCATAAGTGCTAAAAGTTAGGAACCTCCCCCACAAGTCACCCCATTTTGCAATCTACACCCCTCAGGGAATTCATCTAGGGGTATAGTGTACATTTCAAACCCCCAGGGGTTTCACCAATTTTGGTACAACTGGGATGTGAAAATGGAAAATTACATTTTTTTACACAAAAATGCAGTTCTGGCTCAAAATTTTTCATTTTCACAAGGAATGAAGGAGACAAAGCACCCCAAAGTCTGTGCCCCAATTTCTCCCGAGTACGGCAATGCCTCACATGTGACCAAAAAATACCAGTTGGGCGCATGGCAGGACTCAGAAGGGAAGGAGTGATTTTTGGATTTTGCAGCACAGATTTTGGTGGAATGAATGGTGGGTGCTATGTTGCATTAGCAAGACTCCCAAAGCACCAATACAGTGGAACCCCCCCACAAGTCACCCCATTTTGCAAAGTACACCCCTCAGGGAATTCATCTGGGGGTATAGTGTACATTTCAAACCCCCAGGGGTTTCACCAATTGTGGTACAACTGGGCTGTGAAAATGAAAAATTACATTTTTTTACACAAAAATGCAGTTCTGGCTCAAAATTTTTCATTTTCACAAGGAATGAAGGAGACAAAGCACCCCAAAGTCTGTGCCCCAATTTCTCCCGAGTACGGCAATGCCTCACATGTGACCAAAAAATACCAGTTGGGCGCATGGCAGGACTCAGAAGGGAAGGAGTGATTTTTGGATTTTGCAGCACAGATTTTGGTGGAATGAATGGTGGGTGCTATGTTGCATTAGCAAGACTCCCAAAGCACCAATACAGTGGAACCCCCCCACAATTCACCCCATTTTGCAAAGTACACCCCTCAGGGAATTCATCTGGGGGTATAGTGTACATTTCAAACCCCCAGGGGTTTCACCAATTGTGGTACAACTGGGCTGTGAAAATGAAAAATTAAATTTTTTTACACAAAAATGCAGTTCTGGCTCAAAATTTTTCATTTTCACAAGGAATGAAGGAGACAAAGCACCACAAAGTCTGTGCCCCAATTTCTCCCGAGTACGGCAATGCCTCACATGTGACCAAAAAATACCAGTTGGGCGCATGGCAGGACTCAGAAGGGAAGGAGTGATTTTTGGATTTTGCAGCACAGATTTTGGTGGAATGAATGGTGGGTGCTATGTTGCATTAGCAAGACTCCCAAAGCACCAATACAGTGGAACCCCCCCACAATTCACCCCATTTTGCAAAGTACACCCCTCAGGGAATTCATCTGGGGGTATAGTGTACATTTCAAACCCCCAGGGGTTTCACCAATTGTGGTACAACTGGGCTGTGAAAATGAAAAATTACATTTTTTTACACAAAAATGCAGTTCTGGCTCAAAATTTTTCATTTTCACAAGGAATGAAGGAGACAAAGCACCCCAAAGTCTGTGCCCCAATTTCTCCCGAGTACGGCAATGCCTCACATGTGACCAAAAAATACCAGTTGGGCGCATGGCAGGACTCAGAAGGGAAGGAGTGATTTTTGGATTTTGCAGCACAGATTTTGGTGGAATGAATGGTGGGTGCTATGTTGCATTAGCAAGACTCCCAAAGCACCAATACAGTGGAACCCCCCCACAAGTCACCCCATTTTGCAAAGTACACCCCTCAGGGAATTCATCTAGGGGTATAGTGTACATTTCAAACCCCCAGGGGTTTCACCAATTGTGGTACAACTGGGCTGTGAAAATGAAAAATTACATTTTTTTACACAAAAATGCAGTTCTGGCTCAAAATTTTTCATTTTCACAAGGAATGAAGGAGACAAAGCACCCCAAAGTCTGTGCCCCAATTTCTCCCGAGTACAGCAATGCCTCACATGTGACCAAAAAATACCAGTTGGGCGCATGGCAGGACTCAGAAGGGAAGGAGTGATTTTTGGATTTTGCAGCACAGATTTTGGTGGAATGAATGGTGGGTGCTATGTTGCATTAGCAAGACTCCCAAAGCACCAATACAGTGGAACTCCCCCACAAGTCACCCCATTTTGCAAAGTACACCCCTCAGGGAATTCATCTAGGGGTATAGTGTACATTTCAAACCCCCAGGGGTTTCACCAATTGTGGTACAACTGGGCTGTGAAAATGAAAAATTACATTTTTTTACACAAAAATGCAGTTCTGGCTCAAAATTTTTCATTTTCACAAGGAATGAAGGAGACAAAGCACCCCAAAGTCTGTGCCCCAATTTCTCCCGAGTACGGCAATGCCTCACATGTGACCAAATAATACCAGTTGGGTGCATGGCAGGACTCAGAAGGGAAGGAGTGTTTTTTGGATTTTGCAGCACAGATTTTGGTGGAATGAATAGTGGGTGCTATGTTGCACCAATACAGTGGAACCCCCCCCCACAAGTCACCCCATTTTGCAAAGTACACCCCTCAGGGAATTCATCTAGGGGTATAGTGTACATTTCAAACCCCCAGGGGTTTCACCAATTGTGGTACAACTGGGCTGTGAAAATGAAAAATTACATTTTTTTACACAAAAATGCAGTTCTGGCTCAAAATTTTTCATTTTCACTAAGAATGAAGGAGACAAAGCACCCCAAAGTCTGTGCCCCAATTTCTCCCGAGTACGGCAATGCCTCACATGTGACCAAAAAATACCAGTTGGGCGCATGGCAGGACTCAGAAGGGAAGGAGTTATTTTTGGATTTTGGAGCACAGATTTTGGTGGAATGAATGGTGGGTGCTATGTTGCATTACCAATACAGTGGAACCCCCCCACAAGTCACCCCATTTTGCAAAGTACACCCCTCAGGGAATTCATCTAGGGGTATAGTGTACATTTCAAACCCCCAGGGGTTTCACCAATTGTGGTACAACTGGGCTGTGAAAATGAAAAATTAAATTTTTTTTACACAAAAATGCAGTTCTGGCTCAAAATTTTTCATTTTCAAAAGGAATGAAGGAGACAAAGCACCCCAAAGTCTGTGCCCCAATTTCTCCCGAGTACGGCAATGCCTCACATGTGACCAAAAAATACCAGTTGGGCGCATGGCAGGACTCAGAAGGGAAGGAGTGATTTTTGGATTTTGGAGCACAGATTTTGGTGGAATGAATGGTGGGTGCTATGTTGCATTACCAATACAGTGGAACCCCCCCACAAGTCACCCCATTTTGCAAAGTACACCCCTCAGGGAATTCATCTAGGGGTATAGTGTACATTTCAAACCCCCAGGGGTTTCACCAATTGTGGTACAACTGGGCTGTGAAAATGAAAAATTACATTTTTTTTACACAAAAATGCAGTTCTGGCTCAAAATTTTTCATTTTATACAAGGAATGAAGGAGACAAAGCACCCCAAAGTCTGTGCCCCAATTTCTCCCGAGTACGGCAATGCCTCACATGTGACCAAAAAATACCAGTTGGGTGCATGGCAGGACTCAGAAGGGAAGGAGTGATTTTTGGATTTTGCAGCTCAGATTCTGGTGGAATGAATGGTGGGTGCTATGTGGCATTAGCAAGACCCCCGAAGCACGGTGAAATGATGAACCTAATAATCCATAGATGTGTGGTATATTTTGAAACACTCCTTTATACATAGGCCGGGTTTGTCGGGGCAAGTTTCACAGTGGAAAATAGTTTCCTTTCTTATTCCCTTTTTATAGCAAACTTTGCACCTTTTTTGTGTCCTGCCCTTTCTTGCAGTGGAGGGGATTTCGTTGGGAAAATGCTGCCCTGGTACAATACGGGGGCCAGTACTAGAAGTACTGGGGCCCTCTGCCTGCTGGTTCCCAAATACTAGGCCCTTTATGACTTCCTCTTGAAAGTGCATAAATGTCCCCCTCTGGCCGGTAGAACGGAATAGCACGTAAGCGTTATACAGTGCCATCTGGATGATATACACGGCCAGCTTCTTGTACCAGATATTTGTTTTCCGCAGGGCACTGTACGGCTTCAGTACCTGATCTGAAAGATCCACTCCGCCCATGTACTTATTGTAATCTAGGATACAATTTGGTTTTGAGGTGTGGGTACTGGTACCTCGTACAGGGATGGAGGTGGTACTGTCTCCATGAATTGTTGTCAGTATAAGGACATCCCTCTTGTCCTTATATTTAACCAACAACATATTTTCGGTGCATATTCCCCTGCTTTCACCCCTTCTTAGTACTTGGGCAATGTGCGTTTTGGGGAGGCCTCTTTGGTTCTTGCGCACAGTACCGCAAGCTGCTGTACCTCTTGAACCAAGGGCCTTAAACAGGGGGATGCTGGTGTAAAAGTTATCCACATAGAGGTGATAACCTTTATCCAGGAAGGGGTGCACTAAATCCCAGACAATTTTTCCACTAACACCTACGAGGGAGGGGGGGCATTCTGGCGGTTCAATTCTTGAATCCTTCCCTTCATATACCCTAAACTTGTGGGTGTACCCTGTGGTGCTTTCACACAGCTTATACATTTTTATGCCATACCTTGCCCTCTTACTGGGAAGGTACTGGCGGAATTTAACCCTTCCTTTAAAATGTATAAGGGACTCGTCGATACTAATACATTTATCAGGGATGTATAGCTCTGCAAATTTGGCACTGAAATGATCAATGACCGGCCTGACTTTGAATAGCCTGTCAAAGGTGGGATCATCTCTGGGTGGGCACTGTGCATTATCGGTGTAATGTATAAATTTATGGATTGCCTCAAAACGAGTCCGAGTCATGGCCATACGGTAAAATGGGGTGCTGTACAGAACATCTGTACTCCAATATTGCCTAATTTGTGGCTTTTTTACTATGCCCATATGAAGCACCAGACCCCAAAACGTCATCATCTCTACTGCATCTACAGGGGTCCACCTTGCAAATGATGACGTGGGGTTTTGAGCAATAAACTGCTGGGCATATAAATTAGTTTGGTCCACCATTAAATTTATAAAATCATCAGAGAAAAATAATTTGAAAAAGTCAATTTCTCTGAGACCTGTGGAATCAAATTGGATTCCTGGCATGGCCAAAAACTCAGGAACCTGGGGCTCAAAATTGTCTGGTGGTGGGGTCCATACTAGATCAATTATTGGGGGGGGGTCTCAGCTGATCTACGGGGGCGTCTTTGAGGGGGTCCCTCATCACCGGAGGAGGAAGAGGAGCTTAAGACGAATCCTTCAAATTCCCCGCTTGCATCACTGGCTGTGTCAGAGTCAGAGGCAAGCATGGCATATGCCTCCTCCACTGAATACATTCTTCTGGATGACTGGGATGACATTTGGGATGACATTTGGGATGACATTTGGGATGCCATTTTTATTTTTGTGTTACTGGTAGTGAAATGTTTCAACACGTGTATAGTGTAGGGGGGGGTACAAACTTTATTTCAACCCGGGGGGTATGTAGTGTGTAGTGTGTATGTAGTGCAGAAAAAAAAAAATACTTTATACAAAAAAAAAAAAATTGAAGGGGTTAAAAAAAAAAAATTGAAGGGGTTAAAAAAAAAAAAATTGAAGGGGTTAAAAAAAAAAAAAAGGTCCTGCGCCAAAAATTGAGCACAGATGTTGGTCAGTAACGTCCGTCACTGAACAGCGCTCAAAGGCAACAGGAATTTGATAAAAAAAAAAAAAATAGATCAACCCTATGCCGAAAAAGCTGATCAGTGATGTACGTCACTGATCAGCGCACAGTGGCCACAGGACACCCACAAAATCACAGTGTGTGTAAAAAAAAAATTAAAAAAAGACCACACAGCACCCACAAAAAAAAAAAGGTGATCAGTGATGCGACACTGATTACCAGTGAGGGGCAGCAGGTGCACAACCTTTGGTGCAACTGACAGTGCAACTGGCAGCAACTGACAGGTATATATAAAAAAAAAAAACCTCTGCGCCCCCAAAAAGTTGCTGATCACCTCAGATATAGTGATCAGCACAAAAGGCGGGGGTAGCAGACACAAAATATACACTCTCTATCACTCTCTGTCACTATCTCTCTCTATCTCTCACTATCTATCACTATCTATCACTCTATGACACTGCAGCAGCACTGACAGTTATATATATATAAAATAAAACCCCTGCACCCCCAAAAAGGGGGGGTAGCAGACACAAATCTCTCTATCTCTCTACCTCTCCCTATCTATCACTATCTATCACTGTATGACACTGCAGCAGCAGCACTGACAGTTATTTAAACCCCTGCACCCCCAAAAAGGGGGGGTAGCAGACACAAAATATACACTCTCTATCACTCTCTGTCACTATCTCTCTCTATCTCTCACTATCTCTCACTATCTATCACTATCTATCACTATCTATCACTCTATGACACTGCAGCAGCACTGACAGTTATATATATAAAATAAAACCCCTGCACCCCCAAAAAGGGGGGGTAGCAGACACAAAATATAGCTCTCTCTGTCACTATCTCTCTATCTCTCTCTATCTCTCTCTCTATCTCTCTATCTCTCTATCACACTGCAGCAGCAGCAGGAAGTCTCAGGAAGTCAGATCCAGGAAGCGTCCAGCACGCTACAAGCAGTGATCAAGTGATCAGGTAAGGTATTTGCAAGGATCAGGTAAGTATTAGGCAAGGATCAGGTCGGTATCACGGCAGACAGGCACGGTGACCGTTCTGCACGCTATTCCAGACCGGAATGGCGTCTGCAGCGCAGTCACCGTTAGTTTAAATGTCGCGCCTTGGCTGTGATTGGTCCGTAGGTCCTACGGACCAATCACAGCCTTGGGGGCAGGTGGGGTGAGGTGTCATCGTCACCGATGACCCCCTCATGCCCCCTGACGCCCGGCGGTGATTGACACCTGTGTTACCGAGCGTCTGATTCGCTGGTAACACAGGAAAACGCTGTGAATGGCTGTTCACACTGAACAGCCAATCACAGCGATCGCCGACGGGGGGGCGGCATCGCAGCCCCCCTGGGCATGCAGGGACATGTCTGCTGTCAGGGACAGCAGACATCGTCCCTCTGTCACTGCGTCTCTAGACGCAGTGACAGTTTAAAGTCATGACGTATATATACGTCATGTGTCGGGAAGTACTTCCCGGCCATGACGTATATATACGTCAAATGTCGTGAAGGGGTTAATATCTGGTGAAAACAAAAGTGCTAAACAGCTAAGTACTAAAATAGTTTTTTAATTGTATTAACTTGAAAAATGACAGTTAGTGGTAGATTACTATATTTTGCACTTTCTTTTTCAAAACCCTATCTTATTTGTTTAGATGTTTTTAAACATAATATAAATATACTATCATTTGAAAATTGCTGAAATGGGCAAGTTTTGATAATACTGAAAGTATTAAAGTTTTTATGGGTAAAATAAAAAAAAAAAAGCTAAAATCAAGATACATGATTGATGTCTGTCATGGTCTGTGGAAGTTAGTACTATCAAGACTGTTATTGTCATACTTGGGTACTATCATCATCATTATCCTGCACAAAAAAATGGCGAGTAACAGAGAGAAAAGAGCATCACAGTCCGATAGAGCTATTCAGAAATGCTAATTTATACCACTGCAAAGTTATTTTATTTTCCCTTAATACTTTGTATATGACATTTCACAGTCCTCTGGCCTTAATATAATTTTCTGCACCATAAAAATGACAATACTGGTGATTTAAAGAGATTGGTCAGTCTGGATGAGGCAGATGGAGTGCTTTAAGATTGTCAATTTACCAACTATTACATAGGGTCAGCACTCATCTTCGGTATATCATTAATACATCTTGCTAAATCACTTGGAAAATGTTCATATTGCTATGCTGTACAGCCATGTTAAATTATATGAATAATGAAGTGGAACGTTACATAAAATTCTCTATTGCATGAGAATGTTTTATTGTCTTCCAGATTCAGTTGCATGGAACCACTGATATAACATCATAAAATTTCTCTCTACAATACTGACCATTCCTGAAATGTTATACAGTAGCTTTCTACATTACATTTGGGTAAAAACATTAACTTCAATAAATGTGATAACTTCTAAAGACATTTCTTTTCAATTTCTGGTGTGCCTTTATAACATGACATCAGTAACCTAAATAGCACCAAGTGTATTCCTACATGGTCATGTATTTACTTTATTTAGGGTACTGTAATAAAAGTTGTAGGTTTTTTTTTTAATAAACATTTTAAAAGGTCTTTTAAAGTGCACAATGGTTAGTGTAAATTCAATATATTGAAAGTAATAAAAGCAGTGCCATAAGCTATACATACAAATAAAATAGTAAATGTATAACTTACCATCTTTTAACTACTATATAGTTAATATAGTCAATCATACAATAATTACTGAATAAGAGTATCACCTCTCGAATAATCACAGCAGTGTAGTAAAGTCCCAAGCTCCTTCACAATCAGCCAGTGAAGGAGCTTGGGACTTTACTAAACTGCGGTGATTATTTGAGAGGTGATACTCTTATCTGGATCTATTTTCATTTGAACTATAGGGTGCATCCGTATGAATACGGCCCTGTGAGTTATATGATTCTATTGTTTTCCAGCGCAGTAATTAATTTCCATTTGTAAACAAACAATACAATGTGCAATTGTAAATTAACAATTTGTCAGAAGTGGAGAACTTAATCTTTCAAAGTCTATGCCGCATACTCCACAATAATAGTGTTTTCCAAGAGAGACAAACTAATATTGAATTAAAAATAAACTTATACTGGTGGATCCTCTAAAAGTCCTCTTAACCTTATTATTAAGTTGATAATGTGTTAATACTAATTTATTTGTGTGTAACCTAATAATTTACTGCAGAAATTGAATAAAACAAAGTGAGTTACTTAGCAGCAATTCCCCATTAGTTTAACTACAAGAGTACAGATAGCAGTTGTTCATAGATAAAGAAAATCGTTTCAGTCAGGGCCGGTGCTAGGGTGTCTGGCGCCTCCCTGCAAACTGAAATGTTGCGCCTTCCCTTCCATAGCCCATTAAAAAAAATGCAAATTCTGCCACTGTCCTGACCCCCGACACCTGCTACTTCACAGCGCTACGCTACTCTGCCAGGAAACAGGGAAGAGGTACGCTAACAAAACCTTTTTTGTAGCATAAGCTGTCCCAGTGCCAGTGACACATCGCGTGTCAGGGAATCTGGCGCATGCACAGAACACACAGCCGGGGAGGAGCGCACATCCTTTATGGGAGACAGCGTATCCCCGTCGAGTGGGAATAACGCACTTCCATTACAAAAACCTAAAGTATGATAGATTTGGGTGAACTGGGGGTCCGCTTCAGAACAAAAAAGTGGTGAAGCGAGACTAGCAGCATAACGAACGTTAAGGGCATGATAGTAAATCTACCCCAGAGAGAGAGACAGAGTCACACAGAGACAGGTATAGACAGAGAGAGAGCGAAACAGGAAGGAAGAGGTAGATATACTGTAGACAGAGAGAGAGAGTCACACAGAGACCGGTATAGAAAGAGAGCGAGCGAGAGGGAGAGGTATAGACAGAGAGGGTACTTGTTTCCTATCTGGGCGCCCACGATTTTAATCGCGGGCATCGGGGGTAAAATCGGGGCCATCGCGGGCATCGCGGCCGATAAAAAATCGGGTGCGATGGGCCAGACGCGATGCCCGTGATTTTCCCATAGAGAACAATGTTAAATGCCTCAATTTACCCGCGATGACCACGATTTACCATAGGAAACAATGTTAAATGGATCAATTTACCCAAATCAGCATAGGAACAATAGTAAATGGGCCAAAAACACCCCTGAACATTTAAATGTCCCCCCAAAAGTAGTTGACGCCACCCCGCCATCAACGTGAACCCGAAGCGTGGCGAGCGCAGCGAGGCCGCGAGGGGCGGCGGTACGTGTCCTCCGACCTTTTCATGCCCTACTATCCACTGAGCGTGGAGTGAGAATAGAATAGTGTGGCGAGCGTAGCGAGCCACCGAGCCCGAAGCGTGGCGAGCGCAGCGAGCCCCGCGAGGGGGCGCGGATACCTTCACAGGTAAACGCGTCCCTTCGCGGGCTTCCCAGGTGTCCGCGTCGCCATGGACACCTGGGAAGCCCGCGAGGGGACGCGTATAACTGTGAAGGTATCCGCGTCCCCTCGCCACGCTTCGGGCTCGGTGGCTCGCTGCGCTCGCCACACTATTCTGTTCTCACTCCACGCCCTAGTGGATAGTAGGGCATGAAAAGGTCGGAGGACGCGTACCGCCGCCCCTCGCGGGCTCGCTGCGCTCGCCACGCTTCGGGTTCACGTTGATGGCGGGGTGGCGTCAACTACTTTTGGGGGGACATTTTTATGTTCAGGGGTGTTTTTGCCCCATTTCCCATTGTTCCCTATGATAATTTGGGGAAATTGATCCATTTAACATTGTTTCCTATGGTAAATCGTAGTCATCGCGGGTCAATTGGGACATTTAACATTAGTCCCTATGTAAAATCGCGGTAATCGCGTCGGTCGCATCGCATGTCATTATAATGACATGCGATGTACACGCGATGCCCGCGATGGGCGCCCAGATAGGAAACAAGTACCCAGAGAGAAAGAGAGAGGGGGAGAGAGAGAGAGTCACACAGAGACAGGTATAGACAGAGAGAGAGGGAGGGAGAGGTTTAGACAGAGAGAAAGAGAGAGGGGGAGAGAGAGAGAGTCACACAGAGACAGGTATAGACAGAGAGAGAGGGAGGCAGGAAGGCAGAGATAGATATAGGGGGTATTTAATGCTGTGGGCGAGCAGCGACAGCGATCAGGCTTCCTGCTCACTGTCACCACTCACCCTGTCAGTATTCAACGCACTCCCCCCTCATACACCAATTCCCCCTCGCTCCATTTTTTGAGCGAGAGGAAATCGGCGTATGCGGCTCCAGAAGCAGCGAGACTTGCAGCTAAATACAGCGGGTTCACTGCATTAGCCGTGGTTCTCGCTGTTTGGGGGAATCCTTGCTGATTGATAGATATAGACAGACAGATAGACAGACATAAAAACAAACTCACTCAGTCAGTCAGGCAGGCAGGCAGCTCCTTCTCTGTAGGGTCCCGGGCCGTCTCTCTCACCACTGATAAGGCCACAGCTCTACACAGTGGGATCACATGGGGGCATCTAGTGGCTCCTAGCAGTACTGCAGTGCCTTCCTCTGCAGATTACATTCCTCTGCTCTGCCTCCCCCAACCTTCGTGCAGGACATCATCGGCGCGGGTGAGAGCATCATGTTACCGGCACCTCTGTCTGTCATGCCCTGTGACAGGCGGTGGCAGCCGGCAGGAGCAGCAGGGTGCAGAGCAGGAAAAGTGCCTCTACTGGTCAGCACCTACCTGCTTTGCATCCCTCGCTGAGTGGGTTGCGTCGGCCCTGGTTTCAGTGTTGCAATATTCAATTATAAATATTCATCACAGTAATAAAATGTTACAATGTGGGTAAAGAGTATCAGAGAATATGCTTCTACTATGTCATTTGACTCAACATTTTATGACTAAAGCTGGGTACACACTGGGCGATATATCATTAAAAATATGGACAATATCGATAATGTATAGTGGCCCTTATTCTAGTTGAATCGGACGGATGCGTATTTCAGACGGGCACCGAGTGTTCTTAGCCCCACCTACCCTATGGATCGCTCACACCATCCGACTGTGGTAAGATGCCGAGCGAATGGTCAGCGAGTGGATGTTTCATGCAAACACCTCCCCCATCTGTGGGAACCTCCCCCATTTTCCGTTGGTTGCCGACCATCGAATGAGCATTCAGGCAGCACCAAGTGCTCCAGACCACTCGGACATTTTTCCGTATGAAAGCAGGGATATGGGCGGGCAGCTGGCATCCGGCTATGTCAGTTGTCAGCCCCTCACACGTGCGTCACGGCTAGATTACCATACATACGCCCAGCATTTTCATGAAACACAGGGCGTACGCATTTGGTAATGAGCCCAAACTCATTCTTCACTTTTCTTCACGGAACTCACACCGTGTTAGGTCGTGTGAGGCTGCCAAATTTGCATGTTTTTCCAAAATAGTAAGTCTGGGTCTGATTTGCTGTAAAAATCACACTTTTTGACCACGAAAATCGAAAATCGAAAATTTAATAGGATGCGATTTTTGAAAAATGTTACCAAAATCGCAAAACAAATAGACCCAATTCAGCTGTGCATGGTTCTGTCCAAAAAAATATGTAAAAGTTAAAAACGGGGTGGGGTCCCCCCTCCTGAGCATAACCAGCAGCGGGCTCAAAGAACTGGTCCTGGTTTTAGAAATTCAGTGGTTGAAAATCATATGGGATCCCCACAATTTTTAAAACCAGCACCAGGCTCAAGGGCCAGTCCTAGTTCCCAAAATACGAGGGACAAAATGAGTATATATATTAGTCCCATATTTTCTAAACCAGCACCGGGCCCAAACAGCCAACAGGGTCAGGGGCAAATGCAGGATTTTCAGAAGGGGGTTTCCAGAGGGGCGGAGCAAAGCCTGGAGATGGGCACTTAGGTGACCCAGTATATGCCGGGTCAGTTAAATTATCATAGATAGACCAAATGTATATAAATAAAAAAAAATTGTGTGTGTATATATATATATATATATATATATATATATATATACACACACATACATATACATACAGGGGCATCAACAGCAGTGTAGGCCCCTGGGCATAACAATGTATTGGGGCCCCTACCTATCCTCCAGCGGTAGGGGTGGGGGAAGCTTTGATGTCCCGCAGGTGGTAGGGGGTATTATATCAACCGCTCAGAATGTAGGGCCTGGATCAGTAATTTCCACTAATTACCCCTTTACTGCACAGATGGTGGGAGATGGGGTGGGAGAAGAGGGCATATTGGGCTGAATGAAGGGGCCCTGATACATAACTTCCAGGGTGGTAGAGGATGTTTAATACGCAGAGGAGGGGTGTATAGTGGAGTGGGCTTATTCATAATTTTCTGGTGGGAGGACAGCTTGCTTGACTGCAGATATCTCCAGTTCCCGAAAATAGATTTCTTAGATTTTACTGGAATTAAAAACTAGAGAGTCCCACCTACCAAATGGTATTAGGGACTAGGGCAGGGCTGGGCAATTGCGGCCCTCCAGATGTTGATAAACTACACATCCCAGCATGCCTTGCTTCAGTTTCAGCATGGCCACATAGCGAAACTAATGCAAAGCATCCTGGGATGCAATTGCCCAGCCCTGGACTAGGGGATCAGAGTTCAGGAGGCAGAACAATCTGCCAACGAGTATATAAAACTACATACCAGGTGTGTGGAGCTGGAGCAGTAACCAGCTGCTGGAAGGCTGATATCTCTTGTTTTGGAAACAGTAGAGACAAGCTCCTAGGGTCCATCAAAGAAGGAGAGTCCCAGCTTTTGGAATATACCCTCAGAAAAACTCTAAGAAAGAACCTGAAATATCTGACTGGGAAGAGCAATTAACAGGCTTGGATGGGGACCCTCAGCTTTCAGGCTAGTGCCCTTAGACTCCTGGGGGGGGGTTTCTGGGTACTCAGAACCCCCCCCCCCCCCCCCCCCGCGTGCACTACTGAGGGTAATGCCACAGTCAGGCTTTTTATGCAAGTTCCCTCAGCCAAAGCATTCATCCCCATGGCTGGTCAGCCTGGACAGGGACCCTGGAGGAGTAGGGACATCACAATAAAGGGGTCTCTCCTCCACAGTTACCCCTGCCCAGGCTGAAGCCCTGGGCTGTCCCCAGTGCCCCTTGCGTGGGTGGGCATCAGACTGATAAATGGTTAAGATTAAATAAAACTATTGTGTTATGTTGTGGAACTACAAGTCCCAGCAAGGCTGCACCACATACTTGGACTTGGAAAACCACAAGTCCCAGCATACAGGGCATTAAAGAGCCTGCTGGGCCTTATAGTTCCACAACATGACAAATAGCAAAAGAAAACACACACACGTACAGTATAACTTATTATTACACACTACATTCCCACATAAATTAACTATGGATTCCAGCAAAGGCCTATTCTCTTTACCTCCTGTTTAAGCATCATCTTATCAGTCAGCCCGAACAGATGTAACCTTGCAATGCCTAAGGTAATAGGGCAGCGTTTCCCAAAGTTTTTGAATCACGGCACCCCAAAGCATCAGAAATGTTTTCGCGGCTAAAGGTTTCTCATTGAGAAGGTCAGAAACAAATATTAAGTTATATAATTTGTGTTTAGATCTCACCCTTAGGATCAGTTATGAGGTAATGGACAGGATTCCCTTCCATTTGTCCACATTTTGACTATTATAATGGACATAAAAAGACTTGAATTGGTCCTTTACCACCAACCCCTGCAAGTCCCTCAAGGCACCCCAGGGTGCCACGGCACACAGATTGGGATCCACTGTAATAGGGGGTTTGTGACTGGACTTTTTAGAAAGCAAAGATGCACTTTCCTTCCTTCTAATCAGACTAGCCAGCTGCACCCTCGTTATATCATTAAATACTTAGGCAAATAATATAGAAGTACAAACTAGAGTACAGTTCTCTAATCAGGGCAGCCATCAGGGGAGACTGCGGGGACTCTGGTCCTGGGCCCAGACAGAAAGGGGGCCAGGTCTGGAGTTTATAAAGTATACGTAGTCATAAATAAAGTTCACATTTCCATTGAAGCAATGTATTCTGTAGGTTGATTAGTGCGGCCAGTGTTGCAGACGCAGATGACCAGGCATTCCAGGTGTTTGAGAAACAAGGGAAGGGGGGGGGGGGTGTCTATAATGTCAATACTGGGCCCCACAATTTCTGATGGCAGCCCTGTCTCTAATACTGTTTATAATACTATTGCGGTTATATGAGCTGCTGGCCATGCCCCCAGCCCCTCTGTCTCTGATGCTGTTCACATATTCACCATTGCTCTGCTCAGCAGAACAGTGTCGAACAGAAATGGTCTCTACACTGCCCCCCCCCCCCCCCCCCCCACCACCACCACCACCATGGGACACTGCTGGCCCCTGGTCTCATGAACCTTCATTGTTTTTTCTAGTGCAGCTGAAGGGGTGATAATGGGGTGCTCCAAAGTATGTAAGGTATATCGTGGACATTTAAAGTTGTACAGTATGTGAACATAATTATATTTTTATGCTTGCAAAGCCCAGTGTAGTACACTATCCATTATATGCCATATATTGTTATAATACTATTTCAAAGTGTGTATTTTACTGTAAATAATATCTAAGAAATCATTGAAGAGCTATGTACTGATATAAATGCAGGAGGCCCTATGTCCATTTTATTCAGGTCATTGAAGCCATTGCATTATACAGATTGATGGAAGGGGCAAACCAAAGGTTTTCAGGCTTTTACTCTTAACATCTAAGAGAATTATACGTTGCCTTTGTCCAATGGAATATGTTACATTATAAAACTATTTCATTTTGGCCTTGTATCCTCTAGGTATTGAGAAATTGCTAGATACTTTTAAATGAAGAGTTCAGTGTGAGGTGAATGCGGGAACTCAGCACTAATAGGTCATTTTAAAAGAACATCAACTCTAGAACCAACAACTGCTTCTAATAAGGTTTACCTATAGCTTGCAGTTCGTAATTTGTACATGAAGTAAGGTTGGTAAAGGCTCTGGATAAAGGGAACAATATTTGTCTTACTAAGCATAAAAAATCTTGTCATTCATTCATTTAACCCTTCATGATCTATTTGAACTGCAATTCAAAAGTCTCAGCGTAAAGTCAACAAACTGATTGCTCAGTGTTCATATTTGTTTGCACATTTGCAGTAATTCATACTGATCAGTAAAACACTGTAGTTGGGTACCAACAATTCATTAAAAAGTACAACTGGTAACATTTGCAACATGCCAGGTATCGACTAGCAGCTCTCATGAGTAGGGCCCACTCGCCTCATGTGTTTTCCTCTCTTGGACTCTTTTTTATACCATACTACTTTCGACTGCAACTAACCCTCCCTAGGTCTCTGCAACCCTAATGCTGCCCATACACTTATGAGAAATTGTATGCTATCATTCGACCACATCTATTCGATAAATAGAATGAATGTATAAACATTTTGTGTACCATGCGATGAGATGCGCAGGCATGCTGGTCGAATCTCGCGTCTCATTGTACTGATGTTCTGTACATAATATTTATCGAATTGTATGTGCGGTCGAAGGCTGTTTTGTGCACATTTCATTTTTTTAACTGCGATGTTCCTGAAGATTTTGGTCATTTCCTGGCCACTTCTCTTCCATCCACTGGGCACATGACTGAAGAGGAGGGTGGAAGCACGCTACTGGGCTCCCAAACAGAGAAAAAGGTAGGCAGGCTACACCACTGGCCACCAATGATTATTATGCTATGTAACTACTGTGTAACTACCCTATTATTCTGCTCTATCCACCATATACTGGCACATTGCCCGAAATGCTGCCCCATTGCAAGGAGCTGACCACGCCCTGATGACCATTAAGTGGCCCATGTGCACACTATTATGCTGCCCCACTGCCCACCATTATGCTTCCCCACTGCACACGGTTATGCTGCAGCACCCTGCATACCACTATTTTAACCTACTGCAAGCTGCTCTCCCTGCCCTGTCCACCATTATGCAGGACCATGTACACACCATTATGCAGGCCCAGTGCACACCATTATGCAGCCCACTGCACACCATTATGCTGCAGCACCCTGCATACCATTATTTTGACCCACTGCAAGCTGCTGGCCACACACTGTCCACCATTATGCTTGCCCATGTACACACCCTTATGCTGCCCCACTGCCCACCATGTTGCGGCACCCTGCATGTCAATATACTATCAAAAACACATTTCACCAAATTCACAGCAGTAATTACAAAAAAACTTTATTTAACAATAGTAATGCAACTAGAAAACACACTTTATTTAACAACAATAATGCAACTTTTCCCATTGTCTTTTTTATTTCTGCAGATGTCAAATGAGAGCAGAAACTTTGTATACGGCTTTATCAGCCTATACTTGGAAGAAGAGTGTTTGTGGCTGACGTCATCCCCAGACTATAGTAACAAGCAGAAGAGGGAGGCTGCCTATAAACACCTGATGGAGTACTCCAAGCCAACCTACTTTGCTGCCTCGGGGGACCTGGGTGAGCAAGAAATTCACCAATATATGGACAGTCTTCGTAAAGAAAACCGCAAGATACCAAATGAGTCCCTAGTCATGATGGCCGAGCCGGAGTAGGGAAGTCAATATTTGGAGGAGGACAATGGGATAACTTTTTTTTAAAATGATGTTTATCTGATGGCTTCCTTCTGCCATGCCACAGCTGCCTTCCCATTGTAAAAAGCATTGTAGCTTTCCCGGACCTGTTTTGCCCTTGCAATGCCATGTAAGGTTAATGCAGGAGCTGACAGTGTGGAAATCTGTACTAACTCCACTGGCTAGTTTGGGTCTTCTGTTTTTTTGCTGGGAGCAAAGGCATTCTGCTGGTGGCCATGCAATGGAGCATGTTGTGCAGTATACAGCATGCTTGTACTGCATAGTTAATTTTCTCCAGCCTCATGTTGATGGGTCGTTGTAACATCCTAAAATTGTTGCTGAGAATGCCAAATACATTCTCAATAACCCGACAAGCCCTAGAAAGCCAGTAGTTGAAAATGCACCTATCGTGGTTCAGCACTCTTTGCGAGTAGGGCTTCATTATGTGTTTGTGCAGTGCAAAGGCCTCATCTGCCACAAATACAAATCCCAGTCCATTCTTTGTCTGCTCAACAGGCTGCAGATTAATGGAGTTTGGAAAATTCCAGCGACTGTCAAATTCCTCTGCTATGGCTTGCCATTCTTCCACGCTTATAGGGAACTGTAAAAAAAAGATATATATTTTTTTAAATTGAATGAATAGGTTTTTTTCCACTAAAGTCACAAGACCTACTACAGACACCTGAAGACCTCAGCCGTACCCCTGGCCTACAAGGTACCTCAGTCGAGGAATTAAGATCTCCACCACAACATGGTGTAAGGAGGAAGCCACGGAAAGCTAAATTTGTGGAAGACCGAGTACTATTGGAGACACGTTCATAACTGCTTGGGAAACCAGATGAATTTGATGACTTTGAGTGCCAGCGCCTGATGTCAGAGGTTTTGTACAAGACACTCACAGGCCAAGTGACACCAGATTGGAATATTCTTGGGCCACAACCTCAAGCACCTGCTCATCATGTCCCTTTTACCAACAGCTCACCACCCACCACCTACCATTCCACCAGTACCTACAGTATACTAACCATCAGCCCACCTACCCTTCCACCAGTACCCATACTCATCATCAACCCACCTACCATTCTGGTTATGCACAATCACTGGCCTCCACTTACCATCTTTCTACTCAGACCCCTCTTCAAAACAACCACCCTGCCCGTTACTGCACACCCCCATCCCCATCCACCCACCCTTCCATCACTCAGCGGTCTCCCAATTCCAATCTCCTCTCCAATCAACTACCCTTCCCAAGCCAGCCACACATCCACCCTCCCCTCCGCAATTTATACCTCATTGATATCAGACTGGGATCAGCAGGAGGTGGAGGAGAAAAGTCTAAATGTAGGGTGATTTTAATAAAGTCTATCATACTGCATCAGAAATTTAAAATTCCTAATTAAAGTTACATTATTGTAAAGTTTGTAAAAGTTTGGTCATGTTGGCCATATATTTAACAAAAGCAAATTTATTTTAAGATATAATTTTTTTGGTTTACAAATGTATGCATGCCCTGATATTTTGCAGCAGATATGCAGCATTCTGCTATTATGGCATTGAGGTTCCCCTCTACCAGATGTACAATGCACACATGCTGGATGGCGCAGGTTGATGGTTTTTGGGACCCATCTTCCTACCCCAAGCCGTATGTGTGCATTGTGCCTCTAAAAACGGTGACATGCCATAGCAGCAGAATGCCTCACATCTCTTTGTATTTTGAATTGCTGTTGCATTTGGTATATATTGTGATAGATAGGCTGCACTATAATATATGGCATTTCAGTGTCATCGCTTTCAGGTGGACAATGCACACAAGCAGCGAGGGACAGGTAGATAGTATTTGGTACCCATCTTCTTACCCCAAACTGTATGTGTGCATTGCGCCCCTGAAAGAGGTGACACTCAACGCCATAGCAGCAGAATGCACCACGTCTAGTGTTTTGAATTGCTGTTGCACTTGTCATATATCATAGTGCAGCAGAACTATCGCAATATATACCAAGTGCAACAGCAATTCAAAACACTAGACGTGGTGCATTCTGCTGCTATGGCGTTGAGTGTCACCTCTTTCAGGGGCGCAATGCACACATACAGTTTGGGGTAAGAGGATGGGTACCAAATACTATCTACCTGTCCCTCGCTGCTTGTGTGCATTGTCCACCGGAAAGCAATGACACTGAAATGTCATATATCATAGTGCAGCAGAACTATCGCAATATATACCATTTCAGTGTCATTGCTTTCCGGTGGACAATGCACACATGCAGTGAGGGACAGGTAGATGGTATCGGAGATCCATCTTCCTACCCCAAGCTATATGTGTACATTGTGCTCCTGAAAACAAAATCACTCCAAAAACATAATCTTTCATAGTGCACCAGTTTTACAAGAAAAATGCACATTTAAAGATACATTACTGTAAAGTTTATAGTGTTTAAAAAAGTTCGGCATTGTTGACTGCATATTTTGATAAAAAATATACTTTGAAATATATTAGTTGATTTTGAATGCCGGCATTCCGACCACTGGCATTGTAACTGCATCCGCTACATACGTAGCGATTTCTGGACATAGCTATGTGTATAGGGGCCATAGCAATAGTGATGCATGGCCCCACATGCTGGATATTAATTGGTCAGGGCCAGTGTTATCACCGCTGAAACATCTTTGTGCTAACAAATCTCTCTGGTGAGCGATCTTGCTGAAGCATTCTGATCTAGCATTGCTCAGAATACTTCAGCATCACCCCTTACGATAATCAGTTTTGTTTGGCTACTTGAAATGGCTACAAATGAATCGGTTCTTCTTTCATCCTACTACAAACCACCAACTTTGCTATAAAATTCATCGTATTCTATTTCCATACAAAATTTTCACACGGCCACCTAGTTTTACATAATCCAAATTTCTAGGAAGAATTTTTTATGTTTTGCAAGCATAGTATGATATGGCAACACATCAATTACACACTTTTTACATAAATGCAACAATGCACTAAGATGGAATAGAATATCAAATAGGAAAGCATAACATGTATGAATGTAAGAATTCACTAAGATGGAATAGAATATCAAATAAGAAAGCATAACATGTATGAATGCAACAATGCACTAAGATGGAACAGAATATCAAATAGGAATGCATAACATGTAATATACAGATGGAGCTTCTTCAACTAGCCTTCTCTGGTGAGCCATGGCACCAACACTTCCGCACCGACACTTACACCCGAACACCGTCACTAGTCAATGGACCTGATGCTTCTGTCCAGCCTGCATCCAGCCCTGAGCGCACGCCCTTGGCCGCAACCGAGGACAATGACATCAGGCCTCCACTGACTCCAGGTGACTGACATGAAGATAACGACCCATTTTGCACAATTTAGCACACATTGTCCTGTGTGTAGTGATGGTGAACTATGTGCTTAGTAATTTTTCAATTCAGTTTGCAGATGTTAAACGACCCATCCACCATCTGATCATTTATATAATCATTCTGTGTGTGGGCATGATATCTTTTGGCCAGCAGTGAAAGAAAATTGATAAGAGCCTTTGGAGACCTTTATACAGTATATGGTTTCCATGATTGATGGTACCTAGTAACTTTTTATTGGATTTCTGTACATTTTCTTGGATCTTCAAGATGGAGCTCTGTTTGGCAGGGAAGGAGAGTTCCACCACCTCTCCATGACCACTTTAAGCACTGTTCAGGACAGATATATGGCCTGATTCAGACCTGATGGCTGGCCTGCAATTCTTCCTAGCCCAGTGATCAGGTAAACACTGCCTGCCATAGTGTATCCCTTACGTTTGCAGCCATGCATACCGGGAAAATTCCATTTGCAATCACACCATCAACTCGATATCCCCCTGTTCGCAGTCATCAAGTAAGTTTAGACTTACTAGGCGCTGCGTTGGCCGTAGGAGATGGAGACCGCTGCTAATATTTGTGAATCTCCGTCCTGATGGCCAGACGCCACCAGCGTTTTCTGGGGCACTCCCAGAAAATGCTGGCATGCCGCCCACAAATGGCTGCTGGCTTTTTATAACCTTGCGAACGGTGCTGACTTTCTTTGAACAGTATGCAGTTCGCATGTGCTGTTTCCCCCTGTGAACAAACCCAGCGATAATCGCTCGGGCTGCAAATTCACAGCCCAGCAAGCGGATCTGAATTAGGTTCATAGAGTATAATGTAAACAGCCTTTTTTTATTAAGATATAAAATACTGTATATTGTTGATTTATTCAATTTATTTATGATGTTGAACCATCCGGGCTGAATAACGATGTGAAATTAAGTGTTTTTTATGAAAACTTTTTTATTCATATTTATTAACATTCATTTAATATATGTGTTTATGATGTAATTACCTTTTAACATGTTAACATATATATTAACATATAATATTGGGAATAACCTGAATGTGAAGATGACTGACCGGTCACTCATATTCTAAATTTACTCAAATTTTATCAATTTATACCATATGTAGTAGTATATTTGGTACTTGAGTAATATCTGGGCGCCCGATTATTTGATTGTATGCCTTAACTTAAGGCATACAATCAGATGCGATGCAACGCGATTTTTGATAGGATTCAATGCTAAAATGGTCCTGTTCATTTCCCCACTTTCCAAGTGGGCATAGAGTTGATTTTATATAGCGTGGCGAGCGTAGCGAGCCACCGAGCCTGAAACGTGGCCAAACCCGCGAGGGGACGCAGATTACTTAAAATGTCTACCGCGTCCGCTCACCGCGCTTCGGGCTCGATGGCTCGCTGAGCTCGCCGCGCTATATAAAATCAACTCTATGGCCATTTGGATAGTGGGGAAATGACCAGGACCATTTTAACATTGAATCCTATGGAAAATTGCGTCGATCGCATCGCATCGCATGCGATTTGGTTGGATGCAATGCAATTTTTCAGACCCGATCTCAAAATCGGGCACCCAGTTATTACACAAGTACCGTATATTTATAAAGAAGTGCAGATATAGACATATTTAAAGCTAGGGATATTATTATTGAAACAATATTATTTAGTAGTGGAATGCAGCATACAGTATATCAATAAAACTGATGGTGGAACGCATGGCTACTTCCAGGGAGTGTTGAGGGACACGTTTCTCGGTGGTGGAATGTAGGCTACACTTCTGGATAGCAGGAATTGAGACACATGACGACCTCTGATCGGGTGTGCTCTAATGTCTCCAGATAGAGAGAGAATATATGTGGTGGATTGGACATCCATTTTTTTCAGAGGAAGTGGAACACATGATGACTTTCCAAATTACTGTTTTTCCTTTAAATTTATTTGTATATATATTTTTTAAAATAACACTTTATTGTTCCTACTTGCATGTAATACCTTGGATATGCATGTGAATATGTACTATAAAAAAAACACCCCATGGGGAGGGGGGAGAAGTTGAGAATGAAGAATATATAAACCCTGATATTGGGATATGAAGCACACACTCTGAGTAAGGCTAGTATAAGCAGTAGTGTGTTGGTGGACTTGTGGGTAACATTGTGCCAGTCATTGACACCTGGAGATATAACAGCTCAAGAGGCTCAAGTGACTTCCTTTGGAAACATGGCACTTCCTGAGGAGGCCTGCATGATATTCCTACGACAATCAAGATAAGGAAATTACGGTGAAGCCGTGGATTTTATTTCCAAAGTGGGAGCACTCTATTCTGACTTTTTTTATTCTATATGAAACATACTGGGGGAAAATACAAAATTTTGTATTTGTATTCTTAATACGAATGACTACGTATGCAAAGTTGTGTTCTGGAGGGGAATTTACAAAGCAGTCAAATATGACTGCTTTGTAACCCTCCGATGGCATAGCCATTCATATTAGCGGCCGTATATACGGCCGCTAATACGAATTCATACAGGCAGTCTGCACGGATCAGTCAGATCTGTGCAGGCTTCATTGTGTAAAAAATAAATAAATAAACCGGCGTGGTGTCCCCCCCCCCCCCCCCCCCCCCACGTAACCAGTACCAGGCTGAAAGAGTCTGGGCTGGTATTAAAAAAATCAGGAAACCAACCAAATGGGGTTCCCCAATTTTTTAAAACCTGTCCCAGGCTCCAGGTCTGGGGCTGGTTCCAAAAATACGGGGGACAAAATGAGTAGGGGTCCCCAGTATTTTAAGAACCAGCCCCAAGCCAAACCAGCCAGCAGGGTAACGCCACAGCCGGGGGGAGACTTTTTATACAAGTCCCCCCAGCCAAAGCATTCATCCCTACCAACCAGTCAGCCTGGCCAGGGGCCCTGGGGGAGTAGGGAGCCCCCAATAAAGGCCCCCCCTCCAGGACTTACCTGACCAGGCTGAAGCCTGGTACTGTCCCGGGGGCCCTGGAGCGGTGGCCACCAGGCCGATTCAGTGTAAAAAAAATAGAATAAACTATTGTTTAATACTGTGGAACTTTGAGTCCCAGCAAGCCTCCCCCGCAAGCTGGGACTTGGAGAACCACAAGTCCTAGCATGCGGGGCATTAAAGGGCCCGCTGGCACTTGTAGTTCCACAGTATGAAAAATAGTCAAATAAACCCACTGACACACAAGAAAAATAAAGCTTTATTACATCCAAAGCCCACACATACTGATACTGAACTATCTTGATCCCGTCGGTAGGTCCGGTGCTTCTGGGTCCTGGGCTCCAGGGCTGTAGAGTCCGGGGTCCTAGTCGGCCAATAGAATCATTCGGAGGAGAGTCGCGGAAGATGAAACATCTCTGCGTCTCTCCTCAGTCCGTCTCGGGTACCGGCCGGAATAGCCTGCGCTTCTTATTTTCTGAAGACCTGGAATACTTTGGAACGAAAAGGACAGATCTTCGCCGGAGGAGCTTGGTGAGTTGGATTTCCTTCCACAGGTACCACTCTGGATTTATTCCAGGACCCCAGGATTCTTCAGCCCTGGACAAATCAAAGAGAGTGGATTGGCTAATAGAAGCGCCAGGTAGCCTCCGGTGGGTACACCCAACAGTGGTGACCCTACACCACAGAAAGGTACAAAGCAGATAAATACAGATGTAGGTCCCCCCTCCCCGATGGCACCTAGATATAAAAAGGAGAAGGAGTACAACCCTGTAACAAGGGGAATGATCCTCTTCTCCGTGTTCAGAAGGTAAAGTGAATAATCACAAAGAGATACCGCACCGGGATATCGGGATTGGCGGGATCCCAGGATTTAGGGCATTTTTGGCCGGGATTTGAGAGATCACATCACGCTGCGTAGCCACACACTGATTAGCCGGACACCGCATCTGGCCTCTATGCTTAGAGGTCATTTATAAATTATTGGGCATATCAGGAGGCTGATCCCGGGAATCCCGGGATTGACCGTTTTTCAATCCCGAATCCTGGGATTGAAAAATTGGCCCGGGACTGGCCTCCCTAGTCTCCTCTTCTCCAATTAATAGACACACAGTATGATCTTCTTCCTTCCCGCTGATATCAGTGGAAATTCCAAGCTTTCAACTCCAGTAGATACCCAAAAGATAAAGTGCAAATATATGGTGCAATACCACTTTATTTTAAAACACACACATGTTTTTATATGTGTGTGTTTTAAAATAAAGTGGTATTGCACCATATATTTGCTATATATATATATATCGCTCCCCTTATTACAGGTTTGTACTCCTTCTCCTTTTTATATCTAGGCGCCATGGGGGGGGGGGGGGGCACCTACATCTTTATTTATCTTCAGCCCTGGAGCCCCGGATGCCGGAAAAACCCCGGACTCAGGACCAAGGCCCCGGACCCTGGGCTCTACAGCCCTGGAGCACCGGACCCAGGAGCACCGGACCCCGGACCCAGGGACCTACCGACGGGATCAATATCAGTATGTGTGGGCTTTGGATGTAATAAAGATTTCATTTTCTTATGTGTCAGTGTGTTTATTTGACTATTTTTCATATTGTGGAACTACAAGTGCCAGCGGGCACTTTAATGCCCTGCATGCTGGGACCCAGCTTGCGGGGGAGGCTTGCTGGAACTCATAGACAATAGTTTATTCTATTTTTTTACACTGTATCAACCCGGTGGCCACCACCGGGCTTCAGCCTGGTCAGGTAAGTCCTGGAGGGGGGTCCCCACTCCCCCAGGGCCCCTGGCCAGGCTGACTGGTCAGTAGGGATGAATGCTTTGGCCAGGGGGACTTGTATAAAAAGTCTCCCCCCCGGCTGTGGCATTACCCTGCTGGCTGGTTTGGCCTGGGGCTGGTTCTTAAAATATGGGGGGACCCCTACTCATTTTGTCCCCCGTATTTTGGGAACCAGCCCCGGAGCTGGAGCCTGGGGCTGGTTTAAAAAAAAAAAATCGAGGAACCCCTATTTGATTGGTTTCCTGATTTTTTATTACCAGCCCTAGCTCTTTCAGCCTGGTGCTGGTTGCGGCTGTGGGGGGGACCCCACACTGTTTTTTTAATTGATTTATTTTTCTATTTTTTACACACTGAAGCCTGCACGGATCTGACTGATCCGTGCAGGCTTCTGCCACATACGACAGGAAAATAAAGTGTATTATCCTCCCGTATTTGGCCGTCCATTCGCGGGCATTTTATGCTAATAAGCGGCTGTATTTTTAATACGGCCAATTAGTAAATCAGGAACCACCATTCTTTTGAATGGTGATTTCTGTTGTATTGTATCGATGGTGTAATCATTTATATTTGTAAATACAAATACAAATGTCCCATCAATCTGAATACGAAAATTCGGCAAAAATAAGTATACGCCCCCCAAAAAAAATTCACAAATTTTTCTTATTAAATTTCCCCCACTGTATTTTCCTTTAACAAAAATGATGCTACAAATTAACTGATCGAATGCCTACGGTTTCATGCAAATGGATGTGTGCGCTTACACATCTATTTGCATGCTGTCATACAGGTGAAAAATCATTTGATGGTCGCTGATCATCAAATTAATTTTGATTCCTGTTCGCAAATAAAAGTCAGTCTAGACTGACTTTTATTTGCCTCAGATGTGATACTCGCCGAAGACATATTTTCACCCATACGCATGCATAGACCCTCAACATCGGTCCCCAGTCCGAATTTATACAAATGCAAGCCAACCTGAACCACCCCCACTATCCGTTGAAATGCATACAGTATATCTAAAATAACATAAATCACAAAAAAAGTTATGAGAATCATAATGTAAAGTGTTTCTGCAGAGTAAATTAGATCTAGAGCATTCACAATGCATTTGCTTCTATCTGTATGTACTCATTGTACTTGCGCTCTCAAATTACCTCAATTATAGATGTCTTATTGTTAAATTATGATTGCTAATGTCAGTGTGTGTATGACACTAGGAAGAAGATGCCTGTGATAAATCACCACCACATGTAACACCTTACAAAATGTGATTATTATTATTATTATTTTTATGAAACAGCGAGGATACTGCCCGAACATTCATTTAGCAAAAAATAAACCCCTAGACATCATTAAAAGACGAAAAAGAAATATGTTATCAAGATGATGTAAAAGTGTGAATTTACATGTCATTTAAGCAGCGCAATTCTGGATTATTATAACAACTATTTGCTTTAAATAAAGAAATAGCTGAATTCAAGATGCATATAAAGTATATAAATAAAGTATATAAATATATATAAATATATATATATATATATATATATATATATATATATATATATATATATATATATATAAATATGAAAATGGCAAGGTCCGGCACTCCACCGGTTAACTTTAAAAGGTCCAGAGATGCAAGCAAGGCAAAGGCGTCACACGGAGACTTTTGAAGAAAATTCAATGCTTTATTGCATAAGGGGGGTAACCGACACCAGCGTTTCGAGACGCAGGCTCGTCCTCAGGGTACGAGCACCCTGAGGTCTCCGAGTGACGCTTTTGCCTTGCTTGTGTGTATATATATATATATATATATATATATAGAGAGAGAGAGAGAGAGAGAGAGAGAGAGAGAGAGGTTGGTTGGAACCGGCACTCAATCCCTTCTTACTTGTAGTTGCCCTGGTGCCTTCCTCAATTACTCCAATCCAGGAGGAGGGTAGATAGTGATGTGAAGAGGCAGCACTCTTGGGTCTTTGAAGAAATATTTCAGGCCAGAAACACCGTAACTAATATCAACGTTTCAGTTTTATTATAAACTTTCGTCAGGATATATATATATATATATATATATATATATATATATATATATATATATATATATCAACATGGGTGAAATGGTGCCCAATGGTGTGAATCCTTATTCAATATAACCTTATAGGGTCATTAACAATAAAAAGTCTAAAAATCTTTGCGAATGCTTATTTTCATAAAAAGTCTTTAGTTCATAAAAGTTGATACAATTTCACTTATGACAGATCCTCTGTTACGATATGCTCAACACTTGTAAGAATAGATGGAATACGTTCACAGTAGCAAAGAACCCAACGTGTTTCATCAGTGGTTGATCTAAAAAATTATGACATGGGTTGATCTAAAAAATTATAAGACAGTATCAGTACAGTGAAAAATAGCCATAGGACTTCAGGATGCATTGTTCTGACAATCATTAAAATAATAAAAAAAAAATACATAAATGAATAGGATGAGGAGGTGAGGAGGGAAGACAAAACATTTATGCACTTTAAAATGTCACAATCATGGTTCATTACAAAAATAAAACAGAATAACATTTGTTGACATACCAGTTAGTGTGTGTGGTGTGTACATTAACATAGAGGTTGTTTCACAGGCAATACAAGCCATTTTAGACTACCATTACTTTATATTTTGTCCCTTTGTTTTCTTTTTCAGAAGTTGCTGAACTCACTCTTGACCAGGATAAGGAAGTTAGCATGACAACTGTAACTGTAGGATTAAGTACCGTGCTAACTTGTGCAATACATGGAACACTACATCCTCCCATTATCTGGAAACGAAATGGAGTTATATTAAACTTCTTAGATTTGGAAGATATAAATGTAAGTCAAAACTAGGGATGTGCACCTGCCACTTTTCTGCGTTTTGGGTTCTGATTATCTTCAGGTTTTGGGTTCTAATGGGTTTTGCCAAAACACCCCTAAACGTTTTGGGTTTTGAGTTTTGAGTTCTGATTTTTTTTTTTTTTTAAAGCATAAAAAGTCACTTTTTTTTTTGCTCCTACGCTATTATTAACCTCAATAACATGCATTTCCACTCATTTCCAGTCTATTCTGTACACCTCACTCCTCACAATATTATTTTTAGGCCAAAAGGTTGCACCAAGGTAGCTGGATAACTATGCTAAGCCACACAAGTGTGCGGCACAAACACTAGACTGATACGGCACACTTAGCATCACCCCATGACTGATACTGAACACTTAGGATCACCCCTGGACTGATACAGAACAATTAGCATCACCGCTGGACTGATACGGAATCTTAGCATCACCCCTGGACTAATACAGCACACTTGGCAGCACCCCATGAATTATACGGCAGACTTGGCTCACCCCTGGAATGATACGGCACACATGCGTACACCTTTGGACTTATACGGGACACATGGGGCACCCATGGAATTACACCACACACATGCAGGCACCCCTGGACTGATACGACACACATAGCATCACCCCAGGACTGATACAGCACACTTAGCAGCACCCCATGAATTATACAGAAGACTTGGCAGAAACCCATGAATTATATGACGGACAGGACATATGGTGTAATGGTTAGCATTACTGCCTCACAGCACTGAGGTCATGGGTTCAATACCCACCATGGCCCTAACTGTGCGGAGTTTGTATATTCTCCCCGTACTTGCGTGGGTTTCCTCCGGGTACTCCGGTTTCCTCCCACAATCCAAAAATATACTGGTAGGTTAATTGTCTCCCAAAAAATTAACCCTATAATGTCTGTGTGTACATGTACATGTGGTAGGGAATATAGATTGTAAGCTCCACTGGAGCAGGGACTGATTTGAATGGTCAAATATTCTCTGTAAAGCGCTGCGGAATCTGTGTGCGCTATATAAGAAACTGCTAATAAATAAATAATATGAAACACTTGGCTCACCCCAGGAATTATGCATCACACATGCGGGCACCCCTGACCTGATACAGCACACATGGAATTATACGGCACAGATGGCGGCACCCTGGACTGATACGGCACAGATGGCGGCACACATGGCAGCAGACATGGCAACATTCCTGGAATTATACGGCAGACTTAGAAACACCCCTTGAATTATACAGCACTCTTGGCTCACCCCTGGACTGATACAGCACATTTAATAGCCCTTGCAGTAAAAATAAAAACACTTTTTTTTCTTTTCATTAAAAAAGAGCAGCTCCCCTGGTCTGATACAGGACAGATGGGGGCACCCCTGGACTGATACAGGACACATGGGGCACCCATATAATTATACAGCACACATGGAGGCACCCCTGGACTGATACGGCACTACTAGGCACCAGCAGACAGGTAGTATATATTGAGAATGAGATATGGCAGTACTAGGCACCAGATGGTAAATACTGTACAGCAGTACTAGGCACCAGACAGGCAGATACGGCAGTACTTGGCACCAGACAGGTAGATACGGCAGTACTAGGCACCAGACGGTAGATACGGCAGTACTAGGCACCAGACGGTAGATACGGCAGTACTAGGCACCAGACGGTAGATATGGCAGTACTAGGCAACAGACAGGTAGATACGGCAGCACTAGGCACCAGACGGTAGATACGGCAGTACTAGGCACCAGACGGTTTATACGGCAGTACTAGGCACCAGACAGGTAGATACGGCAGCACTAGGCACCAGACGGTAGATACGGCAGTACTAGGCACCAGACGGTATATACGGCAGTACTAGGCACCAGACAGGTAGCGAGAAAGTTTAAGAGAAAACAAAGCACACTGCGATTGGCCTATTAGAGCCCTTACGTTAGTCCGTAGACTTGGAATATTTAAGACATGTAATTGAACACTCAAATGGAAATACAAAGGATAGCAAGAAAGATGAAAGAAGAAAACAAAGCACACCAAGATCGGCCCACTTAGGCCCAATATTAGCAAATTTTGTATCTAGCAAGACTGGGGACTGTGGAAAACCGAGGGGACCCGCTCATTCTGGTGTAGTCACTGGGGCAAAGGACTCAACAAATCTGGTTCATTGAAAAGAGTTATGTTATCTCATTAAAGGAAAACATTGAGAGAAAGTTTTTCATTGAGGCCATGGGGTTTGATGGTGTTCAGGCAGTGGATCCAGACAGCTTCTCTCCTGAGCAGAGCTCCATCTCTCTCACCCCTTCTCAAGGTCTCCGGTATATGTTCCAAGATCATATGCTTTAGGTCGGTCAGTTTATGCGATTTCTGTGCGAAGTGCTTCGCAACCGGTTGGTCGCTATCTTTTCCAGCCAGAGCTTTTCCAATCGCTGACCTATGTAAGGCCATTCTGGTCCTGAGGGATCTCACCGTCTTACCAACATATAGTACCTTGCATGGACATTGTATAACATACACCACATGTGTAGTGGTGCACGTCACTACATGTCTGATGGGAAATGTTCTACCATCACCAGGATGGGCGAATCTGGGACCCGTTATCATGTGTTGGCAGGTTGTGCAATTTATACATTTGTAACAGCCATTGGCTTTTTTCAAAAAATTCTTTGTGTTTGCTCCTATGTTGGTCGTGAAGCCGGTTATATCATTGTGTACCAAAATGTCTCCTAGGTTCCTCCCCCGAGTATGGCATATGAGGGGGGTCTTATCCTTTAGAGAGGGCAGGCTCTCATTGGTTTTCACAATCGGCCACAGGGCTCTTGATGCTCTTGGCAATACATAGCTGGCAGTATTGTATTTAGATACAAACGGAAGGACATGCATAGTTTTGTGATCGTCATCTGTTGAACTCTTTTTTGATACCAATATAGGAATCTCTATAATTTCATCCTTCTGTCTTAATAAGGCCTTTTTATCATAGCCCCTTTGGACGAATTTGTTGACCATAATGTCAAGGGTGTCCGGTAACTTATCTGCATCACTGACAATTCTCGCATGGGATGGAAGCTGTTAGCTTTCAGAATGTTATTTTTATCGGTTGGCTTGGTATATAAGCTTGTCTCGATTTTCCCATCGCTTATGCTTACACTGACATCTAGGTAACTGATTTCATGCCTAGAGTGTTGGTAGGTGAACTTGATTGGGGATTGTCTCCCATTGACCTCTGCCATGAGGTTCTCAAACTCCTCCTCACTGCCTCTCCATACCATAAATAGGTCGTCTATGTAGCGAGTCAGTTTCAGGATTTTACCCTCTGCCAGTTGATTCTCCAGGAACATCAATCTTTCTTCCTTGAACATAAAGATGTTCACAAAAGACGGCGACACATTGCTCCCCATAGAGCATACGGCAAGTTGTTTATTATAGCAACCGTTAAAAAGGAAGTAATTTTTTGTAAGTGTCATCCGTAGCAAGTCAAGGAAGAGTTCCAGGTCAAGTGCAAGCATGTGGTTGTCAGTGAGAAAGTCTTCCATAGCCCTCAAGCCTTCATCATGGGGGATGCTTGTGTAGAGGCTATTTACATCCATTACACAGAGTAGGGCATCATCTGGCATCTCAAGAATTTGTTTCAGGGTGTTTAAAAAGTCAGTTGCATCCTTAATATACGTGGACTGTTTGCAGATGAGGGGATGAAGTATACCGTCCAAAAACTGTGATATGGGTTGAAATATTGAGTTCTGCGCAGAAATTATCGGGTGCCCGGGGGGGTTATGCATGCTCTTATGGATCTTGGGAAAGGTGAAGAATATTGGTACAGTGGGATTTTCTTGGGTACGTGCTTTCTGCAGTTGTTCAGTGATGTGTACTTGTCTTAATGCTCTCGTCAGACGTACATCAAGTGCTTTTTTGTATACGTTGGTCGGATCTTTACTGAGTTTCTCATAGACATCAGTGTCACTCAATTGCCGTTCGCATTCCTTTATGTAGGCCGTTAAATCTTGTATAACAAGACTGCTGCGTTTTTCGGCGGCTCTAAAAACCACATCTTGATACTTGCTCATTTGTCTCAGGACCTTCAGCATCTGTCCCTCAGCCAGCAGCAGCGGGAGTGAGAGACCCGCCTGCCGCTTCCATTGTACGGACCAACACGCTGCTCTCCCGACCATCTCCTCCCAGCGGGACACTCCACGTAGTACCACCATCGGATCACCAGGGGTGAGATAATGTGCTAAACGCACGCAATTAATTACAAAACCCTAAAAAGTGACTTGCCTTTGGTGAGGGAATATTTCCTCCTTAAACATTTATTGTTTGTGGCCATTTGACTCTCTTCTGCAATTAGCGGGCTAAAGCCAGCTCTCTTGAATTATAAAACATTCAGTGTGGATTATACAAATAATTGCTGGAAGTCACATGGCTCTTTCTAATATCTATTATTCAAAGTGTTTACATTGTTTTTTAATATTTTTTTATAATGTATTTTTTCTGATGTGTTTTTGTACACATATTGATACAATGTACTAGTACATATACTGCTGTAGATGGCCGCCTATTTAGATATATTGTCTATATTTAATGTCTATATAATAAATTGCAAACTATTTTGCTTTTAAATACAACAGTCTCCATTGTTTCTGATCATGTGAACTCATCCATGGCACGGGAGAGGTTACATTATTAAAATAGCGCAGTCTCCTATTCCTTTTTGGAATCATGTATTTGCTTTTGTATATTTCCACAGTCAGTGTTCTAGAAATCTGACGTGTGGGTGTATACAATTCTATCTGCACTGACACTAGTGCATTTTGTTGAGAACTGCAGCTTTATATATTATTGAATTTTATATATATATTTATATTTTTTCTTTATCTATACATCAGTGTGGTCAATTAGCGCCCAAATCCTCCTCTGTTGCTCAGGGGGTTTATAGGTGTCATATATTGGCACGTTGTGCATCCGATGCATCGGTAGCATCCTCCAGGTCTTGTGTTTTTTCTGTTGTAGTTCTTTTGGTGATGTCGGTCCTCATGAGCATGTCTCTTATATTTCTGCCTCTCGTGTAGCAGGGCATAATTATTGAGTTTTTCAGCACTTTAAGATCTTTATCTTATTGGATCATAGGCCACAGACTAGTAGAAATCGCAACTCCTATGAGGTAAAAGTATTACAAGCCAAAATGAGAGACTACCAGATAATCTGAAGATTATGAGTGAAAAATTCTTAGCCAGAGGATATAAACAAGAGATCATTGATCAATCCCTGGCCAAACTGGATTAAATCTCAAGGGAGGACACTCTAAAGAAAAGAGATCATGCAAGCTCAGACACAACGAAGGAGAAGATTCACTGGGTAAGAGGCTATACCACTGCAGACTCTAACATCAAGACAATTTCTACTAGTCTGTGGCCTATGATCCAACAAGATAAAGATCTTAAAGTACTGAAAAACTCATGGTGGCACTCCGAAGGCAGAAACACCAGTGCAAAAAAGGATGTGTATTAATAAAGCTAAGCTTTCGGGGTTTGACCCCCTTCTTCAGAGCTCAATCCTACAGCCAGGAAGAAGGGGATCAAACCCTGAAAGCTTAGCTTCCTTAATAACATCCTTTTTTGCACTGTTATTTCTGCCTCCGGAGTGCCATCATTTCTTTGAAATTGGTGTATGGTCTACTCGCTTGGGCACAGAGGCCTGTTGTTATTATTATTTTTTCTGAGTGCCGGCTGGATCTCAGGATGGAAACAGCACACTCAACATATCATTCCCTGTGGACTGCAGTAAGAGGATGATACAGTATATTGTATCAATGCAGTGGAATACAGTCAAATAGTATCATCCAACATATTATGATATATAATGCATGTCTTTATATGTTACTCAGAAGAAGCAGTTATAATTCAGATATTCATTTAATCCATATAGCCATAGTTTTCAAATGATGGATCCACCGTACCTCATTTTGCAGAACAATCCTGCCTCTGTCACACCTCCCCCCACACCCCCATCTGTTATCTGCAGCTGGGTCAATCATAAGATACCGGAGACTAGACAGATTGTGCTTACATGCCAAGAAGTGCTTGGCCACAGGTTGGTCTACCACTTTACCTTCTAAAGCAAGTTTGATGGCACTTCTGTGTTGAGCCATCCGCTCCTTAAATTGACAAATCATTTTGCCTATAAAATACATACTACAAGGGCAGATGATACAGTACACAACATACTTGCTTGTGCACGTTAATACTTGTTTAATCTTAAATTTGTGGACCAAGTGTGGATGTACTATATAATTTTGGGTAAGTAAATGGTTACAAGTAGCGCAGCCAATACATTTATAGTTTCCTGGTCTCCTAGTCATAAAATGACCAGGTCCGGGTGACACAAAATCTGATACTTCTGTTTGCACAAGCATGTCTCTCAAATTATGTCCCCTCATATAACAAGGGAGCAAGCAGCGTTATGAAAATTGGGATCACACTTAATCACCGGCTAGATTTGTTAGGCCATTGAAGTTATTAAAATAATTTCTGTAGAATAGTTGTTAATCCAGATGATGGCATCATCAGCATTATCTGTTGACTTACGAATCCCTTGTTTCGGCTGTCCCAATGCATTAGTCCTGGCATTATACAGAAGTTTTTTAGCATACCCTTTTCCAGGAACTTAATTTCCATAAGATACATTTGTCTATTTTCGGGTCACTACATATCCGTTGTACCCGCAGGAATTGAGAATATGTTAATCCCTTTTTCAGGGACACAGAATGATGATTAGAATATGATACAAGCTGTTACATTCAGATGGTATGCTGTATATAGTTGTTAAGAACTGACCTTGAGAGATAGAAACTTCCACCTCCAAGAATTTAATTTTTTCAGCCTGTATATTAAAAGTAAACTTGATATTTGCTTCAGAGTTATTTATATCTCCATCATGTCCATCAGGTTCTCCTTGGACCCACGCCATAGAAAGAAAATATCATCAATAAATTTAGTGAAAAGATCGATTTTGTTCACCGTTGAAAAAAAGATTTCCCTTAATGCCGACCATGAATGCATTTGCGTATGTCGTGCGACTGCCACACCCTAATGTTTGTAAAAAATTAGATTTATCAAAGATGAAAAAGTTCCTCTCTAGAACCAGACGAAGAAGGGTCAGGAAAAATTATATGTTGGGGCCAATGTAGGTCGGGTTGTCCTTAATCAAAATCACACCTGCCTGGATCCCTCTATAATGGGGGATGTTGGTTTAAAGGCTTATGACATCAGCTGTACCAGGGGAAACTTGACCATGTGCATGCAATTCTTCCAAAAAGGAAGCTGTATCTTTAAGATAAGTGGATTTCTGTTGTACTGGAGCCGGCAAATAAAACTCCAGATATTTGTCGATCTTATAATATAGTGACACCCTAGCAGACACAATAGGTCTGCCAGGTGGTCTGACACTATTCGTGTGTAGTTTCGGCAAACTATAGCAAACCAACACTTTTGGATGCATCTCAAAAAGAGCCAATTTAACCTGCTCAATAATAATGCTGTTATCAACTGCTTCTTGTAATATTCTCAATAACTCTGTAGAGAATGTAGCAGTAGGGTCACCATCCAGTTTCTTATAGACCAGGAGATTGCTAAATTGAGGACAAATTTCATCCTTGTAATCTTGAATATTTTGAACCACTATAGCACCCCCTTATCCGCAGGGTGAATAGTGATGTCTTTATAGGATTATGAGTCCTTCAATGCCAATTTCTCTTCTTTTGTAAGGTTATGTGTAAACCTTGAAGGCTTCCTGTCACACATTTCAATGGTGTTAGTGATAGTACATGTGAATGATCGAATGGCAGGGTTTAATGACATTGGGTCAAAGTTAGATTTTGCTTTGACTGGACAAATTGTAGGGTTATCCGCTACTGTAGTACGTTTATCAAAAAATTCCTTTACTGTATCATCTGCCCTTGTAGTATGTATTTTATAGGCAAAATGATTTGTCAATTTAAGGAGTGGATGGCTCAACACAGAAGTGCCATCAAACTTGCTTTAGAAGGTAAAGTGGTAGACCGACCTGTGGCCAAGCACTTCTTGGCATGTAAGCACAACCTGTCTAGTCTCCGGTATCTTATGATTGACCAAGCTGCAGATAACAGACGGGGATAGGGGGTTGGGGAGGGGGTGACAGAGGCAGGATCCATTGTTTGAAAATGATGGCCCCGTATGGATTAAATGAATATCTGAATTATAACTGCTTCTTCTGAGTAACATATTATTCTTTAAAGACATGCATTATATGTCATAATATGTTGGTTGATACTATTTGACTGTATTCCACTGCATTGATACAATGAATCATCCTCTTAGCGCACTCAACATATCATTCCCTGTGGACTGCAGTGTTTCCATCCTGAGATCCAGCCGGCACTCAGAAGAAAAATAATAATAACAATGGGCCTCGGTGCCCAAGCGAGTAGACCATACACCAATTCCAAAGAAATGATGGCACTCCGGAGACAGAAACAACAGTGCAAAAAAGGATGTTTATTAAGGAAGCTAAGCTTTCGGGGTTTGACCCCCTTCTTCTTGGCTGTAGGATTGTGCTCTAAAGAAGGGGGTCAAACCCCGAAAGTGCACTGGGAGAACTGGGAGATGATTGCGGAACAGCCGCACTGCACACAGGACGTCGGCTGCATCCAGCCTTAAGATGCAAGAAGCACAGCCTGCACAGACACTTAGCTGGCAAGAAAGTCTGTTTCATTACCCGGATCGTGACAGTCAGGTAGGAGAGATTCATTAATAATGGTTAAGAATAATGTTTAGAAAATCAACTCTTTTTATATATATATATATATATATATATATATATATATATATATATATATATATATATATACTGTATAGGAAAGGTGGAGACTGACAATTGAATATACATGGCAGACCAAAGCTTCAAAGAGGTTTAAGCATTGAAGACAAATGAATGAATATTATCTAATTTAATTTGGTGTGGCATTTTGAAGGGAATTTGAAAATGAAACATGTAAGAGCTTAGATCTTAACTGCTTAACCAAGAGAGAATCGTTAATATTTTACTCAAAGGTGTCTTGTGCTTTATGCAGAGTGTTTAATTAACTATTTATTAACTTTAATATTTCAGAAGCAAAGTAGTGCATATAATTAGGTGCAATTGATTTGATAGAAGATTTTTTTCAGAATGTTAATTACATATGAAATACTGAATGATTTTTTATTTAGAGAAACGTTTGTCTTCTCTCGGGCATAGGTTGAGCTATGAATTTTTATACTGAAATACTAATGAAGATGACATTGTTCTTGTCTTCTGAAAATTAATTATTAAAACAGTTATAGAATGTGATTTAAAAGCCCATGACTCATTTACTTTTTATTGGTTTTAAATGAATCATTCGTGGATGAATTGTAAGCAGATTCAACCTGTTATGCGAGAACAGACAAATCATTTTCGCTGCACTATAAAACAATTTATTAACGTCACATGTTAATAATTTTACTATGTATGCAAGGTGTCTGTGGAGATGTATTTCTCTTCAGCTTTGTTCATTAACCTGACTAATCATTAAAGCTTCTGAAGCAAAACGATAGTGCACAGGAAATTAATAATTTACTCCTTTTTTGCATAAGGCAGCATTACCTCCTGAGCATACCCACCCCTGTGCTCATTGAGCCAGACCTGGTTCTAAAAATACAGGGGACAAATAGCATAGGGGTCCCCGTATTTCTGAAACCAGCCCCAGACTCTTGGACCGGTTCTGGTTCCAAAAATGAGGGGGACAAAAATCTGGGGGTCTATCATATTTTGGAACCAGCACCGGGCTCCAACAGCCGCATTCCCTGACTTGTGCATTCCGTGACTGACTTAAGTCAGGGAATGCACAAGTGTGAAAAAGACACAGGTAGCTGATATCATAAAGGTCAGAATGCTAAATCATAGCATGCACAGAGCAATGTGTGCATCCCCATGAGAGCCATAGCCACATGTACATTGAAGTTGCTGGAAGTGGGACTCATAATAGGTGAAACTAAAAGCGAGTGGAGACGACTCAACACCCACTGCCCTTTGCTGGCCAGGACCACAGTGCTGTTGGACCTAGTAAGTGGGAGCTTGGTATGGCTGTCGTGTGACAGGTACAATGATGAGTTTCCAATTTTAGTGGAGATAATTTACAAAGCACCAGATGTCAGAGGCCCAGCACAAAATCCAATTTATGTTGTCCTCAATTTGTGCATGAGGCCAGATTTCTACTAAAACTCATAGATACAAGGAACAAGATTTCCAGAGACGTTTGAATGAACTAGAGAAAGCAGTTACTGGTGTAACAAGTTTTTTGTAATAATAATATTTCAGTTTGCATAGTGTGATAATTGAAATAAGGTGATTAGATGTTTGCGCTCAAAGGACATCTAAGGTAATCATCTCAGTAATATTGCCTGTGCCACGAGCTAGCCCCATGAGACTAGGAAGGTTAACGTGTGGCTCAAAGATTGGTGCAGGAGGGAGGAATTTGAGCTCCTAGAAACCCGGACAGACTTATTGGTCAGGCACAATCTCTTTAACTGCAACGGATTGCAATGATGAGAGGGCAGGGGTGCTCGGGGGTGGAAAGGTGGGAAGGCTTGAGGAGATTTTAAACTAGTCGGGTGGGGGAGGGTACCCTTAAACCTATAAATGAGTGTATAATAGAGGGCAAAAACAGCTACATTGTGGAGGAAGCAAGGGGAAGGGAGGACGAAGGGAACAAGGTATACAAAAGGTGTAAGAGACATACAGCCAAATACAAATATCTATATGATACTGATTTATCATCTCAGGAACCTTCTGCAACTGTAACAGGTAACATGACAAGGGCAAAGGAAAAATTTGATCTAAAATGCCTTTATCTGAATGCTAGGGGTTTAACTGGTATGGAGAAACTAGAGACCCTAGTTTTGGAGGAAGACTTTGATCTCATAGGTATTACAGAAACTTGGTGGGATGAATCACATGAGTGGGAGGCTAGAAAGAATAGATTATGTAGAAGAGGAGGGGAGGCATGTTTATATGTTAATTCATCCTTAAAACCATACATAAGGGAAGATAAATAGAAGAGCATAATGGAGTCAGTAGAATTGATATGAGTAGAAATCACAGGTAATATTAAAGATACTAAAAAACTTATAGTAGGAACAGGTTATAAACCATCTAACATAAATACGGAGGAAAAAAACCTCTTGCTACAGGTGGGAAAAGCGACCAGCTTAGGGGACATTATTATTATTATTATTATGGGAGACTTTAACTACCCAGAAAAAAATTGGAAAGATAAATTAAGTAGTACCACTAAGGGAAATATTTTATTGGATGCCCTAAATGACCACTATTTGTATCAATTTATTGAAAGTCTTACCAGAAATAACAATATCCTGGATCTCTTTATAAGCAACAATGGAGACATTCTTGCTAGCATAGCCATAAGGGAGATATTGGAGAACAGTGATCACAATATGATAACATTTGATTCAAATTTTAACAAAGATAATTTTATTGGAGCAACTAGGTCCTTAAATTTCAGAAAAGCAAACTTTGGTAAGTTTGAGGAGTCCTTAAAGAATAAAAACTGGTAGGAATTATTTAGAGGTATGGATGCTACTGAAAGTTGGCAAACTTTGAAAAACATACTGCAGGAGGGCACTGATAAATTTATTCCTAGGGTAAATAAAAGAACAAATGTCAAAAGGAAACCGATATGGCTTGGCAGCAAAGTCAAATTTGAAATAGCTAAAAAAAGGAGGTCATTCAAAGCGTTTAAACAAGATGGGACACCCAAATCATTTGCCGCAAATAAAGAATGTGATAAGATAATAAAAAATACAATCAAGATGGCTAAATTAGAGACTGAACGTAAAATAGCCGCAAATAGCAAATCTGATCCCAGTAAATTCTACATTTACTGTAAATAAACAGGAAATGGTTCACGAAGGTATATGTTTTGTATATAGCTAATTGATGCACTGTACATTTTTTAAGAATCCATGGTTCCTGATATCTGAATCTTTGAAGTGTCACTAGAATTTATTATGTGGCCGGCATATGGCAAACTATGCAATGCTTAATAGTATGTTTGCAATTATCGATAGTTGTTATATTGTTTGGCCCGATAAGGGAATTATATTGCTGGTATCTTTTACTTTAATTTTTATACTGACCGCAATATATGCCCTTAGCATTTGACCTAATAGTCATTGCAATTATACACATAGTGTGGACATGAGTGATTTTTTAATTACCCTCAGTCTTCATCTCACTCAGTATACGATGACATCATCGGCACCAAGGAGACTCCGATTGGTGGAACTGTGTGTTAAATCATCTTCGGGTAGTTACTGAACCACGCCCTCTGACGAAGTCTCTGACAAAACGCATTAGGGCGTGGTCAGTGATACCCGTACTGACTGTGTCCCGGTGCTGTCTACTGCCTGCGTTTCCCTCACCCCCGGCTTCCAAGTCCGACCAGCGCAAACCAGCACCTGTTGTTCCTGTGAATCAGATGTCTGTGGAGCGGCGGTTGGAGCAGTTTGCCGTGGTATTTTATATCTATATCTTGTGGTAACCAGCCCACAGTGTCTTTTATATCGGTATGAGCATCTGCTTTCACTTTGTCTCGCAGGAGTGTTATTTCTCATATATCATTTACATGCACCATGGAGCGCCCCTCTACTCTTTATATTTTGTAGATCTCGTGCTTCCTGACCCTGGATGTTGGCTTTGTCCATTGAGGGAGCTGCAGTCTATATATTTGGACTTTGGTGAAACTGTTTGCCTTTTTTAAACAAGGCATTTATAGCAGGACTCATTTGGGGTTGTAAAAAACATTAGCGCCACCCGCACAACTGTTTTCTCATATATATATAGATATATATCTATATATATATATATATATATATATATATATATATGCACTGTTGTCCTTGAGAACGGGGGAAACACACCCCGAAACGTTGGAAATAAAGATTTGTTGCACCATTAAAGTTGTGGAGTGCTGCTGCTTGCTTGGACCCTATCACATGGTTATATGGATAGCATCATCAATTTCTCCTCGCTTTTCCCTTTAACAACTCCATGTGAATCTTTGAAATACATGAAAAGTATGAAAATATGCTTTAATTTGGAACATAGGAACATTTAAAAAAATATTTGTGTTATAGCTTTCTAAAATACACATTTTGAGCGGTTTTGAAAATACTAAGCACCACCTGGATAAGTCTAAGGACCATAACAGATATGTACAAAATGTCCTGCAGTCTAACATTTTCAACTCAAAAGCAGTTTTTATGGGGGCTGCTAAAATGTCAGATTTAATGAGCTGCAGAATGCAAAGCATTTCAGAAATTGGCCCTGGTAGCTAACATCAACTTTAGATCATCATGGTCTCTGTACCTATGGGTTACTGAACAGATGTATTGCCGCTCATCAAGTGCTGGGGCTTGCCAGACCACCCCCACTGGCGAGCGGATGCAAAGCAGTGAGTCACAGGGGGACTCCCAGTTACCCTCCTCACCATAGTACACTGCTGGCATCGTACACAAAAAATCATGGCTGTTCCACGAAAATAGGTACAGTTGGGAAGTATAGCTAATTAGAAATAATAAATTGTATTTATTGTGTCTATACAGTAATATGGCAATAAATAGATGCACATAAAATTTATTTGGTGCAATTGAAGAAAGGCAGTAACAGCATTTAGCAATAATGCTACTGACATCTGGAAGTTGGACATTTACTGTAGATTGAAGCTGTAGAGGAGCACCATCAACATATAAGCATACTGCATTGAAGATCTGTGACCAGAGCAATAAGGCAGAAGCTGAGTAAAACTGATTCATTCAATATAATCACAACAGAAATCGGTGAAGTGTGCACCTGTTAAACCACTAATAATGTGCCACCAAGAGACATATGAAGGGGACCTCCTACAAAAGAAAAACTTGCTGAGAAACATGTTAAACAGATATATAGGGTGACATTGATTGAAATGCGATTTTAGTAAGGTTGTGAAATCACACCTTAATGCATTTTCTGAAATCGACAATTTTTTGAATAAATCGACTATTTAATGGGATTCGAATAAGTGGCTGAAAAATGCAATATGTGCAATATGTGCAATGTGGCTCGATTTTATGACCTGGTCATGTGCACATTTTTGACCAACCGGAATGAGATTTCTAACACCACCTTACCAAATAATAGAACACCCCCACCTATTTGACCACCTAAGTCCCCTAGTATATGCATCAGACACTCTATATAAAGGTATCAGGCGCTATTGTGAGGAGAGCAGGATAGAGAGAAGAGGCGTAAAAAGACAGAGAGAGAGCAGCAATGAAAGAGGCAGCATGGTGCCAAGGAGGGCAGTACCAGGAAGAAGGCAGAAGGAGCAGAAAGAGGCCATTGCTGAAACAAGCTACAGCAGCACACAGGAGGAGCTTTTTGTCACACAGCCTGAGGAGGAGCTGGAGGAGGAGCTGGAGGAGGCAAACATCTCTGAAGTAGACTTGCAGTAGGGTAATGCTGGCCAGGATGAGGAGGAGGAGGGTGCAGAGGAGGTGGAGGGTGAGGAGGAGATGAAGGGTGAGGGTGGCTCTACGACAGGACACACTCCCAGTGGGAGCCATGTGCATTTTGTTTATAAAGACAGCTATTGTGCACCTTTTTAATCGCCTTCTAGGCAAAGATAATCAGTGCACTAATATGCTGCACAAATGGCAAAAAAACTGTGAAATATTGTCCACATTTGAACTAGCCAACAAGTCTGGTTTGAAAAGGACTCTACCCAGGATTGGGGTTTGAAATTACAAACACAGATTGACACCTATAAACAAGAACTATTGACTTTCAAAAAACAAAAGTTAACAAAGGTGTTGGCTGATTACGATCAAAACCGTGTATACCTGTGGACCAATGGAGGTAGAAATGATACTAAACCTCCCCTTCCTGAATGCACCAGATTCAGTGGGCATTAGGAAGACAGAGGATGCCGGCCAGGGTTTGAGATGGCTTTGTATGTAAATTTGATGTGTTCATCCTGGGTGTTAATGATCTCTATGATGTTAAATGCTGCTGTCTATCCCTTCCAAATTACGAAAACATTGTCAATGTAGTGTTTAATATAGTCTTGGAAGAAAAAGCAGGTTTGCCAAAATATATATCTCACTCTACTTGAAACATGAAGCAATTAGCAATATATCTCGCTCTACTTGAAACATGAAGCAATTAGCATATGTTGGTGCCACACAAGCACCAATTGCACAGCCATGCACTTGGATGTAGATGTCCTCTTGAAAAATAAAATAATTTCTTGTCAATATAAGTTCCAGTAACTAGAGAAACAGCCCTATATCTGGGCCCTTGTACAATGGGTTATCAGATAATAATCTTTTTGTCGCTTGTATACCCTGATGGTGTGGTGTACTAATGTACAAGCTGACTATATCAATGGCACATAGTTAATATTCTTCTCCACTTAAAATAATTTTTCGCCAGATCATTAGGGAACATGTGGTGTCGCGTAGATGTGTGTTCTCCGCTTGTATTACCAGTTGTAAAGAAGTGTCCAAATACTTGGAAATGTCATATAATAAGGACCTGGTCTGCTGGGCGGTTTTTAAGTTTCTTATCTAATTTTGGAATCAGATATAATACTGTGATTCCTGTTGAACAATAATATATAAACTCATTTTGGGAATCAGTCCCTGTTCCACTGCTTTGAGGATTGTATCCAACTCCATTATAAAATGCTGTCTCGCATCTGTTTTCAATTTACAATATACTGATCGATCCTTCCATGAGAGCTTGTCCTTCAGCATATGGTAGATTATTATGAATACAAGACAATGTTTTGGATACTTCCTTTATGGTGTTGATCACGATCAAAGTATAAGATTTGATAGAATTATTGACTGATGGATCAAACAGGATCGGAGATTTCATAATTTGCTATGATGTATCAATGGTCCGATTCATAGTATTATTCTGATTTCCATAAAAAATTTTTGGGGAAATTTACTAAGCCCAATACTGCTCAAAAACTCGCATTTGTATTTACAAATCTGATTATTTTAGTATTTTTGGCCTTTTTTATGCCATAAAATCCATCCATTGGTATTCATATTGATGGCACATTCGTATTCGTATTTACGAATATGAATGCATATGCCATCGACAGAATACGATTAGGAATTACCATTCAAAAGAATGGTGATTCCAAATTTAGTAAGCGACCATATGTACTATACGGCCGCTAATTACTGGCAATTAGTGGGATACGGCCGCTAATTGCTGGTAAAATACACCTGTAAAATGCACTTCATTTTCCAAGCATATTTTGTCAATCAGATCTGTGCATGCTTCATTGTAAAAAGAAAAAAAAAGAAAAAAATAATTAAATAATTAAAATAAACGGCATGGGGTTCACCCTCACGGCCGTAACCAGCCCCAAAATACAGGGGACAAAACGAGTAGGGATCCCCCATATTTTAAGAACCAGCTCCAGGCCCAACCAGCCAGCAGGGTAATGCCACAGTCGGGGGACACTTATTATATAAGGTCCCACGGCCAAAGCATAACCCCCTGACTGGTGAGTCTGGGCAGGGGTCCTGGGAAAGTGGGTACCCCCCAATGAAGGGGTCCCCCCTCCAGAACTTACCGGCCCAGGCTGAAGCCTGGGACTGTCCCCAGTACGGAGGAAAGGGAATGGATCATCACAAGCAGACACATTTATTATTAATAAAAAGAGAACGATAATTGGTGTACCAACATGTGACCAATAATGACTGCTATTGTCAATGGTGCTAGGTTGGTGGTGCTCCCAAAAGGTTCAGCAAGAATGCTGATTGGAAAGAGGGTGTCCAAAGAGGGACAAATGAAGAACAGTACAGGTTTTTGGGGCACTCTTATATACTTTGATAATTAGAACAATGGGTGAATTAATGATTAACTTTTATTTACGTTCACTTAAAATATATAGGCGTCAAGATAAGGCATCAGAAATCATAAGTCATAAATGTGATGTATGTTAAATTAATCTCAAAATAAATCTCAAAATAAATCACAATAAATCACAATGAATCACGATAAATCACAGTGAATGGGCGAAAATGTTTCACCTTGGGGACCACCCCCTGCCTGGTAAATCAAATGCAATTGCAGAGGTAATGGAATTCTCAACAATAATAGATATACTGTCCTAAATGGTCCTTAGAACTGTAACACAGTTTGAGGACAGAGAGTGGTTTTTCCTGTGGTACTTGGTGTTTCGAATTCACCTCAATTCATACGGCACCAGATATTCCCTATCCCGATAGGTACTGATCCGACCAATTACTGCTTAGCTGCTGAGATCGGACGAGATCAGGCGGTACAGTAATGTATGGTCGTATGCTCTACTGTCCCCAGTACCCCTGGGCTGTGGGTACCGTGCTGATTGTAGTGTAAAAGAAAGAATAAACTATTGTATATTGCTGTGGAACTATGAGTCCCAGCAAGCCTCCCCCCACATGCAGGGGCTCAGAGAACCACAAGACCCAGCATGAGGGGCATTAAATGGCCCGCTGGAACTTGTAGTTCCATAGCAATACCAATAGTAAAATAAACACACTGACACCAGAACAATAAAACTTTATTACATTCAGAGCCCTTTCATACATAAACTTACCTACCTTGACCGTGTAGGTATGTCTCCATCCATCAGCTGGTCCTGAAGAAATCCAATGTGGGATACCTGTGGAAGGAAATTATACTTAAGGGGTCCTCTGGCGTAGATCCAGTCCTCTTGGTTCCATGTGAGCATCCAGGGGACCTGGCAAAAAAACTAAATGAAAACGCAGCACCAAACCGGACTGATAGGAGGAGATGCGAGATTTTTATTTACATCCAACAGGGCTCCTCCTATTGAATACTGCTATTGGCTGCCTAGTGGCCTAGTGACTCCGGATTGCTTAATAGTACTATTATGTGGCAGAGAATTGCCTATTTTTCTATTTAAGCTTAATATTCATCTGTATTTTAAAAAATGTCCCCATTCTGAATTGGAGACATAAACTCCTTAAAGGTGGCCACCATGTTCCAATGAAATAAAGGAGACAAAGAGGGAAATTATTACTACTGTACATTAATATATAAGTAGGTTGACTACACCATTGCTTTTCATATTCTGTTATTTGCAGGTGGGGATGTGTGGACCGAGAATGTGGGGGGTGTGCAGCTGTGTTTGGTGTCACCCCACGGAAGGGTGACACCTGGGTTAGGGCCACACCCCTCGCATCACCTAGTGATGACAATAAACAGAAGAAGGGTTACCACCTTTGTGTTGAGAGATTCCTGGACAGTTGCCTGCCCCTTGACCCACCCACAGCCCACCCACTGATCAGCCCCCATGCTCGCCCCTTAACCCGTTTTATCATGGTTGTTTAACCTTTGCTTCAATTCCATTCTTGATTTTGCACAACGTAATGTCACACACCATATTGCCCATTACAAATTATGCCTCAGACTGTGATGCCCATTAGACATTATGCTTCATACTGTAATGCCCATTACACATTATGCCACAAATTGTGATGCCCATTTCACGTTATGCCCCACACCATGATGCCCATAACACACTATGATGCCAATTGAATATTATACCACACACCATAATGGCAATTACATTTTGCTGCTTACCTACATGTTAATTGCTAGAGGTTTCTTGATCAATGCCAGGGGCTTTATGCTCACTGCCAAGGCCTTCATGCTCGATGCCAGGGCCTACATGCTCGATGTCATGGGGGATTACATGCTAGTTGCCACAGGGGGGTGAAATGCTTGTTGCCACAGGGAGTGAAAAGCTCATTACCAAGGGGGGATCAAATGATAGTTGCCATGGGGAAGTAAAATGCTAATTGTCAAGGTGGGGTGAATAATACATTGCCAAGGGCGAGTGAAATGATCGTTGTCAAGGGGGAGTGAAATTCTCATTGCCAAGGGCTAGTGAAATGCTCGTTGCCAAGAGGAAGTGAAATGCTCATTGCTAAGGGGAAGTGAAATGCTCAGTGACAAGGGGAAGTTTAAGAGCAGTGACTGAAGTGGCATCCAGGCAAGTGCAGCCCAACTGTACCAGCAGTCTGCTCTGTATAAACTCCTATGAGCCCATTGTAGTAATATACTATGTACATGTTATAAATTTGTATTTTAAAGTCACTATAACTGCTAATCTGTATTATGCCCATTGCATAACCAGGGTTGTATTGTTAAGGATATGTTTTTAGTCTTTGTATTACCTGTTTGAAGCTGTTGTTCAGTGGAGTATAATTGGGCTACTGTTGTCTTTTTAACACAGGCTAATTTATGTCCTTTTGATTAGCTGGTCATGTGACCTCAGCTGTAGCCTCTCCTAAGCAGACCTGGTATATCTCTTCATGTAGAGGGCAGTTGTCTGCCTGGGCAGTTGTCTCACTTAAAAATATATGAAGTGAGAAATTACAAAAAGGGAATAATTGCTCTTAATGAACAGTTAAAAAAACAGTTGAAAAACAACATCAGTCAAGGTAAATACAATACTTACTACACTACAATACTATACAGTACATATCCAATCTACTTAACCCTGTCTCTAACATACACAAAATCACAGCATGCTCACCACACTGCTACTTCTCTTTTCATTACATGGAATTCTTACCAAACTTCAACCATTCTATAATCTCCCTGAAACACACCGCTGTGAGTCAACTGTCATCCCAGAGAGGAAGTTGGAAAACCACTGCTACTACTTTAACTAAGCAATTGACTGTCCAACAGTCCTGTGCAAGGAAGCTGCAGTAGAGTTTAGTTACATAGTAGTTAGACGTGCCGTTATCAAGTTCAACCTTGGTTAGTGTGTATGATCCATTTGCTACATCCCTTATTATGCATTGTGTATTATGATTTATCTAAAAACATATTATGATTGTTGTTTGTACCCCTGGAAGTTTTTACCCAATCTATGTTTGTCCAACCTTATTTTAAATGTATTTACATACCTCCGAACATGACCCTCTCTAGGAGGGACACGATGCTCTGCTCCTGCACTTGGCTCTTAATTTATAATTGCCATCACCTATGTTGAAGCAGCGTTCTTAGCAATTTACCTGTTCAACACAGATGAGGGTAATCATATATTAAGAGGAAATTCCAGGAGCAGAGCATTGTGTCCCTCCTGGAGAGGGTCATGTTGGGAGGTATGTATTTATTGTGTCTGCCGACACCACCTCTCCTGGAAGAGAGATCCACAATTTGGCTGCCCTGACCGTAAATGTTTCTTTCCCTCTAAGTGAACTATATCTTCTTTCCTCTAATCTAAACTCATGCCCTTGTGTCCTGGAGTCCTTCCTCAAAGCGAAAAGGATGCCTGACAGTTCCTTATATTGGCCCCTGATATATATGTATATGTTTAGCATGTCTCACATTAAATGTCTCTTTTCTAGTATAAACAATCCCAAATTGTTCAATCTGTCTTCATAGCTTAAATTCTCCAAACCCTTTATTAGCTTTTCTGCTCTTTGGACTTTTTCCAGTTCTAGGATGTCCGTTTTATAGTGCGGAGCCCAGAATTGTACTCTGTATTCTAAATGCGGTATAACCAGTGCCGGCTTGTACCTTTTTGGGGGAGGGAGGTTGTCACTGGCAGAAGCCACCGCGGGCACACTGCCCTCTGCTGCCACCACTCCTCCTGGTCCCCATAGTGTTCCCGGCGCATGTGCTATGATGAAAGGCGCCAGGACTGGCGCATGTGTAGTACAAACTTCTGTACTGCACATGCAGCCAGCTTCTATGGGCTGCTTCAGCAACTGCTTAAGTTATAACTAGAACACTGTGTATGTCTCCCAAGATGCATAACCTTACACTTACATTCACTTGTAGTGACCCTAGTGGCCACAAAAAATATTTCTTACATTTATTTACTTTGAACCCCATTTTTCTAATTTTTGGCCACTCTTCTGGTTTATTAAGATCACTCTGAAGCGTAAAGACATGATTGATTGTTCTAATTACTCTGCTCAGTTTTGTGTCATCAGCAAAGATGGAAACTTTGCTGAGTATACCCACCCCAATATTGTTAACAAGTATGTTAACTAAAAGGAGCCCTAGCACTGACCCCTGTGGCACTCCACATAGTACTGGTATCATACTTGATACTGCACCGTTTACAACCACTCTCTGTTCTTTATTCCGCAACCAGTCTCCTACCCATCTGCAAATCTTTACCCCCTAGTCCCAAATCCCCCTTTTTATTTATATGGCAGGTTAAAAGCCTTACCAAAATCCTGGAAGACCACATCTACAGCATTTCCATTGTCTAGGTTGTTCCTAGACTTCCTCATAAAAGCTTATTGAGTTTGTTAACCACGGACATGTGGAACTGGGCAAACGTCAGCACGCCGAACCCGGAAGTAGCGTCCTCTAACATCAGAGCGGCTCCAACATCACTGCCAGCTGGGTGAGCATCTCTCACCTTGGACTGGCTGCAGTAGCCCGGAAGTCCAGCACAGCACCGCTGCGAACACTCTGCAAGTTGCCTGACTGGGTAAGATCCCTGGGAGCGGGACGCCACCACCCAGCACTGCCCACCCAGCCATCCTTTGACTTTGCCACCAGCCCCTCTGTGATTTCTGTGAATTCTGGACTACTGTGCACCACCCACCCGCCTCACAGGCATACCCCTTCCCCCACCGACACGCCCATTTTCCACCATAAGACATAAGCCATCAGGCTTATGGTTAAAGGGTTCTGCTGACCCCTTATACCCGCAAGGGCTTATCATTGGCAACACACACATTACCCCAACCTGTTTGAGACATAAGCCACAAGGCTTATGGTAAAAAGGAGCCTGCTGGGGGGGCGTGGCCACGGAGGTGCGAGAGTGAGGTGGTGTGCAGGAGAGCTCCCTGGCAGAAATCCGACAAATGATCCTGTGTACCTCGCTGTAAAGCATAAAGTAAAAGCTTTCATCCCTGGAGCCTTCTCCGTAGCGCCAGCAGGGTTCGGGTGCAGCGCGGAGGTATCTGGAGTGGGAGAAGCTCACCCGTACGCTTGCTGGGTAGCCGGCAGCTGTAGAGGCAGGAGACGCGTGCAGTGTGTTCCAGTCGCATGGTGTGACGGCGGGTGACGCGATACGGGACGTGAACCGTCCATTTCGGCTGGGCCCTGCCCGAGAGCTGCAGCGGCGTTTGTCCCGCTGTGAGAGTACCCGTCCGGGTAAATCGGGAGGAGACCTTTTCTGAGTCCCGGAGGAGTGCAGGAGACATCCTCAGCCAGATTTACCTTGCTGGCGTGAAGCATTGGCAGGTTCGGTAGATCGGGAAAAGGACGCGGACTGCATTCCCAGAGGGCCGTAAGAGACACTATTCATTTCACTTGGCTATATTAAACAGGTGGTGGGTTAGAGGCTATATATTGTGACTCAGACAGGCAAAATTAAGCTATTTAGCCTGATGAATCCGGCTGACTCTGGTTAATCCTGACTGTGTGTCAAATACTGCAACTGCCCCTTAGGTCTTCTTTTGTTACCACGCTGTCCTCTGTTATAAGAGCAGCAGCAATTTGTGTGGGCCCCGGTGGAACCCTGTCGGAGAGTTGGCTGGTGTCTCAGCGATGTGGGTGTTGGAGCCCTACTATAGAGCCTGAACGTTCCTGCTTGTTATATTTGCCCCTCACCCTCCCCCGTGATACCCTGTTGCACCCGCCACCAGTGCAACTCTTACCCAGCCGGGTCCCGGTGGAAAATCACCAGAGAGTTTTGCTGGCGCTTCAGGGGCGCGAGTGTCGGAGTCCTGCTGCGGCGGGTTAATCTGGCTGCCATACCTACTATTCTCCCTTGCAGTAAAGGGGAACCCCGCTAAAAAGAAGGCGAAGCGTGCTGTCCTCAAAAATCTCCCGCTGCTGCAAGTTGAGGTTCCGGTAAACCCGCATATTCAAACGGCCCTTAGCAGTGAGCGCCCGTCGAAAGTCAACACGGAGCATTCCCTACTCTATCGTTTCAGGACCGGTGATATCGTTGCATCTTATTCCAATTTACTGTCACCTGCACAAACCTCCGGCTCGGCAACCAAATACAGACATTGGCCATTCTTGGCAAGCCGACTCAGTTTAGTCGTGGAACCGCAGTTGTATCAGCCTCAGTAACCCCCACCTGTAATATGGGCAAAACTGGGAACGCCAGTGCGGCAGCCAAACTTGAAAAATATGCCCGTTCACAAACAAACACCAAGACGCCGACTCCGTCGACTACTTCTTTGTCAACACCAGTTAAAGGCGGCGACCCCCAGGTAACCAATGACATAACCTTACAACAGCTGATGGAGGCAATAAAAAGCTGCGAAGTAAAACTATTAGAGAAGGTCGCGGACCTACAGTCAGAAGTGGTACAAATGAGACAGGATGTTAAGGAAGTAAAAGAACAGATTAAAGAAGTGGAGACCCGGGTCTCTAATCTAGAGGACAGCAACAACACCCTAGCCGGGAAAGTCGACACCTTGTCCACCCAAATGAGAGAGATGAAATTTAAAATCACCGATTTGGAAGGGAGAAGCCGTAGAAATAACATCAGAATAGTAGGCCTGCCCGAAAAGGAAGAAGGGTCTGACCCTCCAAAGTTCATGGAGCATTGGCTAACTGAGAAATTTGGAGCTGAATCCTTCTCAAAGTTTTTCTCAATAGAGAGAGCACATCGGGTCCCCCTGAGGCCTTTACCCCCGGGTGCCCCGCCAAGAACAATGATAGTTAAAATGTTGCACTTCCGTGACCGGGATACTGTGATCCAGCAGGCCAGGGAAAAAAACTCCATTATACACAACGGCTCCAGAATATCCTTTTTTCCGGACTATGCGATTGAAACTCAGAAAGAAAGAGCTAAGTTTATAGAGATAAAGCGCAGGTTGCGAGAAAGAGGCATCAAGTACTCTATGTTGTACCCTGCCAAGTTAAGAATTGTTGCCGGAGCAGAAACAATCTTTTTCTCCAACCCTAAAGAGGCTGCCAGTTGGCTGGACAAGTGGGCCCCAGGCCCGTATCAGTTGGCCTCAGCGAGAGACTAAGATCTATATATTAAGAATGTCCAGGGGGCTCATCGCACTATAGTGGTCTTAGATAGTTAAAGCCCCAAGGGGTCGAGTAGCTTAGGGTGGGAATTAGGTATGCCAAGGGGGGATATGGTATACAGGGAGGGGGGAGGTTGGGTGGGATCGGGTGGGAGTGGGATTTCTGTAGAGTATTGTGTATGTGTTAGTCTGTTTTTGTGTAGGCAGTGATATATGTTGTACGGATATGGGCACATTGCCCCTCCGTGGCGGTCCATAATCCTTCAGTCAAGGATGAAACCAAATTATAATGTCATTGGACAGAATTAGAGCCCTAGCATGGAATATCCGTGGAATTAACGATAAAATAAAGCGCTCCCTGATATTGAGCCAGCTTAAGCAATATGGTGCAGATATTATGTGTATTTTAGAAACCCATCTGGTGGGCAGGAAACTTATGTCCTTACGGAAGCCCTGGTTGGGACATTATTTCCATGCGTCTTTCACCTCATCTTCCAGAGGGGTATCAATATTAATTCGGAAATCGGTACCCTTTACATGCAATAGGGTATCTATTGACCCTCAAGGCTGTTACGTCTTCCTTGACTGTAAGATTGGTCCAAAACAATTGATTATCTTGGCAATCTACATCCCTCCACCGTTTTCTTATAAAATCCTAAACAAGGCCGTGGAATTCGCGGCTTCTGCCCCGCATTCCCCGGTACTATGTATGGGTGATTTTAATAATGTGCTGAATCCCCGCCTCGATAGATGGAGCAGTACTGGGAAAACGGGAGGAGAGACAGGTACGGGCCTTGCTAATTATTTGCAAGACATAGGATGGGTTGACCCCTGGAGGTTGTTTAATCCCAATAAGGAGCAGTTTTCCTGTTTTTCACAATCATATATGGCCCTATCTAGAATTGATATGGCACTGGTGTCCAGTGATCTTATGCCAGCAGTCCGGAGTGTTGATTACAAGGCGCGGGGGATATCTGATCATTCCCCTGTGTGTATTGAGCTAGAGGGCGCTCAGGACCGTGGAAATAATTTCTGGAGATATAATTCCATGTGGTTGAATAGTATAGACCCAAACGAGGAACTTGGGACCATCTGGCAGGGCTTCTGGGTGGACAATTTGGGTTCGGTTGATTCAGACATAGTTTGGGACACCCTGAAGGCCTATATAAGAGGTACCTTAAAAAAGAAAATTGCAGAAGTTAAAAAAAAAACTAGAAATAAAATCTTAGCAAAAGAAAAGGAAAGCTTAGATAAAGAAAAACACTATTACAGCAATAAATCAGAGGTGACATATCGGGTGTGGCAAGAGGCCCAATCAGAGTGGTTAAATGAAATCAAACAAGTAAATCTTACCATAATGGCTCATAAAGCCTCTCAAAAATACCAAAATGAAGATAGATCGGGGAAGTTCTTAGCTTTAATTGCCCAGTCTGAGAAACCACCTAGTGTCATAATGAGCGTTAAAAATCAAGAGGGTATAGTGGTCCATTCTCCTCCTCAGGTGGGCGAAGCATTTGTAACATATTTCAGGCAGTTATATACAACTCAACTGCACCACAGTGAGCAAGAGATAAAGGACTATATTAGTAAGATTCAACTCCCTAAATTGGACGATAGGGATCAGATAGAAATCGACGCCCCAGTAACTCTATCGGAAATCATCAAAGCTATTAATTCTCTGCCAAATGGTAAAGCCCCCGGGCTAGACGGGCTGCCAGCCGAAATTTATAAAAAATATAGTAAAGTGCTAGCACCATTCCTTTATGAAACTCTGCAGGATAGTATTAAAACAGGTTTCCTCCCTAAGTCATTCACGGAGGCAAAGATCATATTAATTTTAAAACCAGATAAAAACCCGCTAGAACTAGATGCATATAGACCCATCTCGCTAATCCCGGTAGAAGCTAAAATAGTGGCCAAGATTTTAACCGATAGATTAAATAAACACATCACTAAACTGATACATCCAGATCAAACCGGGTTCATGCCAGGAAAGACCACTAGCATAAACATTCGGAAATTATATTCCCATCTGCAGTTAATTGGGTCACAGGGTAGCCAGGCTGCTGTAGTGTCACTTGACGCAATAAAAGCTTTTGATGCAGTGGAATGGCCATTCTTGAAGGCGATACTTCAGACGTATGGACTGGGACCCAATTTCCTAAGATGGCTTCAATTACTATACACCAACCCTTCAGCGAGGATATCAGTAAATGGGTGGACATCTCAGCCTTTTAATCTCTCTAGGGGCACCCGACAAGGTTGCCCTATGTCCCCCATCCTGTTTGCCTTGGCTATTGAGCCGTTGGCTGCACTCATTAGGCAATGCTCAGGCAACAGTGGTTTTCAAATTAATAACCGAATAGATCGCATTTTATTATATGCAGATGACCTATTGATATTCTTAGATCAGTATTCTCAAACACTCCCGCTGGTGCTCAAGTGGATCGAGGAGTTTGGAGACTGCTCGGGCTTCAGAATAAATTGGTCAAAATCAACTCTTATGAGGCTGGATGGCCCGGGCAGTCTTCAGACAGACTCCCTGCTTTCTTTGAAGTGCGTAAACACCTTTAAATATCTAGGCATAATAATATCACACGACCCCAAAAAATACATCGAGTTAAATATAAATCCATTGCTAGATTGGTTAAAAAAGAAAACTAAGAGTTGGAGTAGATTGCCTCTGGTTACCGCCGGAAGGGTAAACCTGGTTAAAATGTCGGTCCTCCCAAAGGTTTTGTACATATTGCAACAAGCCCCGGTATATTTACCTAGATCATTATTTAAAAAATTAAACAGCATAGTGTGCTCTTTCATATGGAATGGTTCTCGCCCAAAAATCAAATTAAACCTTCTGATGAGAGATAGAGCCAAAGGAGGATTGGGTCTCCCAGACTTTAGGAAATATTACATCGCCGCCCAAGCGATGCAATTAAGAGCCTGGCTTAGGGAAGAGGACGAGTGTCACTACTTGGCTAAAGCCTTGATAGAAGTCTCCACGCCCGATACGTCACCATTAAATAGGTTAACACAGTGCAGGAGCCACCCAGGGGACCTACCACTAGTCACACAGGCTATAAAAATATGGCAAGACATCAATAAGATTCTAAAAGTGGATTTCCTAGATGAGGAGTTAAGAATAGTCGATATGTTAAGATCTAGTGAAGTAAATTCATTGCAAATTGTGGAAGCATGGCACCCATATTCAATAATTCTCCTTGCACAACTGTATGATTTGAATGGTTTAAAAGCTTTTCACCAGTTAAAGGACGAATATAACCTGCCAGGCTCTTTTCACTTCCGATTTCTCCAACTTAGAAGTGTTATCTCAACCCATATTGGGAAGCTATCCCTTAGGTTTAGCGAGAATGAGGTTAAAAAAATCCTTAAACTTCCCAACAAAAAGAAATGTATCTCCAGGGTGTATAGCCTCTTAAAAGAGGATAAAACAGGGGGAGATTTGGCCCCATTGAGAAGCAAATGGGAAAGGGATATAGGTAGTATGAACGAGTCAGAATGGTCGACTGCCCAATCCGCTGTAGCCAGTGCCACAAACTCACTCCGAATACAACAAACCCAATTATATATCCTACACCGCTCATATATGACTCCTATAAAAATGGGAAAATTCAACGGGAACGGTCAGACGTCCTGTCCAAAATGTAGAGTTACCCAAGGGACCTTTCTACATTTAATTTGGGAGTGTGGCCTAATAGCTGATTTTTGGGGTAAAGTTAATTATGTAATTTCCTCCACAGGAATTTCAATTGATATCTTAACTGTACGGTGCTGTTTACTAGGTATCCTCCCGAAAGATCTTGGTGATAAGAGGTTATATGTAACTAACTTGGCAGCAATTGCCAAAGTAATCATAGGTAAAACATGGATGTCATCCAGTGCTCCCGATGTTGAAGCCTGGAAAGCACGGGTAAATTACACTATAGCACAAGAAATGTGCATAGCACGAAAGCGACAAACACTTAAGAAATTTCACGCTATTTGGGATTGCTGGATACAATCTCCTTTTTATAAGGTAACAAATTTGCACTAGAGTTAATCACCGTGGAGCACTGATAGTGCTCTATCGTAACACCTTTTTTTTTTTTTTTTTCTTTATAGTTTTAGAGGCACTATGCACTTTAAAGGAGTGGTATTCAGTTAGTATTGCACAGGAAAAACTTTTCATGATTAGCAATTGAAGCTATAGTTAACCTTAATTTCTTACGTCACGGATAAGGATACTCTAATTAAAAATGCACTTCTACAGATGTGTTAGGGTGAAGTAAAGTGATATATAGAGAGAATGTCCAATATGGAGATGTAACTGAGGGGAATAAGGTTTAAATTCGATTCATTGTCCGACAAGCTGTCCCATACCCTATATATGCATTACAGTGTTAGTCTGTACCACTGCCTACGTGTTTATGTAATGTCTGTAATATTGTCTTTGTTAGTTTATGCTGTTGAATGTGTATTCACTATACTTGTCTCTTCTTCTTCTTGTATGTTTTAACTTTTGCAAATAAAAAAAAAATATAAAAAAAAAAAAAAAGGAGCCTGCTGGCAGCCCAATTCCCCCACGGGGCTCATCCAAGGTTCACTTACTCATCACTCACGTTTATTCTGTTGTACATGTATATGCACTGCTTTCTGATTCAATAAACTCATATTTGATTTCACACCACAAGCATCTTGTCACTCATTCCACATATCAAAGATATCAAGGTAGAGCGCTTAACTAATACTTTTAGTAATAGCAGCCACAACAGTAGTAGCATCTTACAAATGCCAACTCACTCCTATGCAGGTTACACTGTGTTTCACTGATTTCATTAAGAGGCACACTGCTGAGAACTGAGGGACATCATCGCACAATAGCTTACCCCATTTAGACCCTCCTGGGGATTTGTGGTATCTGACACAGCCACCAATATTGTGCAAGCATTACATCTGGGCAAATTCCAGCACATACCATGGTTTGCTCACACAATTAGTTTGGTGGTGCACAATGTATTGATTAATATCAGTAGTGTTCTGGATATAGTCGGTAGCCTGAAAACTGTTGGGCCACTTTTGACATTCATCAACTGCGGAGTGTCGAAGACTGGAGTGCCAGCAAACCCACTTTAACCTGCCCTTCCTGCACCTGAATCAAGAGTTAATAATGGGGTGTCATTTTATCCTTTATATGCTTCAGAGGATTGAGGAGCAGCAAAAAATCAGTGCAACTATTTGGCATAAAACAATATTGTGAGCTGTGAGGTGTTTAGAATAGACTGAAAATGAGTGGAAATGATTTATTTAGGTTAATATTACTGAAAAGGGTAGGTTTTAGTTAAAATACACTTTAGAAACGAGCAACCAATCATGTCAGCTTTCACTTGTTAATCTATGTTTCAAAAATAAAAGCTATTGTGTTGTTTTCTGTTCACAGGATTTTGGAGAAGATAATTCCTTATACATCACCAAGGTAACAACTATTCATATGGGCAATTACACATGCCATGCTTATGGCTACGATGACCTCTACCAGACACATATCCTTCAGGTGAATGGTTAGTAAATGGCACGCATGACAATTCACAAATACAGCTTCTAAGATATTCTTTGTTTCATTTTTTTTATTGAAGTTTTACATATACAATAAAGTTTAACTGTGAAAGACAAATATTTTGTACGTCAGGGCTATTTCTACATTTGAGTTATAAAAAGTTAGGTAGGGTTACCTGTGGTCAAAAAAGACTACATTATTGTTGAATGAACAGGTACAGGATGTCAAGTGTACATACAAATGTAGATTTATATGGAACCGAATTAGACGTCCACAGTTTATCATAGAGTAAATATTAAAATAATTGGAACAGAAAAACAACAAACTTAGTAATGAATACACAGACGATACTGGGAAGGGGGTGGAGAAACACACAAGGATCATTTTTCTCAACATGTTTAATACTGTAAACCTTAGACACTGTTGCAATAGGATGTTAGAACATAAATTAGACATGTTATGTTTACTAAGATCAAGATCATATGTTTATCTGACTGAATATAGTATTCTGTGGTCATTGTATATACCAGTATATTAATTGGAGAAACAGACTTTGTTGATCAGGCCTGATTATGTATACGGTCTCTAAGCGAACTGATTGTTTGGCATAATAAACTCAACATACTGTACTATGCAAAATAATAGGAAACTTATTGATGAAAACAGTACTTAATTACCCATTATGTGAGTGTGAGAATCCAGGTTAAAACAACAAAATATATTAAGATGAGGTTGTTGAGTCTCATATGAGAGATAAAGTTTAAAGTGTATGATCTCCTTGGTTTATGTAGCTCGACTGAAGTTGAGGATAGGATTTGAGTTTTCAAGAGGTGGTCTAGTGTGTTAATATATTTATTTATTTATTAACAGTTTCTTATATAGCGCATACATATTACGCAGAATATTTGAACATTCACATCAGTCCCTTCCCCAGTGGAGCTTACAATCTATATTCCCTACTACATGTACATGCACATGCACACACAGACATTCTAGGGTTAATTTTGTTGGAAGCCAATTAACCTATCTGTGGTTAGGAAACCGTGGGAGGAAACGGAGCACCCGGAGTAAACCCACACAAGCACGGAGACAATATACAAACTCCGCATAGTTAGAGCCATGGTGGGGATCGAACCCATGACCTCTGCGCTGTGAGGCAGTAATGCTAACCATTACACCATCTGTGCTGCTACGATGACCTCTACCAGACACATATCCTTCAGGTGAATGGATAGTAAATGGGAATATATGGAGTCGTTTCTTTAATAATTTTTCATAGGACATGTCAGAGCTTAATAGAACTGTCCTTTTATCAAAGAACATTATCTGTTGGAATTTGGAGTTTAATGCAATGTTGTTTGGAGCTGTTTTCACTCTCCAATGAATTAGAATTAGTTTTTTTGATAATGTAAAAATGAGCAGGAGGAGAGGAAAAATGTATTCATTGCTTGGTGAAATGGCTCCAACTCCTGAGTGTAAGACTTCTGAGAGTCTTCAGTGAGACTCTGAGGATCTCCCTGGACTAATGCCCTGACTCCATTGCCCCTGCCTGGGGTTGACGGTTGCGTGCAGTACTAGGATTCGCCTGTACCTGTCCCGGCTGTAAGGGCGAATTAGGTCTGCCCAGACTCCATTACAGGCAGGTCTTAGGTGGGAATAACAATGGAAGAGAAAAAAGGTGAATCAGTTTGACTGGGATGCACTCCTGTTCCACAGTAATAAAATATTATTTTTACCTATAAAAGGTGTATACTTTATTTGTTGACGTATTTGATTATTTTTAGAAGTTTTATTTATTAAACTTTATTAAGAGCTAGTAGGTCATCATTCTGTAATGGTGCTGGATAATACAGTTTGTCAATGATATGAGACCTTAAGGTAAGTAGCGAAAATATTAAAACAAGATATAGATTTAAAGAGAAAAAGAAATTTTAAAGATTAAAAATCACTCTGTGAATATTGTAGCTTGAGTATACTTGTCTAGTTACTGCTTAAATTCCACAGTGTGATAGTGGATTAATGCAGTGCCTGTGTAGGGTGTTTGATTAACACGGTGATATTCTCACTGTCTGTTGTCTAATCAAAGCAATGTATTGCCCTCTGCGTATATATTCCTCAAATGGGGTTGATTCTGCCCACGATAGTTCTATCTGAACCACTGCATATGGTGCAGATGTATAATCCGTACGGACAGGTTTGTCCTACACTAGTACTAGTGCTCACAATCTGTCAGGCAGAGTCACTGGTAATTGTCAAAGGGTGTGCACTCAATTAGTGCCGTGCACACTGTGCGATCTTCCAATTGGATCTATGCTGATCCTATAAGGTGCTCTACATACAATTCATGTGGCACATATACGTGGGTCGTACACACTGTGCAATCTTCCGATTGGATCTGTAATGATCCTGTGCTTCTGAGCTTAAATGGCTGATGTGCTTTATGGTGCACTACATACAGTTCATGTGGCACGTATACATAGGTAGGAACAGTACTGATGGTATGTTGTGCACAGTTTAATGAATCACGTGTTCACATACATGCATTTCTTTATTGGGCAAGATCACTGGTAGGCTGCCAGTACGAATGTGTGATCGCTGGATGTCATACACACTATGCAATCCTCAGGTTGGATCTACACTAGCATTGTGTTTTTGTGCTAAAATAGCTACTGCATTTTGTAATGCGCTGTTAACAAGTTAATATATCACATATACATCAATGAAAGCAAATGCCAGTGGTGTACTGCACACAGTGAGTCACTGTTAACTGCCAAGATGGATCTTCAATCACTGATTGCCATACACACTGTGCAATCCTAAGATTGGATCAACACTCGCACTGTGCTTCTATGTTTTGATAACTCATACGCTTTCTGATGCGCTTATTAACGAGTTCTGATATCACATATACAAGAGTGAAAGCCAATACCAGTGACGTATTTGACAGGCTTAAATGGATTATATGTGCACAGCAAAACAGTTCTCTAACGGGCACAGTTACTGGTAGCTGTCGCAATAAATGTGCAAACACTGATTGCCCTACACACTGTGCAATCTTAAGATTGTATCCCCACTAGTGTTGCGCTTCTGTGTTTTAAATAACCAATGCGCTATTAAGGGTTAGTATAACATATATATGTGAATGGAACTTGTGTCAGATCGTATACACTAGATTCTATGCCAGGATCTCCTTTACTATTGACAGTGATCCATTGCCTGTGTAGGGTGTTTGATTAACACGGTGATATTCTCACTGTCTGTTGTCTAATCAAAGCAATGTGTTGCCCTCTGCGTATATATTCCTCAAATGGGGTTGATTCTGCCCACGATAGTTCTATCTGAACCACTGCATATGGTGCAGATGTATAATCCGTGCGGACAGATTTGTCCTACACTTGTACTAGTGCTCACAATCTGTCAGGCAGAGTCACTGGTAATTGTCAAAGGGTGTGCACTCAATTAGTGCCGTGCACACTGTGCGATCTTCCAATTGGATCTATGCTGATCCTATAAGGTGCTCTACATACAATTCATGTGGCACATATACGTGGGTCGTACACACTGTGCAATCTTCCGATTGGATCTGTAATGATCCTGTACTTCTGAGCTTAAATAGCTGATGTGCTTTATGGTGCACTACACACAGTTCATGTGGCACGTATACATAGGTAGGAACAGTATTGATGGTATGTTGTGCACAGTTTAATGAATCACGTGTTCACATACATGCATTACTTTATTGGGCAAGATCACTGGTAGGCTGCCAGTACGAATGTGTGATCGCTGGATGTCATACACACTATGCAATCCTCAAGTTGGATCTACACTAGCATTGTGTTTTTGTGCTAAAATAGCTACTGCATTTTGCAATGCGCTGTTGACAAGTTAATATATCACATATACATCAATGAAAGCAAATGCCAGTGGTGTACTGCACACAGTGAGTCACTGTTAACTGCCAAGATGGGTCTTTAATCACTGATTGCCATACACACTGTGCAATCCTAAGATTGGATCAACACTCGCACTGTGCTTCTATGTTTTGATAACTCATACGCTTTCTGATGCGCTATTAACGAGTTCTGATATCACATATACAAGAGTGAAAGCCAATACCAGTGACGTATTTGACAGGCTTAAATGGATTATATGTGCACAGCAAAACAGTTCTCTAACAGGCACAGTTACTGGTAGATGTCGCAATAAATGTGCAAACACTGATTGCCCTACACACTGTGCAATCCTAAGATTGTATCCCCACTAGTGTTGCGCTTCTGTGTTTTAAATAACCAATGCGCTATTAAGGGTTAGTATAACATATATATGTGAATGGAACTTGTGTCAGATCGTATACACTGGATTCTATGCCAGGATCTCCTTCACTGTTGACAGTGATCACTGAGTGTACACGTGCTGCTAGCGCTGTCAGAACATGACACTATGCGCTGCTGTACACGAGTAATGATTGTGGCTATACGCCAGTGTGGGCAAGGACGCTCACTCTCCTATTAATGCCTGTTGCCAGGGATGTAATCCCCTTGGCCGGCGTGTGCTGCTGCGCCTCAGCGCTACTCGCACAGGAGCTGCTGAGCTAACTAAACAGAGGTATTTTTACATGAGACAAACAGACATTACATAATTTAACAGGCTAAATTGCTACAATTTCACAGAGGAGGGCTGCCAATGCGCATTTCGCTAGGTAGCTTTTTCAAGGCTATCACCTAAGTCAGGTCTTAGGTGGGGACAACGCGACCGCCAAAGCAGGAAGACAGCAAGGGGAAATGCTAACTAAATCCCTTCAACAGGACGGGGAATCCCCAGAGGCCTGAAGGGACCAACGAGTCTCAGAAGCTGAACTAATCCCGAACAACTGCAACAATGCATAACAGGTGTAATATAAGAAATATAATAAGTTAAGCGGCAACAATGCACGAAAGATGGTATATAAGAAATACAAAACAAGGTGACTACTGCAGGGGATGCTAGAGGAGGCTGCTGCCTCCTCTAGTATCCACAAAAATGGTCTGCAGTATGGCGGAAGCCATTTTCTGAGTGTCTCTTTTCATAAGCAGCAGGAGGGAGTCGGGAGAGCCTTGAGTCTGTGACCACAAACAGATGAGCCGGTGGCAGGTCACGGCGGATGGCGGCAGGTGGATCGCTGGCGCCCACACTTTCTCTGTGCCTCCCCGCCATGGGGGGGGCCTGCGGGACTATAGTTACGCCACTGCCCTGGACTGATACTGGACACTGGGCACCCCTGGAATTATACGGCACACATGCGGGCATTCCTGGACTGATACAGGACACTCATATGGCACACTTAACACCCTTTGCAGGTTAAAAAATTTTTTTTTTTAAATTTCAATTTAAAAATGGGGGCAGCTCCCCTGGACTGATACGTGACACTGGGAACCCCTGGAATTATATGGCAGAGATGTGGGCACCCCTGGACTGATACGGGACACTGGGCACCCCTGGAATTATATGGCACACGTGTGGTCACCCCTGGACTGATATGGGACACTGGGCACCCCTGGAATTATACGGAATTATACGGCACACATGTGGGCACCCTAGGACTGATACATAACACAAGGAGGCACCCCTGAAATTATACAGCACACATGCGGGCACCCCTGGACTGATATGGGACACATCTTTTATAGAGATCTGAATCCGACACATGATTATGACGTTTCTGCCTTGTTTTGGATGCGGGAAGATGGTGGGACCCGGCAAACTCCTCGGATCCGGCCTCGAATAAGGTAAATTCGTGGGGGCAGGGGGGGGGGGGGTTCGGATCTCTAGGATCCGAACCCGCTCATCTCTAGTAATAAATAGTGAATATTTGTGATCTGTATTGATTTTCTTATTCAGACGTAACCAAATATTGTATGATGTGTGAAATACAACATGATCTGTGGTGATTGCGGGGAGAAGGTGAATGGGAGTGTGGAGCAGTGTGCTTAATGAGTAGGGCTCAAATATAGCGTTTTCTAAAGAGATGTCAGAGAAGGAAGAAGTGTTAAGTAGCCAGAGATGTATCTGAAATTAATATTGGAAGTTAGGTATATGAAGGCCACTGTCTGCCTTATGGTGTTGTGGTTTGTATATTGACATTATTGGCCTTTCTCCACATCATAAGGAGCTAGACATGAGTTTCAGGTCTGTTGGTGAAATGGAGCATTTGGAAACAAAAGTATTATCTTTCCAAAAATGTATTATTGAGTATAGATGCTCTGCCTAATAGCGATATGGGGAGTTTGTTCTAGTAGTCTAATTGTAATTTAGGGCCTTATTTTGGTTCATTCTTTCTGACAAAATCCTTCTTAGTTGGACAAAACCATGTGCACTGCAGGGGGGGCAGATGTAACATGTGCAGAGAGAATTAGATTTGGGTGAGTAATTTTGTTTCTGTGCAGGGAAAATACTGACTGCTTTATTTTTACACTGCAATATAGATCTCACTTTGAAGTAAAACCCCACCCAAATCTAATTCTCTCTGCACAAGTAACACCTGCCCCACCTGCAGTACACATGGTTTTGCCCATCTAAGAAGGATTTTGTCAGAAAGAATGAACCAAAATAAGGCCCTTAATCAGGGCTATTTTTGTGCAGGCTCCAGCAGGAACTGTGGCCCTTATTCTAGTTCACTCTTTCTGACAAAATATTCCTCAGATGGACAAAACCATGTGCACTGCAGGTGAGGCAGGTGTTACTTGTGCAGAGATAATTAGATTAGGGTGGGGTTTTACACCTGCCACACCTGCAGTGCACAGGTTTTGTCCATCTAAGAAATATTTTGACAGAAAGAGTGAACTAGAATAAGGGCCACAGTTCCTGCTGGAGCCTGCACAAAAATAGCCCTGCCCTTAATCTTAGCTAATAGGAGGTAGAGTTGGATTTATATAAATTTTGAAGGTCATGGGTGATCATGACTTGAGGTATTTGATTTGGTGGTGCTGGAGTTTAAATTGAGATAGGATGGGGTGAGCGGAAGTAGGGGAAGCTAGAGGTGCAAGTGGAAGAACTTCAGATTTATTTACATAGATTTTGTATCCTGAAATAGGGCCAAAATAATTTATGCTATCCATGATAATGGGGATGGAAGATAAGGGTTTAGAAATATACAAAAGCATGTCATCAGCGAAAATATTATGAGTTCTATGTCATATTTTAATTCCGGTGTAGGTCTGGGATTTTTTAAGGGCTATAGGCCCTTATTCTGAATCGAGCGGTACGGCCCGCGTGCGGCCGTACCGCCGATGTTTTCAGTCTGCACATGCGCAGAGGTCAATCTGCGCATGTGCAGGCGAAATCGCCGCACATAAAGTTTCGACGCCGCAAAGGGGGCGTATAGGGGCGTGAGGGGCTTCATACCCTCATTTCCCTATGCATACGCCCCGCGTTTCATGGGCGTTCCCATGCAAACGCGGGGCGTATGCATGGTAATGAGGCTATGACGCCAGTGATGGGGGCGGAAAGCTGACATCGCCGGATGTCAGCTCTCAGCCCCCAAACAAGCTTTCACACGGACGATTGTCCGTGTGGTCTCAGCTTGCGGGAGCTGGTGGGGCGTGCGGCCCTGCCTTCGATGGTCGCCGACCATCGAATGCAGGGGGCAGCTCCCACCATGGTGGAGGCGTACGCCCCACCATTTTCATGCGGATCGCCAGCCGTCCGTGTACGGACGGCCGTGGCGATCCGTATAGTAGGCGGGGATTGGTTGGTGCGGCCGGAGCACCGTATGCGGCTCCGGCCGCACCGATCTGAATAAGGGCCATAGTGAGGAGTTCTATCGCGATAGCAAATAGGAGAGGGGATAGGAGAAATCTCTGCCTAGTGCCTCTTTTGGTCTGGAATGGGGACGAGAGGAAACCATTGTATGCAATCTGTGAAGAGGGTGATTCGTATATAGGGGGTTAATCTGATTCACTTGGAAAGGCACAATCACTCTGTAATGGACAAAACCATGTACACTGCAGGTCAGGCTGATGTAACATGTGCAGAGTGAGTTAGATTTGGGTGTTTTATTGTTTCTGTGCAGGGTAAATACTGGCTGCTTTATTTTTACACTGCAATATAGATATCAGTTTGAAGTACACTCCCCACCCAAATCTAACTCTCTCTGCACATGTTACATCAGCCCCACCTGCAGTGCAGCATGGTTTGTCATATAACCCCCATATATTGGATAAATGAGATGTATGATCAGGGGATTCCAAATTTTGCCATAATGGAAAATAGATGGGGTCATAGTACATGGTCAAAGACCTTTTCGGCATCAAGGGCTAGGATTAAGTTATAGTGAGGATGTGATATATTGAAGTACTAGGAATGGATGGCTGCTAAAACTCTATTAATGTTTCAAACAGAGCGTCTGCCTTTGATGAATCCTGTCTGAACTTGGTGTATTAAGCTTAGGAGAATTGGGTTGAGTTGATCTGCTAAAATTTTGGTAAGAATTTTATAATCACAATTCAATAGTGATATGGGTCTACATGAGCCAGAATGTGACAGGTTTCTTCCTGGTTTGTGAAGGACCTTTATTATTGTTGCGTTGAAATGGGTTGGGATGAAATTGAATACAGAAACCAAGATAGGGGCTACTTTGTCTGGGTGCATTTTGTAAAAATCCCAGGAAAAGCAATCCGGGCCTGGTGCTTTGGCAGGTTTTTGGGACTTTATGACCATAGCAACCTCATACAGTGTAATGGGAGATGTTAAAGATGATGAAAAGTAGATACTGTAGTTAATAGATAGTGGGTAAATTAGGTTATTCCAAAGGTCACATAATATTTAAGGGGTTTATATTCTTTGGTGGCCTATAGGAATGGGGTGTGGTATATTTCACCGACAGTCGGGAATCCGACAGTCATTACTCAGACGTCGGAATCCCGACTGCACAGCGGGGGGAGCGCAATGAATCCCCTTGTGGGCTCACTGTGCTCACCACGCTGTGGGTATGGTGGTGAGCTGAGCTCGCCACCTTTTTTATTCTCCCTCTATGGGGGTCGTGGACCCCCACGAGGGAGCAGTTGGGATTCCGACGTTGGAGTAATGACTGTCGGAATCCCGACTGTCGGGGAGCTGTCCAGCACCCATAGGAATGTAGGTTATTGGAAAGTAGTCTGCCAGTTTTGTTTCCAAATTCATGGTATTTATAGTTGGAGGCAAATTGAAGTTTGTCTGACATAGATTGGAGTATATTATCCATTTGTGTTTTTGCCAAAGAGTATTTGGACTTATTTATTGGTGAAGGGTCTTGAATATATGTGGAATAGGATTCCGTTAATGATTTCTGAAGTTTTATGTATGTAAAAGTGTGTTTTTTCTTTAGGATAGATTCATATAAAAGAATGTGACCTCTCAAAATTGCCTTCGCCAACATCCAATATAATTGAGGGTTTGAGGCTAGAAATAGTTTATTATGAGTATGACATTCATACCATCTCTCATCTATATAGTGTTTGAATTCAGGTGAGCACTTCTAAGATATTCTTAATGTTAGATCATGTAGTGTACTGTAAAGATAATCATCTTGTATAGATGATTTCAGATTTATTCATACTTTTGCTTTAAAATCTTCATGCAGTGGCATGACAATGGGGGGGGAAGGTGTGTGCAGGTAATGCAAGTTCTATGGGGTCTGGACACTTGGGGGGCCCCAAAACTTAGCAGACAACATCACTGCAATCTGCCATATTGGTGTCCAGCAGCTTCTTCCTGGTATCGGGTGGGTGGAACTGAGGAGTAAAAAAATGTCTTAGCTTCAGAACAGATATATACGTCAACTCTGACGTGTCTGTCCCCACCCACCGCCCTAGTACAGCCACCTTAACCCTCAACATCATCGCTAGTCCCTTCCCATAAAATATATTTGGTGGATGCCTGCATTGCTGCAACCCGCCTCCACCTGCACATGTCCCTGTCGAGCAACTTACCCCGAGGATGAGCGACCCCCAGCCCAATAGAGAGAAGAAGCGAGTAGCAGCACAGGGATCTGCAGACAGCAGATGCACTGGCAAAGAGTGTTGCACATATCTCAGTAAGTGGCCTGTATCTGCAATCCCTGCCTGTGTGCGCTGTGCAGGCATGAGTAAACCACATCTTTCCAAGAAAGGGACCTCTGCATGTCCTTGTTAGTATGCTGACAGTCAAGGAAAACCAAAAGAGTATATGGCTGTGTGCTAAAAATTCAAGTTTTATTAGTGCAAATATAGTGATAGCAGTTAATCTTTTACTCATGACGCAGTCAGATTTATAAGTTGTGATGCTTCTGTATAATCCAGTCCTGTGCTGCTGTGCTGCTGTTCTGTATAGTGCTTGTGTCCTGTGCTGCCTAGTGTTGGTGTCCTGTGCTGCCATAAGTCCATTGGTGCTGCAGCTGCTGTATAAGTCAAGTCCTATGGTGCTGTGCTGCCTAGTGTTGGTGTCCTGTTCTGCCTAGTGCTGGTGTCCTGTGCTACCAAATGCTGGTATCCTGTGCTGCCCATAAGTCCATTGGTACTGCTGCATAAGTCCAGTCCAGTGATACTGCTGCATACTGTAAGTCTACTCCAGTGATACCTCTGTATAAGTCCAGTTGAGCGGTACTGCCGTTAAAGTGCATTGGTACTGTTTCATAAGTCCAGCCCAGTGATACTGCTGTGTAAGTCCAGTCCAGTGGTACTCCAAAAAGATATTTGGAGGATAAAATAGGGAAAGAAAAAGAACCACTTCACCCTGTCTTGACAAAGACAATGACATGCCATCAATGTTGTCTGCCAAGGCCGATGCCCAATGTCATTATAGAGGGCATGTAAAATCCAAAATACCAACGTTTATTAACATGAAGAGAATTTAAAAAAAAAATTAATTGTTTGAGGAAAAAATGTAAGCTTGCCAATATGCCATTTTTGACATGGAGCGACATGGAACAATCTACATTCATGACTAGTCATTCAGCTTCAGATGACAATCTAAGCCCTCCTTCTCCCACCTCTAGAAAATTTAAGAGAGTTAAGCTGTTAAAAGCATTCTAAAATGGTATCACAAATCCCCAAGGAGAGTCCAAGTGTTTTGGTGTATGCAATGCCTGACCTTCCCATCACTGTATGGGAAGAGGTGCAGGGATTACACGCCCTCTGCATATGCTGGAAGGAGCACCCACTGTTCAGTTTCTGATATTGAGATTGAAGTACACCTGGAAGTACACCAGGAAGAGGATACTGATATATCTGGCGCTAATGAGGAAGTTGATTATGAGGATGCTGATGGTTTTGCCAGTGACAGTTGTCTGTGGGATGAAATAGCCCATTGCCATGCTGAGGCAGAAGACCAAAAAAATCCACCTCTTTGGTCTTTAATGATTTTTTTATCTAGATCCAGACAACAATTGTCTTTCCATATGCAGCTTATGTAAAGCTGCAATAAGCATGGGTAAGGATGTTGGCCACCTAGGAAATCCTCCCTTATACGTCACCTGACTCTCATTCGTAAGTCACTTTTTAGCTCAGACACTGTGGCTAGGACCATAAGCAGTCCATTGACATGTAAATACCTTGGTCGTGATATATCCAAGCACCTGCAATCTACACCACCAACTCCATCCACTGCAATTTCCTCCTCAGTCAGGATAAGTAGAACTCCTTCAGGCCATGTCACTGTCAAGAGTTATCTACCATCAGGGAATTCTCTGGAGGACCCTACAGGGCTATGCCTACTGCTGCAGCTGCTGGTCATTCATCATCAAAGAGGATAAGTGGGAACACCACTACTACTACTTTCACTAAGCAATTGACTGTCCAAAAAACCCTTGTGCTGAGGATGACTCGTGACAGTGGTAATCCTATGGCCTGTATCTTACCGTATTCAATATAAAACACTTCTACTCGCATATAAAGCTATTAACCATACTGCACCAGCATATATCTCTCTACTTATCACAAAATATCTCCCATCTCGACCACTCCGCTCTGCACAAGATTTGTGTCTCTCTTCTGTACGGATCACTAGCTCCCATTCACTACTACAGGACTTTCATTGGGCTGCTCCCATCCTATGGAATGCCCTTCTACGCACAATAAGACTCTCTACTAGCCTCCAAACTTTCAAGCGTTCCCTGAAAACACACCTCTTCAGGCAAGCCTATCATATTTAAGTTCTACACGCATAACCCTCTGAGGCACTTATGTATTATATGGCTTCCCTTCTGGACTTGTAACTTGGTGGGACTGCTATGCTATTACTGGTGCCTGTCCTTGTGTTTCCCTCCTATATCCCTATAGATTGTAAGCTTGCAACAGGGCTCTCCTACCTCCAAGTCTGTCTGTTGTTACCCAGTTTGTTTTATCACTGTCTACTATTGTAAAGCGCAACGGAATCTGCTGCGCTATATAAGAAACTGTAATTAAATAAATAAATAATAAATATGGCAAAGTGGAAAACGGAGGCATTGACAGCTATGTTGGTGTTAGACATGCATAAGGTATCTGCCATTAGTGGAGTGGGATTTAGATGATTGATGAAAGTAGTGGGTTCCCAGTACCAAATCCCATCTAGATATTCCACTTCACTAGGCAGGAGATACCCAGGATGTACAGAGATGTTCAAAAAAGTGTCCTCAGTGTCCTGAAAAATGTGGTTGTACCCACTGTCCACTTAAACACAGACATCTGGACAAATGGTACAGGGCAAACTAAGGACTATATGACTGTGACAGCCCACTGGGTAGCAGCATCGCCTTTTGCAGCAGCAGTAGCAGCATCTCAGAAACGCCAGCTCATTCCAATGCAAGCAACTGTACGCTGTGTGTCATCGGTTTCAATTAGAGGCACAACACCGACAATCCCTTATAGAAACTAAAGGAAATAATTGCACACTGGCTTTCCCCACTTAGACTCAAATGGAGATTTGTGGTATCTAACAATGCCACAAACAACGTACGGACATTACATATGGGCCAAATTCCAACATGTGCCATGTTTTGCCCACACAATAAGTTTGGCTGTGCAGCATTTCTGAAAAATTTACAGTGGCGTGCAGGAGATGCTTGTGGTGGCCTGCAAAACTGCGGTACTATTTTGCCATTCTGACACTGCCTGCTGAAGACTGGAGTGCATTCCAACCTTCCTGAACTTGCCCTGCCATCACCTTAAAAAAGAGGTTGTGATGCACTGAAACTCCAACCTCTATATGCTGCAGAGGATGGAGGAGCAGCAAATGTCCATTCAAGCCTACACAGCCATATATGACATAGGCAAAGGAGGGGGGATGCACCTAAATCAAGTGCAGTGGAGAATGATTTCTGTGTTGTGCAAAGTTCTTCAACCATTTTAACTTGCAACACATGAAGTCAGTTTAGACACCCTGCCAGCTTGAGTCAGGTCATTCCCCTGATCAGAGTGATGCAGAAGCAGCTGGTGAAAGTGAAGGAGGAGCTAAGTGTGGTGATTCCGCAAATTGTGTAGGTCTTGTGGATGACGCATTTCATACGCTTTCCCAGGATTCTAGTGTGGTCAGTCTATTAGATTCAGAGCTCTACATTTTGGCCACTGTATGTTGTGTCTCTGCACCGCTGTAGACTTGTGTCCACCAGAAACAAAGACCTGCTGGTCAGGAGATTGTCATCTGAAGCGGAACGTGGCATTGTAACAGCTCCTTCTTTATTTTCTCTTACAACTGTGGCTGCAAGGAAATAATTACAATTTACTAATTGACCCACTGGCGGTGATGCAGGGCAGGCAAAAGCGAGTTTGGACATCTGTTCTGGACTGAAGGACCTGCCAACAATTGCTGACATGTCTACTGTCACTGCATACGATGCTGTCACCATTGAAAAAAATGATGGAGGATTACATTGGTGACAGCATTCGAGTAGGCATGTCAGACAGTCTGTACTTGCACTGGCTGGAAAAAGACCAATTTGGAGGCCCCTGTACAAACTGGGTCAGGTAAATTGTCTCTCCAGACTTTCACTGTGCCTCCAGGTCTGGATATCCTTAGTCTTGTGTGTGTGCAGATCACAGCACATACTGTAGTCCCCGGTCTCTCCAGTGATCCCCTGATGCTGCAGCTGTGCAGCATATCCTGCAGGCTGGCCAATAAACTTCCAGCCTTCTCTCTGTTACAGGCCTCAGGCCTTTCCACAGGCACACCAAACATTGGCCCTTATTCAGATCTGATTGCAGCACAAATTTGTTCTCAAAATGGGCAAAACCATGTGCACTGCAGGTGGGGCAGATGTAACGTGCAGAGATAGATAGATAGAGAGATAGATTTGTGTCAGTTATTTTGTTTCTGTGCAGAGTAAATACTGTCTGCATTACTTTTACACTGCAATTTAGATTTCAGTTTCAACACACCCCACCCAAATTTAACTCTCTCTCCACATGTTACATCTGCCCCCCTTCAGTGCACATGGTTTTGCCCATTTTGAGAACAAATTTGTACTGCGATCAGATCTGAATAAGGGCCATTGTTTGTGTCTCCAACATTGGAGTGGCCATATCGGTTTGATTCACAGGAGTTCACCAGCCAATAGTCATTCTGACATCACCTTGAAACAGTAAATCAGCTACAGGCTTTGTCTATATATACCCAGAGATTGGAGCCAGAAGTCCGTCAGTACAATGTTGTCCTTGAAGTAGCAGTTCCAGAGCTATCTAGTACTTCTGCTAATCCAGCACCTTTTAGCATTCCACTCTGCCTGCATTCCGACTCCCTCTAGTGTCCAGTCCCTCATATTGCATCCTCAATATCAAAATACCTGATTTTCTGATTGTCTTCTACGCCTGTTGTTCAGTATGCCTGCTATTGGTTCCAGAATTGCATCATCCTCACTACAGCTGTCAAGTCACCAGTCAGAGAGGCTAAAATCAATATCTGCAATAAATACAGATACCTGCTGTTGCCTTATCATCATCGGTGGACCTCTCCTGTGATGACTATAGAGATACCCAGCTCTTACTTACCTGCAGTGACTTCATACAGCAGCTCTCCTCATTGCCCTTTCAAGCTTGAGCCTTTACATTATTACTAGTACCTCCTGGCTCATCCTGCTCTCCAGTGACTTCATCCTCCCCTGTTTGGGGTTACTTCACAGATTCTAAGTATCCCATATGCAGTCTAAGTTTATTAAAGAACCTCACTTCCATTATACCATACCTCCCAACTTCTGGCGAGCTGGAAGCGGGACGCAGCCGACAAGGTCGACATGACTTAAGGTCGAATTTGCATAAAGGTCGACATGAGGAAGGTCGACTGGTCATAAGGTAGACATGGGTTTTTCACTGTTTTTTGATCCGAATGTCGACACAGTCGACATGGACACAGTTGGCAATGAGAATCGGACCCTCGCATTGCTCGCTTTGCTCGCTATGCTTCGGGCACGGTGCCTCGCTGCGCTCGGCACACTATTTTATTCTCCCACCACGCCCTAGTGGATGGTAGTGCATGAAATACCGCCTGTCGGCACATGTCGGCTCAAAAAAACAGTGAAAAACCCATGTCGACCTTATGACCAGTCGACCTTCCTCATGTCGACCTTTATGCAAATTCGACCTTAAATCATGTCGACCTTGGCCCATGTCGACCTTAAGTCAGGTCGACCTTCCTGCCAGTCGACCTAGTGGGGTCGACCTAATGACTGTAGACCTAAGTTCATTCTAATAGATGACCGCATCCCATTTTAGGGACCTGTGTTACCAGAGGTTGGTCGTCTGTGAATATCCAACCCTTTGATAATCTCTGTATGGGAGTACTATTCACCTCCACTTGGGCCACTAGTGTCCTAACTAACTCACTTCCACGATCTACTCACACCCAGTACCTTACATGCTTCAGCTAGCCAGATATATAATACATTATTAGATTGGGAAGAGCAATACTACCCTGTCCTTTCTTTCTCATCAGTGTAGTAATTTGGATTTTCACCCGTTTATTGTTCCAGATAAATGATGAAATGAAACTATTAATTTTATTAAAAAGAGAAATCGGCAGGTATATGGGTAACACAATCATTTTTTATCAATTATTGTGACCCATAACAGTAAGTAATAATTTATTCCAAGATTTAAATTTGGCACTTACAGTAAATAAGTAAATCAGTGATGGCTGCACAATCAGTTGAATAAACTCATATGGGTCTCTCGAGATCCAAATCCTGAGATATTTGAATGATTCAACACATCCCACTGGAAACGCCATTGTGGGGAAGACCCCAAATTAGGCTTTAAAGAAAGGATACTGGATTAATGCGCATTCACGCTAAACCCATGTATCTTAATTATATTGAACAATGGGGGTAGATTACGCATAGTCAGATAAAGAGATTAGCAAATTGTCTGCATATAAAGCAACCATTTTGTTGATTTGCTATGATTTAAACCCAACAATTGCTGGATGAGATCTTATGGCACAGGCTAAGGGCTCAATTGCCAAAGAGAATAAATTTGGCAACAAAAACCTTGCCCTGTCCCTCTAAAAAGAAGGAAGGCAGAATAGGTTCAATCATTGACTGATATTCTAGTCATTGGATTATTATAAAGCAACTGTGTCAATTTTATATAGTTAGGCCTTAGTCCGAATGCCCTCACCTCATCAGGTTAAAGCCATTCCATTGCATCAAATGCCTTGATAGCATCGAATGACATTATTGCTGCATCATTTACTTTATTATGTGATATCTTAAAAACCTTTCCAAAGTTTATAGAGGTAGATTTAAACCTCAGGCAAAAACCCAGTTTGATTGGGGAGCATAATTTTTTTCTATATGCTTATTCAACCTTTTCACCAAAATCATTGCCAATATTTTAACCTCAGATGGTATTAACCATATTGGTCTGTATGCTTCTGGGTCTGTAGGGTCTTTGCCCCCAAAATATGCAGGAGGCTAAAATAGTTCTTCTACTGAAACAGGGTATACACCCATTTCATAACAATAGCTCTAATATTAATGGGGCAAAAAACTATGCATATTTGTTGTATACATCATTTGGAATCCCATCTTATCCTGTGGCCTTGCCCCCTGGTAAGGTTTTAATAGCCTGCACAATTTATTCCAACATTCTTGGTGCCTCCAGCTCATAGCTTTCATCGTAAGTGAAGGGATACTTAATGTACCTACAAATTTAAGGGTTTGAGTACGACCTTGATTCATAGATTTTACTCAAATATTCCCTAAAAGTTATACCTATATCTGTTGTATTATGCAGCATCTTCCCTTCCTTATTCAAAATTTATGTGTATAGGTTTATCTACATGGTCCAAGTATGCTAGATAACTGGAGTAAATACAGATCAAAAATACATTTCTAAATGCTGAGTTGGAGTGAGCGTCACCGCTAGCCGGCGTACGCTTCGCTATTAGCTTTTACAAGGCCTTGAAAAAGCTAATAGCGAAGCGTACACCGGCTAGCGGTGACGCTCACTCCAACTCAGCATTTAGAAATGTATTTTTGATCTGTATTTACTCCAACAGGTACAACCAGGGGGGAGCGCGGTGTCATACTGTGTGACTATCCACTAACATTGAGCAAATATAGGCACGCCATATGTAAATACTTTATGCCAGACCATGTGTAGACAGAGTACATATCCAATGACCCTGTCTGCTGTTACTGGTCCATAACACCTGTGCGTACTAAGGAGTGATTACTCCTGTATAGGACTGCTCGGCCTCTGCTTACATAGTAACACATAGCAACTGTAGCTATTCTCATAAAGCCGATACAGCCCTACCAACAGAAACTGTTACTGTTTATAAATTCTGAGACAGAAACATACTAACCAGCGCTGATCTATGCGGATAGTGTTGGCTATATGCTCTGTATTTACAGAAACGGGTAAAGTGAGAACCCAGCATACAAGTGTGGACACAAAGATCGACACCCAGTTTGTCACTCTTAAACAATACTTATCATGTGGATTACCAGGCTGACTATTTAAGTAACACACAGACTTGTATATATAACCAATAAATGTGATATCGGACACCAGCATATGATATAACCCATGATGAGCAGGGTCCAAACAAGCTAAAGATAACCTAGGGTGGTAACAAAATACAACTCTTTAGGGTATTGATATACAGCTTAAACCTATCCAGGAGCACTATATTTTCTCTAGGTACATTTATATCCTTAATAAAGTGCGGCCGCACTTAGGAAATATCGTACAATTGTACCTGGAATCTATAGTGAAAACACACTGTTGTAGCATAACTCAGTGTGATGACCTGTGATAGGTGACAAGACATTGAATTTGACCTGGGGAATATCGCCTATTCAAGTTGGCCTTGATTTATAAGAACACATGCGCCAATAAAATTTCTACACAGAATCGACACAGGTCAATACGACGCAATTGCCACAAATAAGAGAAAATGACACAATGGTTATACTTTATTTGATTTAATAAATAAGTTACATTAAGTCTATCACATGTAAGGATACCTCACACAGTTGATACGCACCCCATACTGGAACCCGAATTGAACACCGGTATATAGGATATTAATCCAACTGACGTAAAATAAAACAGGTGTCGACGGAAAGTACCTGTTGACAGTGTATTGTAATCTTCACACTTGGCTGAGAGAGTGAACCACCGTTTTTTAAACACACCATATTCATGTTGTCTTTGTCCTGTGTGTTTTTATATTTCGCTAGTTTTATACCACAAAATAAAAGTTAAATTTTATGTGTGAAAATCATTAAAGTTGCACCACACCGAGGCACATCTTTTTTCTCCTGTCTTGTATATACTCCATACTGTGTCCAGTGGTAGCACACCTCCCAAAAGTTTATCTCTAGGAAATACCTAGTATACTGAAATTCCTGGGGGTCCATCACATCTTCCTCAAGCATCAATGAGGGTCCTGTGCGATTGACCAGCTTTCTCTGTGTCAACCTGGAGTCCTGGCTTTCAGCCTCCTTCGTCCTTTCTTTCACAGAATTATGTCCTGCTTTAATAACATAAGATCAGCCTTTACATTGTTAATTTTTTCAGTTAGTCGCTGTTCCCTGCTACCAATAGCCTCAAGGATCTGCTGCAATGTAATTTCAGAAGTGACAGTGTGATGTATTTGGGATCTGGCATATTTCTCCTGGCATGTAGCCTCAGCTGCATTACCTGTTTTGCCCACGTTGGTGACCGGAGGACCAATGAGATGCCATGTGCATGTAAGAGTCACTATAATACACTGTTTACTGAAAAACTGCACCAGCAAAGATTAAATGCTGTTTTTAGCCCAGCCAAGCTTTTATTTTGGAGCAGGAGGCCCGGCTACAGGATATACCAGCTGAGCTATAATAGGCATTTGTCCCTGTTTCAGTGTTTGCCATAGTATGACATATAATGTAGACAACAACCTTATATGGGCCTAATATACATCCTTTGCTGCCTGGACTGTGTGGCATAATATGTAATGACCAGTTTGAAAAACTGCAGTGCGCATGCGCATCTGTGCACGTGTCCACGTTCCTTACCCACTCGCTGGTGTGTCTTGCGGTGCAGGCCCCTACCCTGTGCCATCCCCGGGTTACTCTCCATGGCAGGAACTGAGTGTCATTATCCTGAACTCTTGCCAGTGTCCCATGCTGGTCCTGGGCTGGGCCCACGCCACATGGGCGCCGTCATGACACCTGCAATCACATGACTATGTTGTCCAATGCTTTCCCTGTGACCTTGATGCTCTGACCTGTGCACTGACCCATGAGACCAAAGGTGTGCACAGGTACTTCCTGGACTTAACTGCTGCTGTGGCTTGCAGCCAATCACAGGCCAGCAGGGGGGATATAGCCGAGGCCTCTGGCCCATTCCCCCTGCCTTGATCAACATGTCTGATTCCTGTGTATACCCAGTCCACAGCGTTCCAAGGCTCCAGGATCCTGTTGAGTCCTCCAGAGTCTCTGTGGTTACCCTGTGCAAAACCCTGTGCAATCTGGTGCTGATATTAAAGCTCCATGGCTCTCTTCACCTGCCAGGTTACCTTCCTTGCGGTCTACCATCTCCAGCTCCCAAGGGAAGAGGATAGAGCATTACTGCATCCCTCAGCCGAGTTTGCTACTGCCCTTAAAGGGTCATACCATCTACGACTTCCATCTACACAGGTGTCAACTCTGCAGTCCCTGTATTCCCAGTGTTGGTTCCCAAGCTGTCAACTCCCGTGTTGACTACCAGGATGTCAACAGCCGCGTCGGCTCCCAGGCCGTCAACTCCCATGTGAACTCCCAGGTTGTGAATAAGCTCCTGTCAACTCCCAGGTCATCAAGACTCCTCTGGCTTTCAGGCCATTGACTTCCCTCTACACGGAACTGTAGACCACCTGGGAGGCAGACTCCCAGTTCATCAACACAGCCCTCTGGCTACCATGCCATCTACAGTACTGTGTCGTTGCCCAGGTCATCAACACTCTCTCTGGCTCTCAGGCCGCCAACACTCCCTGTATTCCCAGTGTTGGTTCCAAAGCTGTCAACTCCCGTGTTGACTACCAGGATGTCAACAGCCGTGTCAGCTTTCAGGCCGTCGACTACTCATCGGCCTCCCAGACCAGCGCAGACCAAAGTTCCATGTTCCAAGCTCACTGCCACTAGTCACTTTCCATCTCCTGTGACTGGCCAGTTAGCTGTGGGGAAATTAGGTCAGAGTCCAAACCTGGATAGGAACCGGGGCTGCACATCCAATCCACCGCCACTATGTTTTTAACCAGGTGGTCCATGGGAATTCCATTGATGGCAGTAACCTGGGGCACTGATGCCGCAGGCCTGTACTCAGAAACAGCCAGCTGATCGCTGGCTCCATGTGCCTACAGCAGGGACCAGATCAGCCTTACTGGCCAGCTCCTGCTCAGATACAGCCGGGGAGCTGCTGCCTCCCTCTCCTCACTCCAATTCAGCCGTGGCCCCGTCTCCTCTAAATTAAATAATTGGTTTGTTAAAGACAGTGTGCATGTCCTGTTTACTATACAACATACGGTGGGAGGGCCCAAGGACTAATCCATCTTGCACCTATTTTTATTTTATTTTGCCTTATGTGCTTTTTGCGGCCTTGTTTTTCAAATTACCATCCTTCAGTGCCACTCCTTGATGGGGCATGTGTTTGTGCCACCCACTTGTGTTGCTTACCATAGTCATCCAGCTACCTTGGTGCAACCTTTTGGCCTAAATACAATATTGTGATATGTGAGTTGTTCATAATAGACTGTAAATTAGTGGAAATTAATGCTATTGATGTCAATAATAGCGTAGGAGCAAAAAAATCAGATCCAAAACCCAAAACACAGAAGGGGGTGTTTCAAAACAGATCTAGATCCAAAACAGGGGCGGAGATCCAGACCCAAAACCCAAAACAAGAAAAGTGGCTGGTGTGCACCTCCCTATATAGAACCCTTTAGACTAAACATTGCCTTTAGTTTCAGAATGGTTAATTACACTACTAACAATGCTATTTTTTATGTTTTGGGCCGAGTGCCGATACACAAAGGCCCTTATTCAGTTCTGATCGCAGTACAAATGTGGGTACTTGTTTCCTAGCATGGCGCACATCGCATTGTATACCATAAGACTAAATATGGTATGTGATGCGATGCTGCGCGATGTTGTACAATAGTTTCATACCCCAACTATCCACATCAGCATGGAGTTGATTTTATATAGTCTGGAGCATAGCGAGCCACCGAGCCCGAAGTGTGGCGAGCGCAGCGAGCCCCGCGAGGGGACGCGGAATACATGTAAAGTAATACGCGTCCCCTCGCGGGGCTCGCTACGCTCGCCACGCTTCGGGTATATAACATAAAAAATGCTTGGCATATATAGAATAGGAATGTCTGGAAATGGCTCAATTATTAGGCTTAGACATATTCAGCATGGCAAGTATTCATAGTTACTAGTCCTGCTCCGCATAAAGCTCCAAAAAGCTGTATTGTGGTATTTCAGTCAACCTTTTATTAGGTGTTCACAACAGAGTCCACCCTCCTCAAGCTGTTGTAATTACTGGGGAGTTTTTATAATTACTTTTAAGTAATTACTTTTGAAAGATATATGACGTGCACTTCTTTATGAAATTATTACATTTTTATATGTGTTTTTTTAAATAAATATCTATATTAAGGAAATTGCATCCTCTTATTCTGTGTCCTGAACATGCATTCTGTGTCCTAGGCTACATACACTATCTGCAATATTCTGGTCTTCTATTGAGGTACACAACCTCGTAAAAGTGGCAGAAACTGTGCTCAGTTCTAATTACCATACTCTACATCCTCTCTCCAGTCCTACCAGCGCTCCTAGGGCCACAAAAATCTTGTTCCTACAGATCTGAATAAGGCCCATACTTCCTTGCCTTTAAACCGTTTGGTTGTACCCGCTTAACCACCTGTGCCCAGCTGAATTTGAATCTGCCGGTCTCTCACCACCAATCCTCAGGATCATTTCCTGCATACCTGAGCGGCTTACCATCCATACCTACTGCCGGTCCCGGCTAAGTATAAACAGACAGCTTATTCCTTCCCATCTGACACAAACAAAAGGGTTAAAAGATGTGTTGGTGTCCGCGTGGCAAGGGTTTATTGCTGAGAATAGGGAAGACAATAGTCTATCCTCGAACCCTACCGTACATTGGCAAACAGCTAAAGCTGTGATTAGGGGTAAATTGATAGCCTACATGTCAGGGGTCAAAAGACAGCAGAAGTCCAAATATATAAATCTCCAAAGCAATCTTACTCAAGCCTTCCAGGAATTTAAGAAACATACTACCTTAGAATCAAGGCAAAATTACCAAGCGGCCATGTCTCAATTTGAAGAATATCTCAGGATTCAGGGCGACAAATATCTTTTTAATATAAACGCCAAATTTTACAGGTTCGGTAATAAGGTGGGTTCTTTGCTCACGAACCTCTTACAAGGCTCTAGGCAGAGAACGATAGTTCACCCGCTGAAGAGGGAGGACGGTACTACTACATCCTCAGACGAACAAATAGCGGAGGTCTTGAGGAAATTTTACAAACAGTTATATTCCCCCCTGGGGGTCTCCCGGGATGAGTCAAGTAGTCCCCTATCCTCTGATAAAGAGTTCCCCCCTCATGCTAATACATCATACTGGGAATCCCTACCATTTCCACAACTATCGGAAGAATCTAAGGAATCCCTGGAAGCGTCGATAAGTGAAGAGGAGGTTTCATGGGCTATTAAGCGATTAAAATTGGCAAAGGCACCAGGCCCAGATGGGTATTCTAATGAATTTTACAAAACCATGGAGCCATATATTGTTCAACCCTTAACGGCTTGTTTCAATCATATGGAAAAACAAGGGCACCTCCCTCTTTACTTTTCGGATGCGATAATAAAAGTTCTCCCTAAAGCAGGAAGAGATTTTAACTTAGCAGGATCATATCGTCAGATTTCACTGCTGAATGCAGACTATAAAATTTATACAAAAATCCTGGCTGAAAGATTGAAGGTGATAATCCCGACGGTAATACACAAAGATCAGACAGGGTTCATCTCCAGTCGCCATTCAACTACCAATGTACGCAGAGTATTGGCTGCGATTCAACATGCAAATGTCACAGCAGGAACCTCAGACTCACCCCACATGGTTTTGACGGTCGATGCGGAAAGGCCTTTGACTTAGTGTTGTGGCCCCACCTGCTTCAGACCCTATTGAAATTTGGATTCCCCTCTAAATTTATTTCAATAATCAAGATGATATATTCCACCCCGAGATCAGCGATAGCATGTAATGGATTACTATCACAACACTTCCAATTGGGTAGAGGAACCCGGCAGGGTTGCCCCCTCTCACCCGTATTATTCGCATAGAGCCTTTAGCCATAGCAATTAGACTATCCCCCCTCATTCAATGTATAAGAATACATAGAGAAGAATTGAAAATAGCACTTTTCGCTGACGATACACTAATATTTTTATCAAACCCAGCCCAATCCATCCCAGCACTTTTACGTCTGATTGGCTCATTCTGGGAGATCTCGGGCTATAAAGTAAATCTATCTAAATCCTAAATAATGGTACTGGGAGGGGTGGACCCGCCCTCTTTGCAGTGGTTGAATATCCCCTTTGCCTTTACTAAGTCCCATTTCAAATACCTAGGTATTCAGATTAGCGCTGATTTATCGAAATTGTACAACTTAAACTTCTCCAAAATTAAAAATTCTATAGCGACAAAACTGACTGCCTGGAGAGATCTTCCTGTGTCTCTACTAGGACGGCTCGCAATCATTAAATCAATTATATTCCCGAAGATCTTCTATGCAATGCAAATGCTCCCCATTAAATTATCCCATGTTGATGTTAATCGCCTTGAGTCTATGTTTTCTAAATTTATTTTGCAGGGAAAACGTCCTACAATAGCGAAAATAAAATTACAGACCTTATGGGAAGTTGGAGGTTTTGGATATCCCAATCTAAAAATTTATTCTATGGCAATTTTCTTCCGATATATTGCGGATTGGATAATAAATAAGGCTAATTACACTGACTTGGAGTTGGATTGTGCTGTTTTCCATACTTATGCCCCTGGTGCTCTACTTCAGTCTAGGCTTTCGGATATCCCTATGCAACTCAGAACTAATATACTATTTAGGGACACCTACCTGTACGCCACGTGGACATCAATAAACAAAAGAGAAACCCTTTTCAATCACAATTTATCCCCTTGTGGGGCAACCCATCCTTCATCCCGTCTCTATCTAGCCCGATCTATTCTAAATGGTGCGCTGTAGGATTAGATATGTCTTGTAGGGTTTTTGACCCGGGAGGCCATATATATGATTTTTCCTATTTAGCACAAAAATACGGTCTACCACACTTCCATCAGTTTGCGTACTTCAAGGTACGACATTTCCTCAATTCCACTAAAGCACCTTGTGTACCCCTGACGGGCCCATTGACAGATTACTTCTGTAGATATGCTTTTTAATTACTTACTACATAAAAAATATAAAATTAAACTTTTATATACGCTTCTTTCCAAAGAAAATAATGCAGAAAACACCCAGTGGCAGAAACTTTTAAATAACTGGTCTCACGATGTCCCTAATGTGACTAATCTAGACGATATTATAGGCCTGCAATCTCAATCCTTGAGGGTGTTAAAATCAGTTTATCTACAAAAGGGTTTTTCTACGTACTGTACATAGGGCTTACATTACTCCAAATAGGCGTAAGTATATGGTACAGGACGAAACAGGAAGCTGTAACAAATGTAAAGCAGCAATTGCTAACTTTGCACATTGTATGTGGTCATGTTATAAAATCAGTCGGTTCTGGTGGAAAGTTTTGAATTTTTTATCTGAGATATTTTTCGCTAGATTCACAATGGACCCTTTGGCACTAATGGGCCTGTCTTTTAAAAATTGGCCAATAGACAATCTTGATAGTTATGATACATCTCTTCTCATTGTTATACTCGCTGTAGCAAAAAAGTGCATCTTAATATTTTGGACCAAGAAGGCAGCTCCTCAACTGGCAACACTCAAACAGAAGCTCATACAAATTTTCTACTTTGATTGAAGATATGCTAAATTGGACCTTCCCAACGGAACTTCATAATTCCTTAAAAATTGGACCCCACTTGTAAATACTCTGTCAGAGGATGCGAGGCGGCATGTGCTGTCAATATTTGAATCTGTCTGAGGGTTGTAGCTCAGCAAGGAAGGAGGGCCACCGTTCTGTGTGGGTATACTTGACAGAAGTTGGTTTACCTCATATGTTTTCTCTTATGTCATAACAGATTGGTCCTTTATGATTTATGTCCTTTACGTGATATTATGAATATATGTGATGCTATGCCTTTGCAAATGTGTAATGCTAATATAGAATGGATACCTCTAGGAAATATTGTTCTTATTTTACACTTTATTACACCTAGGTAAAAGTTATTCAGAAATGAAAGGAAACCTTGGTTAGTTTTAAGATTAGTCCTTTATTACAAAATTTAATTTACAAAAAAAAAGCTTCTCCATACTCTGCCCTACCCTAACCACTCATCCCCTACTTTCCCCTCTTTCCGCTTTAACCTCTACCCTAGATCACCCTTCGTGTCTTCCACTTGTTCTCCAGTTTTGTCTAATGTATTGTCCTTGTCTTGTCCTTGTCTTTGTTCAAAGTTTGAAGTGTCCAGATACCGAGAATAAGCTGTAAAGAGTATGTTGGTAGATCTAGGCCAGGGTATATATCCTTCCTGAATTGAAAAAGGGAAAGAATTATTGTTAGTTTAGAGAGTCCTATATATCTAAATGAATGATAGGACGAAGCAGATGTATAAAATAAGGTTTAATGCCCCCATTCCTATAAGCCTCAAATTGTAAGCCATTGAGTTACAGAGGAATGGTGTATAGCTCCTAACTATCATCATAGTTTATGTAGTAGGAGATACACTCTGTCTTATTATACTTGTAATTTCAAAATGTATCTAGACATATGTGATATGTGATTTGAATGTTAATATACATTTTTCTGTTTGTCTAAAATGCTTAATAAAAATTATTTAAAAAAAAAGTATAAACAGACAGCTTTGGTGAGTTTCCATACTCCGCTCACAGTCTCAGTCGCTTCCGGCAGTTCAGCGTTCCATCTTCGCTGACTGCTGACGGCAGATTGCTCGCTCCCTGCAAACTACAGCATCAGTGGTTCATCAACGGGGCGACAACCACTGAGCGGGGTAGCTGGAGCTGTCTGTGGACAGAGTTATTTACTGGCACCAGATAAACATATTTCTTTACAATCTCCAGGAGCACCTCTATATATTTCACTATTCCTCTGTGGAATATATCTAAAGAGAGTGGGCTAAAGAACTTACACTTATTTGCACAGCAGGGGACCATAAAATTGAAAATTCTATTCAGACCTATTGGTTACCCTGACAACCACAACTTGAATTCTTAGGGAATGTATGTATGTATGTCTATTTTTATTTTAAAGTGTTTTTTTTTTTTTTTTTAAATATGTACCATAAGTATAGATTTATATTGTTTATATGAATTTATTAATAAAATAATTTTATTACGATATACATTTTTCCAATTGTGTGGTGCTCTCTGAAATATATACAGAGGAGTTAACCTCTGTACATATTTTCTTTGGTTTTTCACTAAGCAAGTTTGTAGTTTGCTATTTGGGGGGCAGCCATTAGTTCCACTTAGTCAATGTTAATTACTTTAATCAAAAGGCGATTTTATAATATTTGCACCTGATTGGTTTTCCTGGCCTAGGATTGTTTAGAAGTTTACAATCTATAAGGACATAGGAGTAAACACACGAACCGGTAATAGCATAGCAGTCCCACCAAATTGCAAGTCCAGAAGGGAAGCTATAATATACATAGCCTGAAGAGGTGAGTTTTCAGGGCACACATGAAAATTTGGAGGCTAGTGGAGAGTCTTATTGTGCGTGGAAGGGCATTCCATAGGGTGGGATCAGCCTGTAATAGTGAATGGGAGATAGTAATCCATGCAGAAGACAGATGCAGATCTTGTACAGAGTGGAGTGGTCGAGTTGGGAGATATTTTGAGATAAGTACAGAGCTGTATGCTGGTTTAGTATGGTTAACAGCTTTATATGTGAGTAGAAGTATTTTATATTGAATATGGTAAAATACAGGCAATCAATTGAGGGACTGGCAGAGTGGATCAGCAGACGATAAGCATCTAGCTAGAAAGATCAGCCTAGCAGCAGAATTTTAAATGGTATAGTAATTATTCAGAATAATTTATAGAGCACACAATAAATTTTACCAAACATCTGCCAAGTTGCCCACACTGCCTAATCTATACACAATACATATCTATGGAACTACAGTATACCAACATTAAGCCTGCGGCAAGGATACAGTATTTTTGATACAGACATTTCATCCACTCATGTATACCATATCAGTTACAGTATTTATAATTTCCACCCCTTTATCTATAAATTGGCTCCCCGCTTGTTGTTGGACTCACCATCTGCCAACAAAAGTGGGTAAGAGCACTAATGGACCAAAACTATTTTGTTCTGTTTATTTTCTGTAAATACTTTTTTCATGGACATTGATTATGGTTACTCAGGAAGTGATACCAGTTGAATGAATAAATTGAGCAGTATTACCTAATTGGTTTATATATATATATATATATATATATGTATATATATATATATATACTGTGTATATATATATATATATATATATATATATATATATATATATATACTTGTTTGGTGTGGCCGAGCACACTGCCCTGCTGCTGTAGCTGGTCGGGTGCCCCGTCAAAGGTTATGTAGACTGTGGCGGGTGTGGACGTAGCACTCCAGACATTGTAGTAATCCACAAAAAAATATTTGCAGACAAGCAACGTTTCAATGCATGTGCATTTTCGTCAGGCTCCTGATGAAAATGCACATGCATTGAAACGTTGCTTGTCTGCAAATAATTTTTTTTGGATTACTACAATGTCTGGAGTGCTACGTCCACACCCGCCACAGTCTATATATATATATATATATATATATATATATATATATATATATATATATATATATATCCAAAAGTAAGACCGGCACTTCAGGTCTTAGGATGAGTCCACGTATTGCTTGTGACAGTTGGACAGGTTAGTCTAACAGGAGTGGAGGGACTCCTTGTACGTACCAGGACACTGACCTGACTACACACCGGGCATGGCATTTAGCATACCTGGTCTCCTTGACGACCAACTACTATCACAAGCCGAACATGGCATTGTCTCACTGACTGATGACGACGCTGACAAAGTCTTATTCGACAAACTTGACTTTGACTCCCTACCGGGCGAATCAGCCCCAGATCTGTACTTCCGTCTGCTTAGACTTAAGAAGCGTGAGGTTGACCTATCCTTACATGGTCAATTCCTATCGGAGTACCACCGTAAAAAACAAATACCTAGGGGTTTTAGAGTCCAGAACGTTCCCACTATCGGTCGGTCAAACCCTGTATTCTGCAGCAGATGGTGTGGGGTCCTCAAAAAGTGTTCCCTAGACTTAATGCTACTGGTTATTGAGGAGGTGGGCACTGAACTTAAAACTATCAAAGCAGATATAGACGATTTCACTGTGAAAAACATAGCTACCATCAGGAACGATCGCTCCACTAACTTGATTGAGAAACTACGTCTACAGGTTGAGGCCTACAAAAACGAACTTACCTCCTTCAAGCGCAATAAATTGGCCACTGTGGCCTCTGACTATCAGAGCCACACGTATACAGGTGGCTTTTGGGCAACTCAGGCCAACAAAGACCCCAGAGGTTCTCGAGACAGAGACGAGACAACCGTAGGGCACAATTTGGCAGAGATACTGGTTCATCGGCATCTGCATCCGATACCGATAACGCAGACACACGCCCACCTAGACGTCCTTTTTTAGGACAGAGCACCCGTACCCCAAGAGACCAACCGGTCCAAGAACACGCAGGCCACACCCCCGGCGGGGGCGCTTTAAGCCAAATAGTCAGGAGAAGGCCACTGACCTAGTTTTCAATCTCTCTTCCAAACCTTTGGACATAGACACCATGCAATTACTTGCAAAGGGGTTGTCATTCGTTCCTACATACCCACATGATAGTTTTGACTCCAACATTGACCTCTTCAAATTTGGTCGCAAACTCAGATTGAGGGAGCATTTCCCACCCACCGAAATACGCACCTCGAGCAGTGCATTCAAAAGACCGTCTACTTTTGACCCTGTGTCGTCAAACCCGAGCATTAAGACGTTTACCCGTCTGGTTAACCTAGACACCACACCCAAAAAGACCCATACCAAATTCGATAACTTAAGACCCAAAGAAAGGGCAGCCCTGCTCAACCTTAAGAAAGATAACACACTGGTTATCAGACCGGCCGATAAAAGGGGGTGCCGTTGTGGTCCAAGACTGGACAGATTACAACCAGGAGATCATGAGACAACTAAGTGACATTAGTACATACACCCTGGTAGACTCTAACCCCATACCGTCATTCAAAAAACAAGTTGACGACACCATCAAACTTGGGTACACCAATGGCTGGCTTGACAAAAACACGACTGAATACCTTACGGTAAACCACCCTGTTTGCCCGATCATTTATACCCTGCCCAAGGTACACAATTGCGCCTCTCACCCACCTGGTAGACCGATAATATCGGCACGCAATTCTCTCCTACAACCTTTGGCCATATATGTGGACTCATTTCTCCAACCCATAGTCCAACAGGGTGACAGCTACATCCGTGACACCAGTGACTTCCTGATGAAACTCAATGCGGTATCAGGTGATCTATCTGATGTGATCCTAGCCACCATGGACGTGGGATCCCTTTACACCATCATCCCCCACGAGGAAGGACTTGAGACACTCAGACGAGCCCTTAGTATACACCACCGACAAACACCGCCTACCGAATTCCTGATAGACTTGAGCGAGAAAGTCTTGAAATACAACCATTTTCTCTACCTGGACGCCTATTATGTTCAATGCTCCGGGACCGCTATGGGTTCGAACCTAGCGCCGTCCTACGCCAACATCTATATGAGCCACTATGAACAGACACAAATATACCCCATATTTGGGCAACATCTACGCTTTTATAAGCGGTTCATAGATGATATTTTCATTATCTGGCATGGCACCACTGAGACTTTCCTGAACATGGTTAACACACTGAACGCACTGGACAATCCAGTCAAATTCACCTCTGAAGCAAGTGAAACCACGGTCAATTTTCTCGACATCACCGTCACCTTGAACAACGGACAACTGAATACCACCCTGTTCCGTAAACCTACGGATAGGAATACATTGCTACTGGCTTCCAGCCAGCATCCCCCAGCCCTGAAGAATAATTTGCCCATCTCTCAGTTCATGCGAGTTATGCGCAATAACTCAGAAGAAAATATGATGGAACAACAATTGTCTGAGATGTCAGCAAGATTCAAGGAGAGGGGGTACCCAGCATCAACGATCAATAACTGTCTTAAAAAAGCAAGACGAAAACACCTTGAAACATGCCCTAATATTAGAATGAAACCAGAGAGGATGGTCTACACCACCACATTTGACAATATGGCACCAACGATCAATAAATCCATCCGCCAACATTGGCAGATCGTAAAAACTGATCCCCTGCTCCATTTGGCGAAAACGCCACCTCCAATGATGGCCTACAAAAAAGGCCCTAACCTTAAACAGCTTCTCCTGAGACCCACCAAGCAACCAGACAAACCACAAAGCAATACCTGGCTACATGAGAGGAGACCAGGATGCTTTAAATGTAGCGGCTGCACAACATGCAGTAGTATGCTGACTGGGCCCACTTTTTCACACCCTAGGACGGGACAACCTTTGAAGATCAAATACAGGTTACACTGTATGATGGACCACCTGGTCTATATCTTGACATGCCCATGCGGGCTATACTATGTCGGTATGACTACCAGAAAATTCAGGGAGAGGATGGCCAACCATCGAATGTCGATTAGACAAGCCATTGGCACAGGGACAGCAGACCTCCCAGTTCCTAGACATTTTATCAAAGCCAGACACAATGTACCTGACCTGAGGTGCAAACTCATCGATTGGATACCACCACCTCCTCGAGGAGGCGACAGAACTCTAGCTCTACGCAGACTGGAAAGTAGATGGATCTACAGACTGGACACGATTGCGCCTAAAGGGATGAATGAAAACAACCCTCTAAACATTTTCCTTGGACATTATGATTACTTTTCCAACATTTGGGACTCCACCCATAGGTTGATGTAACTACACAGAATTTTCCCATTGATGGATATGAAGACAGTTTTTCACGTTTTTTCATTTTTTTCATTCTTTTCATTTTTTCTCATTTTCTCTATTGTCTGGACCTTTGATCCAAGTGATCATTTCCCTTTTCTCAGTCAGACACGGGCACTTGCCTCCGTATAATTATACGACGTTATGCGCCATTGAATGTTCATCACGCTATTGCACGCACCCGACGGTAACGGACGTGCAACACCTTTTTTCATAGTACTGGCCCTCCCAATGACCCCCCCCCCATAATTACACCATCCTCACTATATAGCCTATAATACCCAGGCCCTATATAACTATCCCATGGAGGCACACGGCGACTACCCCCTCTATAAGTATTTACCGATACCCATCTGTTCGTCACAGAACGACCACCTCTATATGCTATAAGCACTAATTTATTGGCCGTCCCACTAGCCCCATGACCCTTTATATTATTTACCAGTCAAATAGTGAGGGGGCACATGGAGACCCACCCTATATAATATATTATATTTCCCTTAAGGCGCCTTTACTTTTGTTTGTTTTTTCTTTATGTTCATTGGCTGCTGATTTATGCTACATAAACCTGCATATATATGTGTTTTATATCTCCCCTCCACCCCTACCCTGCACCGGGTCCCTGTTTGCAGCTTGACACACTGCACGCTCAGACATCTGACAGCTCCCATGTAAACAATAGACACGTGACGCTCAGGCACCAATCAGCAGCCGTGATTGGTCCGAGGTCACGTGTCCGGATGGCTTACGACCACCGGACTTATCCCCCCAGCCTCTCCTTCATGGCCAGCACTATGTAGCTTTAGCGGCAGCTGTATTATAGCTGACCGCTATGTAGAGTGCCTCAGATCGGCACTTTGAAGCCGCAGTATACTGCGGCCGCGCACTTCCGGTTTTAACCGGAAGTGACGTCATGCGCTCCACGCTGTGGAACGCAATTAGCGGTGGGAGGTTACTCACTCCCCTATATAACAGGGACCCGGACAGAGGCTCCCTGTCCCTGTTACCCCATTTTTGTTGCTGAATTGCTGCTGATGACCTGTTGGATACTCTCTGCCTTGATAATGGTCCGTGTTGGACCGAAACGTCGGCAGGCTCCAAGTAAGAATTATTAAACCTGGGACACCTTGTTCCACTATACCACTATTGCATGAAGTCTGGTGAGTGCTGTTTCCCTCACGGGAGCTACTGTATATATATATATATATATATATATATATATATATATATATATATACTTGTTTGGTGTGGCCGAGCACACTGCCCTGCTGCTGTAGCTGGTCGGGTGCCCCGTCAAAGGTTATGTAGACTGTGGCGGGTGTGGACGTAGCACTCCAGACATTGTAGTAATCCAAAAAAAAATATTTGCAGACAAGCAACGTTTCAATGCATGTGCATTTTCGTCAGGCTCCTGATGAAAATGCACATGCATTGAAACGTTGCTTGTCTGCAAATAAATTTTTTTGGATTACTACAATGTCTGGAGTGCTACGTCCACACCCGCCACAGTCTATATATATATATATATATATATATATATATATATCCAAAAGTAAGACCGGCACTTCAGGTCTTAGGATGAGTCCAAAAGAACTGACTTGCCCTGGTGCCACCCAAAGGGCCTCGCAGCCCGTGTAGACAAAGACTGTAGAAGAAGGGCACTCAGGGACTAAAACGTCCCTGAACGTAGGACAATTTTGACTACCAGGCAATAAAATTGTCCTAAGTTCACCAGCCGTTTTAGTCCCTGAGTGCCCTTCTTCTACAGTATATATATATATATATATATATATATATATATATAAACACAGAGGGCACAGCACTCACTACAACAAACTAACTCACCTTAACATTCAAATAATCAATTAAATAAATAATGGGGTTTTAGTTCATGAATTGATCAATGCATTTAAGCTTGCATTTACTAGAGTGTGTGGTCACAGGCCACCGCACCCCATCCTGGGAAGTGGGTGCTGTTTGCACCCCACTCTTAGGAATGGCGAGTGTGTTGGTACATATATATATATATATATATATATATATATATATATATATTTAATGCTATTATAGTTTAATTAAATTGTTATTTTAAAATAAAAGGTACTCTTTACCTAGCACGGCGCCCACGATTTTGATCGTGGGCATCGCAGGTAAAAAAATCGCGGGCATCGCGGGCATTGAATGCACTAAAAATCGGATGCGACCGACGCGATGCCCGCGATTTCCCATAGGGAACAATGTTAAATATCTCAATTGACCCGATTTTCCTGTTCAATGCCTCAATTGACCAGATTTTCCATAGGAAACAATGTTAAATGGCCCACAGAGGCCAAATAGCCACCCTGAAGTGTGAAATGGCCCCCACAATTGTTAACGCCACCCCACGATCAACGTGAACCCGAAGCATGGCGAGCGCAGCGAGCCCGCGAGGGGCGGCGGTACGCGTCCTACGACCTTTTCATACCCCCACTATCCACGTCGGCGTGGAGTTGAGAATAGAATAGTGTGGCGAGCGCAGCGAGGCGAGCGGACGCGGATACCTTCACAGGTAAACGCGTCCCTTCGCGGGCTTCACAGGTATCCGCGTCCGCTCGCCACGCTTCGGGCTCGGTGGCTCGCAGCACTCGCCACACTATTCTATTCTCAACTCCACGCCGACGTGGATAGTGGGGGTATGAAAAGGTCGTAGGACGCGTACCGCCGCCGCTCGCCATGCTTCGGGTTCACGTTGATCGTGGGGTGGCGTTAACAATTGTGAGGGCCATTTCACACTTCAGGGTGCCTATTTGGCCTCTGTGGGCCATTTAACATTGTTTCCTATGGAAAAATCGGGTCAATTGAGGCATTGAACAGGAAAATCGGGTCAATTGAGACATTTAACATTGTTCCCTATGGGAAATCGCGGGCATCGCGTCGGTCGCATCGCACCCGATTTTTTTAGTGCATTCAATGCCCGTGATGGACGCGATGGGCGCCGTGCTAGATTGAGAAAAGCAGAGCAGGGGCAAATGCAGGATTTTCCTGACAGGGTTTCTGTAAGGCCCCTTTCACACTGTACCTCAGACCCTGGATAATGGCATACATTCACACATATCATATACACACACATCATGTACCCACAAATACAAAAACACATTATATACATATAGCATACATTGTCCCACCTCAAACAAATATCATGACAGTCCCTGACTTCCCCGACCAGCATGACACCCTGGGGCATAGCATATGCCCAGCTACAGAGGACAGTCCCTGCTCTCATGGACAGCTCTCTCTCACATAGGGGGAGATTCCAGTGGCGTAAGTTCGTCCCAGGTGCCTGGAGGCAAGATGAATGCTTGTGCCCCCCCCCCCCCAGAAACCCTTTGATATATAAATATATATATATTTATATATCAGAGTGCCAACGATTTTTCATATATATATATATATATATATATATATATATATATATATATATATATAATCCAGTCAATGGCACTCAGTGGACTTTGTACTGTGGCTACTATTGTCTTATTTTTATTTTAAAAAAGGCCCCCTAAATGCCATTGACTGAATCAAGCATATATTACATTATGGCCCTCATTCTGATTGACCCGCCCGCCGCACGCATCGCAAATCTCCCCACGCTCATGCAAATGGATATTTTGCATAAACATCCATTCGCAGACTGCATGTGGGGCAGAAGTCATTCGATGGTCACCGACCATGAAATGATTTCTCAAGCGCTTGCAGATCTAAGTCAGTCTCTGCTGACTTAGATCTGCAGCGCCCCTGTACCTGGTGCATTTTCATACGCTTTCATGGGAACACCCATGAAACGCAGGGTGTTCCTATGGGCGCAACCCATGTCCGCCACCCCGTGACCCCATCCACACTGCTGCATGCGAACGGGCTGGCGAGTAATAAATTTGCCGCACCCGCTCGCAATAAGCGGCTGCACATGCGCATAAAAGTTTATGTGCATGCATAGTTGCCCAACATAGCTCCCCTGTGCGAGTGCCACCCTCAAATTACAACTAGTACATTATACACAGCCCCCCTCCCCCCAAATTACACCCAGTACATTATACACAGCCCCCCTCCCCCAAGTTACACACAGGAAATTATACACAGCCCCCCTCCAACAAGTTACACACAGGACATTATACACAGCACCCCCCCCCCCCCCATATAATACACCCGGTACATTATACACAGCCCCCCTCCAACAAGTTACACACAGGTAGACAAGTTTGGTGATCTGACCACAGCGCAATAAAACAACCTTCAGCCCAGGGTGACACCAATGAAGCTTTCACCATAAAGCTTAAAGAGACAGTACATAGAAAAAAGATAGGTGTACCCACTGGCGATGGCGGTAGATTCACACAATAATGAATTAAATCGGGTATGAACAGTTGATCTAAAATAGCTTAGGACAAAAAACAGAGAGAAAAAAAGACCATAGTGTAGTATGATATGTTGATGGAGATATATCGATTTTACTCAGTTCACTCACATAAATCCAACATATCTGGGCATGTAGCAGGGTCTTTTATAAGAGGTAGAATTCCTCCTGTATTCCCTTGTAAGTCTGATGGAAATAGAAGCTCAAATAGTGCAATACAGTCTGGATAAAAATGTAACAAGATTTTATTCAGTGCACTCACAATAGTAAAAAATTAAAACAGCATATCACCCGTTCCGGGATAGCAAAGTCCGGCAGGCAGGTCACAGTACAGGTACAGGCATCCAGAGTACAAGTGTCCCACGTCCGGATCGATCGGTGATGACAAAAATCCAGCAGAGCCGGGTGTGGGAGGGAGGGGGGAGCCGCTGGGACCTGCTGGGACCCGGCGACTCTCACCGTAAAGGACAGCTCTTAACGCAAGAGCTGTCCTTTGCTATAATTATCGCATATGTTAGAACATATGCGATAATTATAATTGCGATGGGCGGCGAAGGGGGGGCGGAGATTCTTAGAGAATCTCCCCCCATAGTCACACAGAGGATCACAGTCTGGGATGAGCTGCCACTGTAGCTAGCTCCCCCTGCTGTCAGACTGCACAGTTGCAGACTGTCTTAGACAGCTTAGCTGCCAGGAGTAACACAGCCCAACGGAGGCTTAAAAATAAATAAAAATCAGTAATCTGCGCTGCTAAATCCCACGGCACGCAGGGGGGGGGGGTGTTTTTCTAGATACTCGGAAATCCCCCTGGGTGCGCGTGTGCAGAGGACCTAAAACTGAGTCTTAAAGAACTCCAACTGACAGGGGTAGTGAAAAGGAGGTGAAATCAGCCCAGCGGTATTCAGAGCACTGCAGCACTGGTCCCAGCAGCTGGGAGCATGAGATTTCAAATAGCCGGGACCTGCAGTGTTCTGAATACAGCCAGGCAGTTCAGTTCTTCCTGGTGGCGACTGTCCCCCCATTATCATGAGTGACAGCTCAATGGCCCTTATTCCGATTCGAGCGGTACGGCCCGCGTGCGGCCGTACCGCCGATGTTTTCCGTCTGCACATGCGCAGAGGTCAATCTGCGCATGTGCAGGCGAATTCGCCGCACATAAATTTACTACGCCGAAAAGGGGGCGTATAGGGGAGTGAGGGGCTTCATCCCCTCATTTCCCTATGTGTACGCCCCGCGTTTCATGGGCGTTCCCATGCAAACGCGGGGCGTATGCATGGAAATGAGGGCATGACGCAGCTCATGGGGGCGGAAAGCTGACGTCGCCGGATGTCAGCTTTCAGCCCCCATACAAGCTACCACACGGACGATTGTCCGTGTGGTCTCAGCTTGCGGGAGCTGCCGCGGCGTGCGGACCTGCCTTCGATGGTCGACGACCATCGAATGCAGGGGGCAGCTCCCACCATGGTGGAGGCGTAGCCTCCACCATTTTTATGCGGATCGCCAGCCGTCCGTGTACGGACGGCCGTGGCGATCCGTAGGGTGGGCGGGGATTGGTTTGTGCGGCCGGAGCCCCGTGTGCGGCTCTGACCGCACCAACCAGAATAAGGGCCAATGTGTGGTCTGGCTCTGCATGCCAAGCAGTGGCGATGGTCTCTGAAAAAAAAATGTCAGAAATGGCTGTCACTTCCGTACTTATGTAGTAGCCGGGCACCCACTAAGCACTTTGCTTAGTGATCTATTCTGCATAAGAAGATCACATCGCATCGCATGACCCATTTTAATGCCATGCGATGCGATCTTTTTAAGTAATTTATTCACTACTCTTTTGGCGCGTTGTACCTCACAATGCGATGCAATCTTTCTAAGTAATTTATTCACTGCTCTTTAGCCATGGGCTTATTGCATCGCATGCCATTGTACCTAATGCAAAATTGCATGCAATTGCATATGATTTTTAGGGCCTTATTCTAGTTCACTCTTTCTGACAAAATCCTTCTTAGATGGACAAAACCATGTGCACTTCAGGGTGGCAGATGTAAAACGTGCAGAGAGAATTAGTTTTGGGTGAGGTTTTACTTTAAAGCGACATCTATATTGCAGTGTAAAAATAAAGCAGCCAGTTTTTACCCTGCACAGAAACAAAATAACTCACCCAAATCGAATTCTCTCTGCATAGTTTACATCTGCCCCCCTGCAGTGCACATGGTTTTGTCCATCTAAGAAGGATTTTGTCAGAAAGAGTGAACTAGAATAAGGCCCTTATGGTGTGATGTACTGTACTACAATTTTTAGCCACCCGAAGCGTTGCGAGCGGCGGCAGAACGCGTCCTCCCGACCTTTTCATACCCCCACTATCCACGTCGGCGTGGAGTTGATTTTATATAGTGTGGCGAGCGCAGCGAGCCCCGTGAGGAGATGTTGAAAATATGTAAAGTAATCTGCATCCCCTCGCGGGGCTCATTATGCTCGCCTTGCTTCAGGCTCGGTGGCTCGCTGTGCTCACAACACTATATAAAATGAACTCCACGCTGACGTGTATAGTAGGGCTTGCCACGCTTCGGGGTGGCATGGATAGTGGAGGGGTTTTAGCAACACATTCACACCAGCCATACAATACATCTGACACAGTAATGTAGACATGTTAACATTAAACTGTGAATTTACTTCGTAATGATTCATTAATGAAAGGCAATTATTAATAACATACATGAACAATAATAAAGATAATTAACAATAATATCAACAATAATAAAGATAAAGAACAATAATAAGGATAATTAAAGACGAAAGAAGGAAAAAATATAGTCACTGTGAAGGCAGTGAATTAGCCTTTGGCAGGAGTTTCAGAGCGTGGAGAATTCTGTTAAAGGGATTGGCAGCACCCAAACTCTTCATCCACATGAATTCTTGGAGGTATGACTCCAAGTGGTGCCTTGACGTTCCTCTGTGATGTTTATTTCTCCATTTGCAGGCGCTCTATGTTTTGGGTGTGGACCCTGACTCAGGGTCAATAAAATTGTACCTATGATTTACCCTGGCATGTTTATACCCTGCCTGCTGAAGTTGGTCGGTATTATATGCCCTCAAGCAATCCGAGTATATCACAGATCCGGGAGCGACATGTATGTTTATAGCAGCCATCAGGGTAGTGGCGTCTCTCTGCCAAAAAAACATTTATGGGGCATCATCCTCCCAACATGGTATTTCTGCTTGACGAAGAGGCACTCGTCAACCTCCACCACCATGCCAGGGCCTTCAATTTGCCTCTTCAGCTGGGAAAGGAGATCCATGGCACACAAATCCCTCAGAAAACGGTTGTACTGCACAGTCGTTTTTATCGACATGTGCAGCTCCCTCCCTTCTGCCCGTCGGCGGCTGTCCACCTCCTTTACCACGAACATGTACTCCCCCTTGAAAATGAGCATGTATTCCTACATGGCAATGACCATGTAATACCCATGGCAATGAGCATGTAATCCCACATGTCAATGAGCATGTAATCCCACATGGCAACGAGCATAGAAACCCTGATAACGAGCATGTAATCCCATATGGCAATGATCATGTAATCCCACATGACAACAAACATGTAATCCTACATGGCAATGAGCATGTAATCCCACATGGCAATGAGCATGGAACCTCTGACAATGAGTATGGAACCCCTTACAATGAGCATGTAGGAAAGCTGCAATTATGTAGCATAATTTATAATAGGCATGATGGTGATAGACATAATACGTAATGGACATTCCCAATTGTGCATGCACAGTACCTATATCGGTACTGCGCATGTGCTGGTCCTGGTGCCTGCCATCTGTATTTTACAAGTGCCGGGACCATGATTCCCTTCTATGGGCTGTTGCAAAAGCAGTTTGTACATGTTTGTACTGTGCATGCGCCACTCCTGGCACCTGTCATCATTGCACAGGCACTGGGAACTCTGCAGGGACTGGGAGCAGCAGCGGTGGCGACAGGGAGGGTGCCTGCATCGGATTCGGCATGAAAAGCCGTCAGTCGGGAACCCGGCGTTCAAAATCCCGACGCCGGAATCCCGAACCCCGGAATCCCGACAAGGGGGGGACGTGGATCGCCCCCCTTGCGGGCTCGCCACGCAGCGGGCCCGGTGCCTCGCTGCGCTCGGCACACTAATTTATTCTCCCTCCGAGGGTATCGTGGACACCCACGGGGGGAGAAAGTGTCGGGATTTCGGCGTTCTGGATTCCGGCGTCGGGATTTTGAACGCTGGGATCCCGACCGCCGGGATTTAAACTGCATCCCCCTGCATCACGGCACCCCTGCGACAGCTGCATCCAGAGGCAGCTCCCCTCCCCCGGAAAGGTACGGGCTGCCACTGGTTATATGGTGTGGTACACTACACTCAAGGATACAGGGCCGGTGCAATGCACCTCAGCGCCTGCTCACCTGCGCATGGAGGGGGTGAATGATGCAGCGGGGGGGGGTAATGCGGCCACCACCTAGTGTGGGGGGCGAGCTTGCTGCCGCCTCCGAGTCCGGGGGGGGGAGTGCTGCGGCCTCCTTCACTGCCACCAAGTCCGGTGGGGGACAGATGGAATGTGGCCGCCGCCGAGTCCCGGGGGAGGAGGGGAATGCGTCCGCCAATGCCGAGTACGGGCGGGGGTTGGAATGTGCCCACCACCGAGTACGGGGGGAGTCGCCATCGCCGAGTCCTGGGGGGGGAGGGGGTGATGCGAGGGAATGTGGCCACCGCCGTGTCCTGGGGGGCTTGTAATGCTCCGCCACTGCCGAGTCCGGGGGGGGGGGAGGCGACCTGCATCCAAGTGGGGGGAGATGGTCTAGAATGCCGCCCTCCAGTGGCCGGCACCCTAGGCTAATTATTTGTTTGGGAAAGGGGATTTGTGGGAATGGACCAGGGCACAGGTTAGTGTGAATTTAAATGACAGGAAAAATGTATTTGATATCCACAATAAGGATCAATTATCACACACATTGAAAAAGCCTCTAGGGCGAAACGATCGTCTGATGTGAATACGTTGATTTACAGCGCTTAGAGGACACTTGCTCATACACGAGTGCCTCCGTTCACCAGCACATTGGTGCACACCGCCGAAGGCACCCCCGGCTGACAGGCTGACTTGCGGCAGCTCCGGAGCACACAGGACAGAGGCTGACTGATGGCGGCTCCGGAGACACGCAAACACAGAGCAGCATGGACACCAGGGACAACGTGCCTCCTCACACAGCGGCAAACCCGGTGGAGATCAAGGACTTGATCCTCGGGGTGAAACTAGAGGTATTCACTGTCTCCCCTTCCCTGTCTCTTTTTGCCCTTGTTTTCCTCTTTACTTAGTAGTGGGAATAAGTGTAAAATAATGCTAACAGCCAGACTGCAGGCTGAGTGCCGCTCATCCTCCACCTATACATTTACTTGCAAGTGGGGGACAGCAGCGCATTTCAGCCTTTAGCACTTAAGCTGAGCTTGTTCTATCCATCTCCAAACCCATTTTCAGAGGAAACACTCCAAAGGGAGGAGGTAGTGACCCACCCTGCACTGGACCTTTCTAATCAGGGGAACACACCCCACCCCAAGGACAGCAGTTTTCCACAATTCCATTTTCCTGTTCCTCTCTCCCTGTACCCTCCACAATCGGGACTCGCTCACCCGCAATACCTCCAAAGCCCCCTAGCACTATTATATGCTGAGGGAAGCTGACCAAACTCGAGGTCACCTGAGTAGACAGAGGGGGAGACCCCACTGAGAAAAAAACTGTGTATCCCCACATGGTCATATGTATATATAGCTGGGCAGCAGCGGTCCCGATGGGTTAAACCAGAGAGCACAGGTCTGACTTCCCACAATACCTTGAAGGCCCACCTATTACAGATGGCAGCTGGTATATTGGATGGTGATGAGTAACAACGAGGGAGACCTCACTGCGAGAATTCATCATTCCCAATATACTATAGGTATATAAAGTTGGAGAACTCTCACCTATGAGGAAACAATTATCTCTATTTTTCTTCTCTTTTTAATTTTTTCTCCTCTCCTTTTTTCCCTTCCCAACCCCCTCTTTCCCCCTCTTTCCTCTTCCTACACTTACTACCTATGGGGGAGGAGACAGTCTTTCCTCTACAAATTAAAGCTATATTTTCACTGGTTTCTATCGGTGTGTAATCGAGACCATTACTGTACAAATTTATGTACTGACTCCACTATCTGTACAAGTATATTACTCAAATACCATACAGATGATTTTTGACAGGTTTTCTAATACAGCAAAAATTTGGAATGTGTATTAGGCAGATGTGACTCTAACAGTAGGAGTGACCTGAGAGGATTGCGGCACTTTGGACAATTGCTATTACAGTGATATTTGGTCAATCCACTTTGTTCTTTGACATATATCCAGTTGTGCTATAGCTGAGTTGATACATAGAGACCTATTGCCATGATCATGTGTTGCTTAAAATTGACTAGTGTGTCGTTATGATAGGCAAATAGACAAAGCTTTATTGGATATACCAATTAATTTCCTCGCAGTACATACACGGTTACAGTCTCTCCTGAATTAAACTGTTTTCGGTATTTGCCGAATGGACTACCAAACTGCTTCTCTATGCCTATGATGTTACATGTTCATTATTCTGTGATTCCTATCTAATACTGTCGGCAATAGAGCTTTACAAATTTAGAAGAGCATTACACCTTAACTGTGGACTGGGACCTCTGTATAGACACACCCAATCGCCCATTTGGGGTAAGGTGTGTTCTGTTCCTTGAGGAGCGTACCGCCATTGGCCCCACAGACTCTAGTGCTCATTCTTGAATAGCTCTCCAACTATTTTATGTTATATGTATCTGTCTGGTTTTGTCTTTGTTTGTCTATGTTTAGTGATGAATTTTAAATAAACTATCAATAAAGAAATATTTTTAATAATAAATTCATACATACAAGTTAAAAATATTGTATCACTAATTTTCCAAACAACTACTCTGTGATTGGGTTCCCTAGTAGCTCCTTATGTTATTATAAATAAGATTTTTTAGAATTGGCTAATTCTTTTCAAGTAAGAGTGCCCCAACAAAGAGAGAGTCTTTCCCTTCTTCCTCCAAAAGAAATGCCTAATGCTGCCTACTGGTCCTGCAAGGACACGTCACTTTTGAGTATGCACACTGATACCACTAACACTCAGCCTCCTGTCCCATCCCCTATCATGGTGCCGCCCCTGTCATTTTCTCCTGGATCCAACCCTGTATAGTAGGGCAACTAAAATGGTACATTGGGCCTACAGTACATCAAACTTGCCTGGAAAGACTGAAAGATCTTCATATATACATATATATATATATATATACACAGGTTGAGTATCCCGTATCCAAAATGCTCGGGACCAGGAGAATTTTGGATAACGGATTATTCCGTATTTCGGAATATTTTAATATTTCAATTATGTATTTTTAAGTATCTTGCATGTATGCTGTATAAACACATAAAATACACACAAATATATTTTATTACCACATAAAATACACACAAATATATTTTATTTGTTCACAAAACAAGGTTTCAAAACATGAAACAAAATTTGTGTTCTATCTCAGATATTGAATTTGAATGCCAAGCAATCATTGTCTTGCACATATATAGTGCCAGTTACATATCATGTCCCCAGTGATGCTCTTACAAATGTCCCCAGTGATTTTTTAGCAAAAAAAATGTTTTTTCACTTTCTGGAATGTATGGTTTTCTGAATAATTCGGATAACGGATACTCGCATACGGGATAATATATATATATATATATATATATATATATATATATATATATATATATATATATATATATATATATATATATATATATATATATATATATATATATATATATATATATATATCAACAGACGGGTGAGTGGCACTCCCAGAAACAAACGACTCAGGAGCCAAAACGGTTACCAACGTTTCAAATGTATTGTGACATTTTTCATCAGGGTGTACAGTGTTAATAAGAAAAGCTTTTCTTATTAACACTACACCCTGATGAAAAATGTCACAATACATTTGAAACGTTGGTAACCGTTTTGGCTCCTGAGTCGTTTGTTTCTGGGAGTGCCACCCACCCGTCTGTTGTTATATTGGAGTACATTCTCTCCCAGGAAGGCACCCAGCTTTTTTGTCTTCAGCGGAGTGCCGGCCCACCCCCTTCTTGCTTATATATATATATAGAAAAGGCAAAGAGAGGACATGATAATATATTTGAAAGTTTTTTAAGAGTTTTAACAAAATACAGGTGGAAGACATTCTTCAAAGAGCGAGTAGTATTATAACACAATGCAGTCAAAGTGGAGGGAGGAAAGATTTGAAGAAAGATTTCAGTACTTCACAGAAATTGTAGTATTTAATTGGAATAGCCTCCCATCAATAGGAGTAGAGCAACTTAAACATGCTTGGAATAGACAAATTGGGTGACATTTAATGGGATGAGATTTTTTAGTAAGGTTCTGAAATCACACAATATCACATTTTCCGAAATCGGGAATTTAAAAAAAAAATCAACTATTTAATGGGAATGCGAATTTGCAGGTGAAAAGTGTGATATGGTGCAAATTAGTAGACATGTGCGATTTTGTAGACATTTTAATGTCCATTTTTTGGTTAAACAATTAAAAAAATGGCATGGGGCCCCTCCTCCTGAGCATAATCAGCCTCTGGCTCAAAGAACCAGTCCTGGTTTTAGAAATTCTAAGGACAAAAACATAGGGGATCCCCAGGATTTGTAAAACCAGCACAAGGCTTAAGGGCCGGTCCTGGTTCCAAAAATACAGGAACAAAATTACTAGAGGTCCCTCATATTTTGACAAGCCACATGGATCAATGTTTTGGGCACGGTGCTAGTTGTCAGCCTGAGCAGGGACCTGGAGGAGTGGGGACCCCTCCAATAAAGTGCCCCCCCCCCCCCAGAGTGACCCCTGCCCAGACTGAAGCCCAGGGCTGTCCCTGATGCACCTTGGGTGGTGGGCATCTGGCAGATAAATGGTAAAAAAAATAGATGAAACTATTGCGTAATGTTGTGGAATTACAAGTCCCAGCAAGCTTGACATATAAGCCAAAACAGCCATGGGAAACTTTTTACATCAGTTACCCCAGTCAAAACATTGATCCCTGCGGCTGGCCAGCCTGGGCATAGGTCACTGTGGAGGGGGGTACCCCTTTATTGGGGGGCCCCAGTACTCCAGGGTTCCTGCCCTGGCTGACCAGCCACAGGGATCAATGTTTTGGCCAGGGGAACGTACTTAAAAAGTTTCCACTGGCTGTGGCATGACTGTGCATGCGTAGACCCTAAAAATTGGTCCCCCATGAAAACATGCGATCGACTGATTAAAATAGAATAACCCCCTAAATGTCACCCACTGTATGGATAGCCTTAAAGAGCTATGGAGAGGGCAAAGTGCAATAATAACATTGACAGTAAATGAGTTCTTTTGATAAGTGATAGTATATAGATTTGTTTTAATAAGGTTAGAAATAATTGAAAAAATGTTTATATCTTGCACATGTGCTCTAATTTGTACCTGTTATTGATTTACACAATTACTGAATACAACTTAACAAAAAAAAAAAAAAAAATTACTGCTGTCGTTACATCCTGGCCTGCAACTGTAAAATTATATGATGCATTTTGGTTGGTCTGAAAAAGCTGGACACTTCTTTGTCTATAGATACCATGAAAAGTCATCTGATTTGCTTTAGGAACAGAAAAGATGCATGCAATTACATTGGCCGAGTTCCCAAAAATAATCGTACATTATAATATCCAACTTTGAGCTGCTAAAATTGTGTCTCATTACATTCCAGGCTATATTTCACATTATAAAGATGGAACGCCATAGTATACAAAATGTACAGTAAACTGATCAGTAGTTTAAACTTTTTTAGAATTGTGTTTTTATCAACACTGTGTAATATACAGTATAAGGTTGATAAGTGACAAGTAATAACAGTTGTTTTATGTTTCCTTCTTTAGTTCCTCCTGTAATTAGAGTCTATCCTGAGACTCAGGCTCAGGAACCTGGAGTGTCTGCAAGTTTAAAGTGTCATGCTGAGGGTATCCCTAATCCCAAAATAACATGGCTGAAAAATGGTATTGATGTGATGCCAAAGGTATCAAAACAACTCACATTGATGGGTAAGTCACTTTTATTATCTAGGTTAAATCTCTAAGGGGGCGATTCTCTAATACAGAAATGCGGTAAAAACCCTGTTATCAGGGTTTTTACCGCATTTCTGTATGCTCTAACCCCCCTCCGCAGTGGCAGCGCTGCGGAGGGAATCGCCAGCAAAAGCTGGTGATTGCCTGCAGAAGCCTATGGACTTCTTACCGCAGCGCTGTTTGAGGGATCCATCACGGATCCCTCCCAGCATGCCCTGCAGCCGGCGCGTCACTCTGCGCATGCGCAGAAGGACTCCCGGATCACAGTGCCGGCACCGCATCACAAGGTACAGCTCTTATCACAAGAGCTGTCCCTTGCGTTAATAACGGCATATGTTAGAACATATGCCGTTATTAATAATGCGGTGGCCGGCGAAGGGGGGGCGAACAGGGCTGCGGATGTTACAACATCCCGCCCTAAGGCTGTTGGAAGAGAGGGCTTTATACTGTATTAACAAATCTCTGGCTATCTCATTACTAATCCTGTTGCCGCCTCACAGTGAAATGGAAAATCCTCTCTCTGATACATCTTGATGTCCATGCCCCACATTATTAAAGTCTTTATTTTTATCACAACATCTAAAAGCAACAAACCTATACTGTAATTGAATGTCCTGAGCAGGGTTAGATTAGAATGGAAAACTAGCTGAGGAAATTTCCAGGAGCAGCTCTCATGAAGGAGGGGGTCTGTTGACGGTGTGGGGTCTGTTGAAGGGGTGAGATCCTTCCTCATAGGGCCTGATTCTGAGTTGGACACAGTTGCAGCACTCCTTGTGTCCTTTTCTGCAGTTGTATTTGCGACTTTATACTAACTCAACTACAATGCCTTTCTTTGGTGTCATGGGTGGATTGTGAAATTAAAGTGGCCCTGGAAACATTTAGAAAAAGTGACCCCCTTACAAGCCAATATGGTCACCCTGCCACCCTATTCATCCTTAACACACCCACACCACCAGTCTGTCACCTTCTTGCCACGGGCACATTGGTCCACCAGGAATCTTCCCCATGGCTTTTTTTCCCAACTCATCCCTGAACTCTGCCACAAACTGTCCAGTCTGGGAATATGAATCTTCTTCATATTCTTGAATTCAATATATGATTATGTTTCCAGTTATATTGTTTTGCACTGTTGTAAGAATTAATAATGTAACAATAAATATTGACTTAGACCCCTCCCACACGTAAATCCTGGTTTGCCAAAATCAACTATTACATGAACATGCAAGATGTATTACTATCCTCAGTCGACAAACACTCAGACTTTGTAACCACCTGGCTCCCCTGGCTAGAATACAAGAACCTACAGGAGTACAAATACTCTATTTCTTAAGCAGACTAGCTGTATACAGCACTAGACTATCATAGCTTTAAATCGCCTCTATCTGTCCCCCCTATCTCGGTAAAGGTCAACTCCCCCTCCTCTTCTTCTTTCTCCTCTTTCTTTCTCTCTACTCTCATCTGACCCCCTCACCTCAGTTTGTTTGTATTATTGCGATTACCTACAACACACTTTACTCTGTTCCCTTATATTTCACTATTTAATCAGTTTACAGATTCTTGAGGACCCTTTTTGCAGTGGCCATTTTGTTACCCATTGGTTTAAAGATGTCTGTCTCGCTGCATCAAGATATGTTGGCTATTTGTATGTCTGTTCTGAGTGAAACTACCTCAGTCTGTTACTTTTGTTATTCCTTTTAAATCTCAATAAAAACAGATTATACAAAAAAGAATATTGGCGTAGAAGAATTTAGGTATGCAGAATATGCAGGGCCGGTGCATGGCACCGGAGCACTCCAGGTGGGGGGGGTTGCCCCTGCGCTCACCCGCCCGGCGCTCGCCGTCGCTCCGTGTGGCTGGGGGGGGGGAGAATGTGGTCGTCGCTCCGTGCGGCTGGGGACGGGGAAGAATGTGGCTATCGCCCCGTGCGGGGGTGTGTGTGTGGCCATCGCTCCATGCGGGGGGGGGGGGTTGCAGCCATCGCTCCATGCGGGGAGGGGACGGACGGTTCCGGGTGAGGTGCTGTAAAGCCCGGGCATTGCTCCACAGGGTGGGGAGGGTAGGGGGGGGGGATCGAAGCTCACCTCCATCTAGGCCCCGGCGCACATCCGCTCCATGAGGGGGGATGGTGCCGCGTGATGCTAGACGGGCCCCACCGCATCGCTCGGGGGGAAGGGGGGAGAGTTGCTCACCTCCATGGGGGGGACCTCCTGCTCCTTTCTTCCGCCCTCCAGTGGCCGGGCCCTAGGCAAATGCCTAAGGCTGCCTAGTGGTGGCACCGGCCCTGAGAATATGATGTGGTTACAGTGCTAAAGTTAAATGCATGGAGGGGCTGCTCGGTAGAGTGGTCTAGTCTCAAGGTAATGCGTTATTTATGGATTTACCACATGCTCACCTTCTGTATCAATAGTGTTGAGTTAATAGTGTGGTGTGCGCTGTGGATTATAGTAAAGCAGAATTAGCTACTTTATAGTCAGAAGTTGGCAATAAAGAAAATGTAAACACCAATAAATACACAATTTCTTTTATACGCTGTCTACAATGTTGATGTATAGTCCTGGATTTACTCAACAGGTGGACCTACGAGGTATCACTCTGGCAGGACCCTTAAGGGGTATGAGGGTTTCTTTTAGGGATCCCTAATACCATAAATCCCTTAACCTAGGACCTATGTCCCTGACAGGTAACTGCAGTGGTCTCAAAGTGGGCAATTGGTGGGGGAAGGAATGGCGAATGGTTTTGTGGGGGTTGTCACTTCAGTGCTACAGAAGGATAATAGACATGAAGTATAACGGAAGTCTTAATGTGGAAAGGGTTTGTGAGTAAGGAGCGGAGTACCGCTAGGGCCTCTTACCCTCTCTGGTGTACAATGTTGTCCTTTGTTAGGAAGTCTATGAGCCGGTGTTGGCAGCTTGCAGCCACACATCCCTGGCCCAGCTCCACAAGCACTGGCTGCGACTTTTAGTAGAACTTAGAACAAACAACTAAAATGTCTTTATTTCAGCCAATGGGAGTGAACTTCATATTTCTAGTGTTCGCTATGAAGACACAGGAGCATATACATGCATTGCAAAGAATGAAGTTGGAGTGGATGAAGACATATCCTCACTCTTCATTGAAGATTCTGCCAGAAAAACTCGTAAGCATTCTTATTTTATAAGATCATCATGCTAATTAAATTAAGATTCAGCTTTTGTGCTTAAACTGACATGCACAACAACTATTTCCACTTTTCCAGACCACATATTAAACATAAGTGTTGTCTGATAGGCAGTGACCCAGGGACATAGCTAGAACCTTGTGGGCCCCATAGCAAAATATTGCTATGGGGCCTCCACCACAGGGACCAGGGACACAATGACACACACACACTTACACTGCACCAGATGTGCGGTCCCTAAAAATACAAGAATTGGCAAGAATAGCAGCAGCCTCTGTAAATGAGACAGGAATCAGCAGCACTAGTGATGTCACTGTGCTCTGGTCCGGGGCCCCCCTGACAGAGGGGGCCCGGGATACAGTATCCCCTGCACCCCCTTAATCTGGCTATGCCTATATGTAAAGTATTCTACAGTGAGTTCTAAGGCTTGCAATACAGAAATACTTGGACAATATTGTAGGTACTTCAGAGGATGCACTAATCACGTATTGGTAAAAATTTTAGTGAAACTATTGTGGACTGCAATAGAAGACACATTACATTACTGTAATGATATTCAAGTGATACATATAACTACATTGACGCCAAATAACAATATTTTCACAAAAATCTTTTATTACAATAAAAGTTTAGTGCTTTTAAGGCAAACCAGTGGCTCTCCAGCTTTAATACTGCACACCCCAGCATGCCTGAGTTTTAGCATTCGCTAATAGCGAAGCCATGGCAGGGCATGCTGGAACTTGTAGTTTTATATCAGCTGGATAGCCACAGGTTTGCCAGACCTGGTCTAGCCCATCTGCTGAGATATCTTTTATACAGATTTTACTTCATTATGAGCCTAAGAACTTACTTCAGAGTGCTTAAAGAAGGGATATTTTCATTTTAACAGCCCTGTATATAAATATATTATTTTCTATTAAATTTCTAATGAAAAATATAATTTATTAAGCTGCAGGTACAGTAAGCAAGAGTTGTTTGTAATACACTAGTTCCTCTCTAATAGCTATATTAAAGTGATAATTAAAGTATGATTTGTTGAAATGTATTTTTAACTGATTTCTTTTTCCTCTTAACATCGCTTCATGGATCATCTAATGATGCAGTTGCAAATATTCTATGGAGAGAAGAAGGTAATGTTGTACTTACAAATTTCACATACAAACAGCAATGTTAATGGGTGCATGGGATGAACAACATGTATTAATGTGGCCATACACAGTGGTGAATTTCCCATCAGGCACGTGAGGCCAATACTACTGTATTGGGCTTAGGTGCACTTAGACCCATAAATGTGGCCCTTTTCTGCATGAATTTGATCACGTGAATCACAAGCGACGCAACATATGCAAATGACCACATACAATGTTTCGCATGTGATCTAGCTGCCGGGGAGCTATTTAGCATGGAGTTACCAAGTTATTGCATGGAAGGCTACATATGATACCTCGGATTAATGTATGGGGCCTTAAGGGTCTTAACTAGAGGGTTGGAGCTAATATAACGGCCAAGATTATTGTATCTGTTATTGGGAAAGTAAAAGTACCATAACCACTTTCCAATGTGCAGTGTTTAGTATTATACTTAAAGTTTCTCATTGTTGATGAATGGCCATGTCTGCTCAGAAATCTTCCAACTGAACTCCAGACTTAACAGAGAAGGCAAATAAAGTAAGACAATTTGTCTTTCTGAAAAGTAGCTGAGTCTAACATGAATAAAATGCTTCTCAACTCGGTACAAAATATGAGGCTGCCTTTAGCCATAATTTTGTATTCACTAGTAATTTCATTTTACCATCTGTAATAAAATGAACCAAAACAAATGTATATCTGACTAGGGGTCTGATTCAGTCACCCTTGTTTTCTGGGAGGGTCAAGCCACACAAACTTCCTGGCTTTGAGCTTCATTTTGATTGGTCAGCTAAGCAATGTGGTTGTGATATTTGATCCCAGTTTGTGACTTATTGGTACTCTGCTACAGAAAGATATGGTGTCCCCCCATTTTTCCATTCGGCACCCCCTCTCCCTGCTGCCGCCGCCTCCACTCCCCTCCTGTCCCCGGCGCCTGTGCTATGACAGGCGCCAGGTCTGGCACATGCGCAATACAAACATATCTACTGCGCATGCGGCCAGCTTCTATGGGCTGCTTCGGCAACAGCCCATAGAAGGAATCTTGGTCCCGGCGCCTGTACAATATACTGTAAGTTACAGGCACCGGGACCAGCGCGTGCGCAGTACTGATATGGGTTTTGCATGGCAGCCCGCAGCAAGGCGTCCCGGAGGGAGGGAACACCTCCCAATGGGACTGCCGTGGTGACTGGCAGGTCAGACATCCAATAGGAAGTCACTGCCAGTCACAGTGAAGCCAGTGAAATCTCACAGACTGCATCTGGCTTCACTACAGTGGCGGATTTTACTTTGGGGGCTGCAGCCCTGCAGCCCATAGGTAAAAACCGCCACTGTATATATATGGGATACATAGGGATGGCCGGATACCACAATTATGCACTTCACTTGAGAGCTCTTTTTTCAATTACAGTACCCAATAAAAATAACACAATTCAATATACTGCCATACCCAGGATTATCACCCTTAACCATCATTCCAGTCAAACATCCTACTCACATTGAGGTAGTCAAGTGCTGCCAACAGCGCCCCCACCCTGCAGCGCATAGGCCCTGACAGGAGGTGTCTCTTCTACTGAGATACAGCATCTCCTGCATGTCCTTTCTTCAAATCAGACAAAAAAAAAATTCTGCTTGCAAGCATCCACTTCTGAATCAGCCCCAAAGACAATCTTAAGACACCCATATGTTGTGGGACTGCAATGCTTACATGCCTAATCTAATCATCTAATGACCAGATTTCCTGTAGCTCACTAATTGTAATGTTTATGTTAAAGAAAATAATCAGAATAAATTGGCAGACAACTATGTCTAACATACAGAGACCGGTTTAAAATACAGTATTTCTTTGGAAATATTCCTTTCACTTTATTTTCACTATGTGTAGGTGTTGAATATTTATAATTATTGTACTAACTTTTGTAACTTAAGTTAGTGATCAACCTGTAAGATAACCAGAAATCAGGTCCCCCTCCCACCCCCAGAAAGCCGTCCATCTCCCTCGAGCAGTCCCTCAGTGGGTGGTCCGTGGGTCAAATTACGTGAATTGCGTAATTTCTGCCCTGCCCACTGTAGTGCAATGCCTGAAATACCGTCATTGCACGACGGAGGCAGGGCTAAAATGATGCAATCACTCTGGCCATGCCCCCAAACAAGCCATCCCTCCTGTGGCTCCACCCCCATCCCACCCCTTAACTAAATCAGTGGTGGCCCCCTCCCCCTGCCTTACTGAGCTGGCTGCCCAGAAAGTATTCAAGCTTAGTTTTACACTACTGGGGGCCAGATGTACTAAGCTTGAAAAGTGATAAAAGGGAGAGTGATAAACCAACAGCCAATCAGCTCCTACCTGCTATGTCACAGGCTGTGTTTGATAAACCAACAGCCAATCGGCTAATTTTTCACTCTCCATTTTATCACTTTTCAAGACAGTACATCTAGTCCTAAAATTTTTAACCACATATGAGGGGAAGATCTGTCAATCATTCAAGGGATAAAATGGAGAAGATGGACTTAGCAAACAGTCACTGTTCAGTCGCAGGGCTGAAGGGGAACTTCGTTAAAGATATCCTGCAGCATGTCACATGGCTACCCCACATTGTCAAGTCTTGGAAGCACTTGCTGCATGTCATGTTACATTGGCAGCCATGTCAGGCTTGGTACACCTCATCTAATGTATACCCAGCTTTATGCTGATTGGTAGCTATATGCAGCTTGCATATGTTGAAATAAATAATGTTGTGTTTTCCTGTTGTCTTATTGACATTTTAAGTATAGCAAATGAAGCTGAATTATCTATTTATATTTGTTTTCTTTTGATTTGCCTTTAGGTTTGAGCGTGGGGAACATGTTTTATGTCTTTTCTGATGATGGAATCACAATAATTCAGCCACGAGAATGTGAGATACAAAGACAGATCAAGCCAAGTGAAAGGATCCTTATGAGCTATGTATGTTGTTTCAGCTATCGTATTAAAAGTTTTATAGATCCACTACATCATTTTCTCCTCTACCAGATGTTACCAATATGCCAAAACATTTTTTGAAACTCATCAATATGTTTTCTTCACTGTCAGATTCTCACAGTCTTTATTTTACATTTTCTAATTAATCCTTACTCATTTTCTGAGAGTTTCAACTTCAGGACCATGACACGTCCTTGTACCTAAAGCTTGTTGGTTATGTTGGTTTGGATTACCCAAAAAATAAAAGGCTAGTCCATTGAGAATAGTGCAGAGATTGCTATATAAAACATAAATACTGTAGACCCCACTTCTGTTACACATGAACCCTTAATCCATTAATTAGCTTGCAAACCTTATCACCAGGAGAGCAATGTGACTATAGAAAGCATCTATGTCCATTAGAGTTGGGCTATGTAAAGTCCAAAAGAAACAATACATTTCCATAGATGAACAGTACCAAGTAAGAAGAAATATAATAAAGATACTGTGGCATATCTATAATAGGTACTGGGCATGGTTGTTATAGTTAAGGGAAGGACCTTTGTTACACAAGTAAATTACATTACACCTGATAGCAAGGGCATAGCTACCATAGGTAAAGAATGTGTAGCTGCTGTGGAGTACACATATGAGAGATCCCCAACATCCCTGTCAAAATGACATATGTTATACATCTTTCACCATAGGGTGGTACAAACCCTGGTTTGACCCCCTGAACATGCTCATTGCGATGTGGTATAAAATCAACTGGGGGGAGGGGGGAATTATAATGTTACATAATATGAACCAGGGCCACAAGGAGGTGTGTGTTGGGGGTGTGGCTGCACTGGGTGGGACAACTTGGGGGTGGTACCAATCATACCACTGATGCATGCAGTCCGCTCCTCAGGATCACGGTTCAATCATTGTGTGGAGAGAGACGCTGTGTAGATATGCTATACATCCTCACAGTCTTTTCTTTTCATTCTGATGAATCTCTACTTATTTTATGAGAGGTTTGACTTCAGGACCACAACTTGTTACACACCTTGTACCTGAAGCTAGTTGGTTAAATATGGTTTGGATTACCAAAAATAAATGGCCAGTCCAGGGAGGATAGCACAGTAAATGCTGTATGAGATGTCAGATCCCACTTCTTGTACATATGGGTGGTAAATTTATCACCAGTACAGCAATGTAGCTATAAACAGTGGCGTCACAAGGGGGATGCGCGCTGCACCCGGGTATCACCCACAGAGGGGTGACACCAAAGTGCTAACTCCTGGTCACTGACAGTAACCGAGTTCAGTGTTGTTGCATTATGTGCAGAGCCTGGAACCTGTCACAGTGTAGAAGTAGGTACTGCAGACACCATGATCCCTGGGGGCAGCCCAAATCTCTAGGTCCACTGGATTGAGGAAAATGGGGGCCATGGCTGCAAGGCCACACCTACTGTATGCCTGTGAGGCCATGTCCATTTTTGCAGCAGATGCTGATGCCCCCCTTAGGAAGGATCCCCTGCAGAGACAGCAGAGGAGATTCCTGGCCTGCAGGCCCCCAGCCGAGACCTCCGGGGAACTAAGAGAGCCCAATCCCAGCTCCAGATGAAACGAACACTGACTGACTCTTTCCCCCGCGTGCCCCCAGGAAGGGCCCCTGACACTTTGGCCCACCCTGGCCCCACAGAGGGACAGCCTCAGGATCCATCCATGCTGGCTGACCCATGTGTTGTGCTGAAAGGCAGATGGCCTGATAAGCCCATTTACTACTGCCCCGTGCTGAGAGTAGCAATTGATCAAGATGGTGCCATTGATGGCTGCCTAGGATCTGTGCTGCTATCCAAAATATGTACCCTTTCGTGTTCTATACCTGTACTGTTTTTACTGTGTACCTATCTGGCTGCTGCATTCACCCAGTGGTGCCACTGACTGGCTGCACATGTGCTGTACAGCTCAGTAAATATACAGTATGTTCTCCATGTCCCTCATCAGGATGCAACTAGTGCATATCTGTACGTGTGATATATATCTGTACTGTCACTGTTTTTACTTGATCCCACCTTTCTGTTGCACAACAATCCAAACTTCATTCCTAGTATACGCAAGTATACCTGGCCAATAAAGCTTATTCTGATGTCAAGCCACATCAGGTATCTCCAAAGGTAGGGATGCCACTGGCTATACAGAGCATCTCCATACTTTTTAGTTTTGGGCTGCGACCAGTAAAAAGTCCAAAAGAAGCAATGCCTAGATGTACAGTACTGAGTAAATATTCACCCAGTAAAAATAAATACAGTAGATACAGTGGTATATCTATAATATGCACTAAGGATATCTGCTAAAATTAAGGGCATTCCCATTGTTACACATGCACAGTATGTCTGATGTATTGGCATAGCTAGCATGGGTGCATGGAGCCCAGAGCTGATAGGGTCCCACCTTCCTGTCACCACTAAATACAGTAGGGGCCCTTACAAACACTTGCCTTTGGGCCTATATTATATCTAGAAATACCACTGGACCTGCTCATTGTGACGTGTACAATAAACTGAAGGGCATCATTACAGTGTTACATAACATGGATCAGGGCTGTAAGCAGGGGTATGGAGGTGGCTCAACTGCAATGGGCGGGACAGCCTGGGAGTAGTACTATCTGTACCTTCTCTGAGCTTCATGATGCCCCTCATCCAGCTCATGGCTCCCATACTTTGTGTGAAGAAATGCTGTATTTTAATACCATGGAAGCTGTACTGCTACTTGGAGCATTTAAGACATTTTGAGCAGCATCTAGGGCCAGATTCACTAAGCTCCAAAAGTGATCAAATAGGAACTGATTGGCTGGCTGTTTATCACTCTCTACCTGCCATGTCACAAACATTTTAACACAGTGTTTGAAATAGGTCAGGCATGAGCTCATTGGTCGTTCATCACTCTCCATTTTATCACTTTTGAAGCTTAGTGCATCTGGCCCCTTGTGAGCTAAGTTTACAGACCCAATTAAAAGAAAGACATAGGTCAGTCGCACAGGGCAGTAACGTTATTGGTATGCTTGCAAAAGGACCCTCCTAGAAACAAGTGTGATTTGCAATTATTTCATATAGGTGATGAGGGTGTGCCACCACAGGCATGGAATTTTACAAGAAAAGAAGGACAGAAGGAATGCCTTTTGTAGGTGCACCTAAGAATAAATTGAACTCATAATACATAACTTTTAATAAATTTACATATAAAATATCTGCGAAATAAAACCAGGACATACAACAATCACACAAATAAAAAAGGGGAGGACGTTCCCCTGACTCAGTGTGACCCCCTGGTCACCACAGCCCCTATCTGTAAGTGTTTTGATGTTTGGTACTGTAGGCAACAATAAAGGAGTGGGTATTCTCCTGCATGCAGCGGTTTAGCGGTAAGATCTATTGTCATAAATAATATCTCGCGTGTTGGGAGAAAGTAAATGAATGAGGGTGAGGCACGCACCTATTGAGGACAATCCTCTGATAGTGCTGCCCTCAGCCCAGGTAGCCGCTACCGCTCAAAGACACTGAGGGCTGGTGAACCCAATGTGAGGTGTGCAGGCATGCACTTGCCTCGTTCACTCAGCTCACTCAGGTAACGCTAAGTCTGGCACCAGACTAGCGTGTCGGTCGCCGGGTGGACCGCTCACAAGTTTTGCGCAACAACACAATTCAAAATTTCAACATTATAAGTGGGGAGGGGAAGAGGGGGTTTTAGAACACACTGAGTGTGTTAAGACGGTCAGCGTACGCTTCGCAGTGAACGCTTCCTCAGGACCACCCGGTGGGCTCCCGGAAGCTCCTTTTATTCCTCCTTTCTATTGAATATTCATGAGATGGAAGGGGGTGTGTTCCTCCCCCTGTTCGTCATTGGTAAGGCTCAGTGACGCGTCAATCTCGCTGTCAGTGTGAGATACACAGTACTTGTCAGGTAATTCTCTGATACCTGTAATATATCTATGTCGTGAGGCAAGTTCGTGTTGGATACGCACGTCTTGTCTCAGCTTAGTGACAGGTCACTATTGTTCTGTTCAATTGTAGATGCTATAATTTCTATTGGTCGACATGTCGCGTGTTAACCTAGAGAACTTTCATACACCAGTTGTCAGAGATCTGGTGTAGTAACATTTTCCCACACAGGTATATCAGCTGCAGTGTGTACATAGATAAATCGCTGGATTTTACAGTGTGCTTGTAGCTGGTTAGCTACTCTTGCTGTGTTGGAGATGTTCTAATGTTAGCCTGCCCGTTGGTATATAGACGGTATATGCTACGCTGTTTGTCGACACGTCGACATCTCGTGTCACTATCTGGTCACACATCATGGTAATCTCGTGTTTGTGTGTGTGTCTGTACATCTTATTGGACATGTTTGTGTTTGGTATATACCTCTGTCCCCGCTTGACAAAATACTGAAATGCGGGTGCTTAAATCGACATGTCGGATGTCACCCTCAGCTTTCCTCAAAAAACGGTCGGCATCTTGTGTCAGTGTCTTCTTGTATAAATAACAGAATAGTGATATGTTGGAGGTGTTCCCTGATGGTGATTATATTGAGAAAGGGGTTCTAAAGCCTGTGAGTTTATATTGTATACAGTGTGTAGATCGCGGGGACTGTTTATCCCAGCGCTTGAAAACAAGGTGCTGAAAACAATGTATTTAATTTTACTTTATTCAGATAGGCAGTGAGAGGTCCTAGTAGACTCATCTCGTTGGTCATATTGATTATGTGTCAGTGTTGCGGATTGCTAGTGTCAAATTATGCTCATCAGATTTCATGGAGCTAGTGGGGAAGAGCGCTGTTATCTATCACTAGTTTGGACTTATATTATCTGACATGAACGGAGATATACTCAGAATTTTAGATAACTGTAAAGAGTAATATCTCAGTCATCCGTCAAAGGTGACCCCGGGGATAGTGTCGTGAAATGACAGGTGTATTGGGATAGTGATGCCCTAAAAAACGTGAATGAAAACAAACGTGTTCACAATAAACAAAAAGGTGACTAAAACGTGATAGAAAATGAAACAGTTGTTCATAGAAGGTTCCTAGTGGTGGGTCCGTGGCTTGTTCCTGGACCAACCCCATGGACCAGGATAATGGTATTTGCCATGAGTGGGGGGTTTTGAAAAACCGTGATATGTATGAGGTGTCCGCTAACGTGCACCATGGTAAGTGGTCCCTGTATCCTCTTTAATGGGTCTTTAATAGATTCAGAGAAAATCAAGAAAAAATCTGAGTGAAACAGAAAAAGGTGATAGTACACCTCAATGGGGAATTTGTGAGGGTATGGGAGTGATTCAAACAGACTTGGATTATTGTCCTATAGTGTGGACGTTCATTGCCAGGTTAATTTCAATAAATCAGCACATTTTCCATTCGTTAGTAGTTTTTAATAAAGTCTCTATTGTTCCCCTTAGTGTGGGGTCTCCGAGTGGGGTGGTCCATCTTGATTTCAGATCCCCACATGCAATGGGAACCTCAGACAAATGCGGACTCCGGTGTCTCATGGGGGACATAAGTGATGTCACCTGTTTTCCTCATAATGTATTGGTCTAGTACTTATTCATTTTTTGTTGTTGGTCCGTCTCTATTTTGTGTACTGTTGTTTAATGAGGGTCACTCCGACTGGTATATGCGGTATTTGTCTTTGTCAGGTATGTCATTAATCGCGTGTTCAGGATTAGAAGACACTATAACTGTTTAATGAGCTGGTTTTAATATAGATCACTCAAGTTGGTACATGTAGTCATGACCTTCTTTTGTGTGTGCGATTGATCGCATATATAGGATTGGAAAGCAGGAAGGGAGAGCTTCACTGCTACTCTTTCATGAGGTGGAATCTGGCGTTGGTCATAGGAAGACCGTGTACACATTCTCCTCATTAAGGCATGAGGGGACCAGAGTTTGCATGAGGAAAATTAGTCTGGTTTCCTGCTTGAGTAATTCATTATCGATGTCGCCCCGCCGGGTGCCCAGTACTACCTGTAGCCTCCCGTATGCTTGGAGGCCCTTAGTGTTTCCTTGGTGGTACTTAAGAAAATGCTTGGCTATTGGTGTCAGGGTTTTGCCATTTTGTTCATCTCTTTGGGCAAATTTGATACTTGCTAGATGCTCAGACAGGCGGGTCTTGAATGGCCTTTTAGTTTTGCCAATGTAATGTTTCCCACAGGGGCATTCCAAATTATAGATAACCCCTGGGGTATCACAGGTGATATATTGGTTAATACTGTGTGATTTCCCATATCTGTCCGTATACGTTTTGCGGGGTGCTATGTAAATGCAAACTTTGCACGTCCCACACTTGAATGTGCCCTTTTTGTGAATTTTGACCTTGGTAGGTTTTTCAAAATGACTCTGCACTAGATGGTCCCTGATATTCTGGCATCTCCTCCAGCTTATATCAATGCGGTCAACCAATATTTCATCAAGGTCCCTATCACTCTTGAGAATTCCGAGATGTTTATTGAGTGCCCCCTGCACTTGACGCCATTCCTGACAGAATGTACCAATGAATCTAGTTTTGTCATTGCAGTTTGTCTCTTTCTGTTTGTTTGGAACCAAAAGTTGTTCTCGCTTGTATTTATGTGCCTCTCCTCTGGCTCTGTGTACGGATCTTTTACTGTAACCTCTACTTATAAGTCTGAGGTCTAGTTCGTCTGCTCTTTTTTCATACGTGGTGTCTTCCGAGCAGTTGCGCCTTGTCCTAAGGTATTCGCCCTTAGGTAGGCCCTTTTGGACTGGGGGAAAGTGTGCGCTTTCATTATGGAGCAGCGAGTTGGTTGCTGTACTCTTTCGGAAGAGATCTGTGACTAGTGATCCGTCACTGCTAACGCTGATGCGTAGGTCCAGGTATTCAACCTCCTTCTGGCTCACATGACAGGTAAGTTTAAGGTTAAGGTTATTGGTGTTCAGAACCTCCAAGAATGTCATAAATAAGGCTACATCCCCTTCCCACAGTATAAGCAGGTCATCAATGTACATGAGCCACATCAATATGTGAACTGTGAACCTGTCATTTTGGTCAGTGAATACGTGTTCCCGCTCCCACCATCCCAGGTACAGGTTAGCATACGTGGGGGCACATGTGCTCCCCATCGCAGTCCCCCGTACCTGGAGATAGAAGCGGTCCTCACATATGAAATAGTTCTGAGTCAGAACGAAACGCAGAAGCTGGATAATGAAGGAATTAAGAGGTAAGTCCCTCTCCATACTCAAAAAATACTCCGCAGCCTGTATACCATTCTGGTGTATGATGCTGGTATACAGGCTTTCCACGTCGCAAGTAATGAGCCAGGAGTCAGGGTTCAGGATGATGCCCTGTATTTTGTTCAGGACATCCATCGTGTCCCTCACATATGATGGCAGGGTAAAAACATAGTCTCTCAGGAAGAAGTCGACGAATTGGCTCGCCTTCTCAGTGAGGCCCCCTATCCCCGACACAATAGGTCGGCCTGGTGGGTTGTCCTCATTTTTGTGAATTTTGGGCAGTAGGTATAGTGTGGGAATCCTTACTGTTTTTACCTCCAAAAATTCAAATTGGGATTTTGTGATAATTCCATTGTATCTGGCTTCTGCCAGTATCTTTTGATACAATTCCAGGTAGTCCTGAGTAGGATTAAAGGTCAGAGCCTTGTAGCATGTTACATCCTGAAGTTGTTTTTTGAGTTCTTTACTGTAAGAGTCTATGCCCCATAACACGATGTTTCCCCCTTTATTGGAGGGTTTAAGTTTACAGACCCACCGACCTGCCTCCTGGCTCACTTAGATATGATTGCATGCAGAGATTTATGAAGGGGGTGCAGGGGGTACATATCCCTGGGGCCCCCTAGTCTCAGGGCCTCCCCATGCCTGCTGTCATGAAACAGTCATTTGACTCTTAGTTCCACAGCAGAATCAATAGCCAAATAAAAAGACGGTACTTGTTTCCTAGAACGAGTTTGGTTGTTTTTCAGGAGAGAAGGACAGTCCCAATCTCCTGAAATCCCCGGCGCTAAATTAAAAGGTGTATTCAATAATAATGTAAACGTAAATGAATAGTTTATAGATTAAAGCCCTGGCTGGCTGCTGCAGGAGTGAGATGTCTGCCTGACCTCTAATAGAAGAAAAATAAAGTTATTTTCTTCAGACAGTAGTGTGTTTTGGGGTTACCCCTGCGCTGTCAGTCAGGACACATATAAGAATGTTGGGGTGGTCTAAGGTATATAACACACCAAGCACAATGAAAGAGGACACGCTGTAGTAAAAAGGTATACATTTTTATATAGACAAAAATAATGAATAAGTATTCAGGGGGGTACAAAAACAGAAACTGGAATTATAAAGACACATAAACATATAATAGTAAATATCGCTTGATACAATTAATTGTGTAAAAACAATGCAGGCTTGGTATGAATCATATAAAAACTTGGTGCTGGCGTCCCAGCGGGGATGATAATGGTACAGTCAGTGAAATATGGGTAAATTCCCTCCAGGGGAAGCCGGATTTTAGTACAGTTGGAAAAGAAATGAAGCAGCAACTGGGTTAATAAGCCAAGATTGTAACCTGGGTTAGCGAGTAAGCTGACACGCAGAAGTTCATGCAGGTAATGGCTCTTACGATATGTTTGCTATAGCCAGGGTGTTAATTAGCAGATAGACACAGTTAGTAGTGAGCCCCGGGTAGTGGGTAGCTCATTTGCAAATGCAGGTGTGTTAACACTCACTGGCTGTTGAAGGGTGAAGCGGCACCTCCTGTACGATCTTCTGTGCTGGCTGTCTGCCAACGGAGGGCGAGTGAGCAGCGGCTTCCCGTTTGGAGGTGAGCCCGGCGTCCACGCCGTTGGAGAGGGCGGGGGACAGCCGGAGGTAGCTGAAGGTAGACGGAAGTGTATACGGCTTCAATCTCGGAGGGTAAGGGCGGAAGTGGATTACCAAATCTGCAAAGGTACTGGCGGAAGTGAGCAACGCGTTTAGTCTCCCACGGACTGGAGACTTTTTCAAGCTGTAATCAGCTATTGCCAGTAACACATATTTAAAGGCCAGAGTTAATTGCATTAAGAATCAATAATACAATTGATAATTCTCGTTTGTACATAAATGTTAATAAAAGTTAAAAAAGACATATACATACATTACAGCGTATCCTCTTGTTTTATATATATATCCAGTGGTAAATCCAATACTTTGATTTTGAGCTAGAATAGCTAATTAGTTCGAATTAGTAAATAGGTATCAATTCCAACAATTGACACTCAGGTTCATATGTATTAAGAGAGAGCTAAGAGGTAAGCTTCAAAAAGCCAGAGAGCTAGAAACAGCAGTGAGTGTATAGAGGGGATAGAGAGTATAACCTTAATTCATCTATAGGAGTCACAGATAATTCATAACTGGATATTTATTTTTTTGATGACATGATTTAGATGGGGACAAGTAGAAATCTAGGATTATTAATAAAGGTTATAGCCTAACACAAAAGTATAGATATCTAATATTCATAACCGCAGTATTTAGAGAATGATTACATGTAGATATATAAGGTATAAATCGTGTAGCACCATGAACATAATCACAAACCAAGGCAAAAATATAATAATATGGACGTTTAGATAGTTGGAATTCTCATAACTTGGGGCTTGTATAGATTTTAATATACTAGAATTTGACTTCCATAGAATGTTCCCTGTGAGAAACAGATGGAGAGAAAACTGCAAACCCTGTTAAAGGGTAGTTCGCTGTCCATCTGGTTCCCACAACAAACTTAAATGGATGTATACAATAGTTTAAAAAAAAAAAAATTTTTTTACATCAAAATAGTTATTGAGGATCAGAATCCAAAGTAATTTGGCTACATATAGTAGAAAGCAGAAGGATGGGACAGGGGAGAAGAGGAAGAGAGGGTGAAAAAATGGGGACAACTGAATGACGCATAGTGGTGGAACCCACTTATGCACATTCAGTTTAATCCCTCAAGGGATCACCAATCCTAATCTAAACAGGAAAAATCTAGAGCCTCATTTAAACCCAGCGGGCTAAGTGTTCTCATTTAAACCCAGCGGGCTCGTAAGAGCCATTACCTGCATGAACTTCTGCGTGTCATCTTACTCGCTAACCCAGGTTACAATCTTGGCTTATTAACCCAGTTGCTGCTTCATTTATTTTCCAACTGTACTAAAATCCGGCTTCCCCTGGAGGGAATTTACCCATATTTCACTGACTGTACCATTATCATCCCCGCTGGGACGCCAGCACCAAGTTTTTATATGATTCATACCAAGCCTGCATTGTTTTTACACAATTAATTGTATCAAGCGATATTTACTATTATATGTTTATGTGTCTTTATAATTCCAGTTTCTGTTTTTGTACCCCCCTGAATACTTATTCATTATTTTTGTCTATATAAAAATGTATACCTTTTTACTACAGCGTGTCCTCTTTCATTGTGCTTGGTGTGTTATATACCTTAGACCACCCCAACATTCTTATATGTGTCCTGACTGACAGCGCAGGGGTAACCCCAAAACACACTATTGTTTCCTAGAACGGCCACAATCGCGGGCATCGTGTACCTTTAAGTTTAGGTACACGATGCCCGCGATGGACCCGATTTCCTTTGAAATCAGGTCCATTTTGCCGGCAAAGGGAAAATCGGGGGCATTGCGTCGGTCGCGACCATTAACATTGGCCCGACGCGACAGACGCGATGCCCGCGATTTCCCCAAAGGCTTCAATGTTAAAATATTTTTTTACATTTTTAACATTAAAATCGGGAGCATCGCGTCGGTCTTGTGCCATTATAATGGCACAAGATGAGATGGACTTGATAAAGTCCATCTCACATAGTAAAAAATGTGAAATGGGCCAATATGACCCATTTCACATTATATATGGCCCCGTCGTCACCCCACTATTGACGTGAATCCGAAGCGTGGCGAGAATATAAAGTGTGGTGAGCGCAGCGAGCCACCGAGCCCGAAGCGTGGCGAGCGCAGCGAGCCCCACGAGGGGACGCGTATACCTGTGAAGTTATACGCGTCCCCTCGCGGGGCTCGCCACGCTTCGGGCTCGCCACACTTTATATTCTTAACTCCATGCCGACGTGGATAGTAGGGGGATGAAAAGGTCGGAGGATGCGCACCACCACCCCTCGCGGGCTCGCTGCGCTCGCCACGCTTCGGGTTCATGTCAATCGTGGGGTGGGGTTTACGCTGTAAAATTGGGGGTCTAGGGAATATTTTACATTGAATCCAATGTAAAATCGGGTCCCAGGGACCCTATTCACATTTGATTCAATAAAAAAAATCGGGTCGGTCGCATTGCATGCGACCAACTCGCATGCAATGCGACCGACGCGATTTTTCCAACACGACCACCCCGATGGAAATCGGTGTGGCCGTGCTAGGAAACAAGTACCAAAAAGACACACACACCAGAAATGTATAACTTTATTACACTCACACACCACATACATACTGATACTTAAAGCTCCTTGGCGTGGATCATGTCCTCTTCTTTTCCGTAATCCACGTACTTGGCAAAAAAATTAAATGAGCACCTGGTACCATCATGATCAGAGAAAAGCATTTTCAAACTAAATGGCGCTATTGGCCAACTAGGAGCTATAAGTCAGCATATATGTGTGGGGGGGGGGGATGCATTTTTAAAAATTATTTATTTATTTTATCTTTTTAATTTTTTTTTACACTGAAGCCAGTGAAGATCAGTCAGATCCGTGCAGGCTGTCAACTCGTATTTGTATTTAGCAGGCGTATATACGACCGCCAAATACAAATATGACTCCATACAGCAACAACATTGGTTATCAGAATCAAAAACAGCTTTATTGGCCAGGTATATTTGTACTGTATATACTAGGAATTTGATTTGGATTGCTGTGACAAAGCCAGGTAGGTAACAGTTCAACATTGACAATACAGATATACATGAACACATAAAGGTATACACTACGTGTACCCTGGGGAGAGTGATTGACATGTACAGGGGGGGGACAGGAACATATACCCACAGAGCTGCACAGTGGTGCCACTGGTCGCCACAACAGCCAGTTAGGTAACCCTATAAGCAAAGACATTACAGTAATCACACAGGGACAATATACCTGACGAGCTGCACAGTACCTAGGCAGCCACCAGTGGCACCACTGGTCACCGCAACAGCCAGGTAGTTAACAAAATACGTAGAGACAGGGGAGACATGGGAGTACATATGGCTGAGTGCACAGTTCCTAGGCAACCATTAGCGGCACCATCTTGATCATGCTGTTCGTGGGCAGCAGCAGAAGGGCTCAACAGTCCATCTCCCTACAGCCCTCCACAGGTTGGACATAAGGCTGTAGGCTTGGGTGGGCAGCAGGGGGCAAGAGTTAGGGGTTTGTTTTGGAGTTTTGGGCCCTCACCTCCCTGGGGGCTCCTCACGAGGTTGCACCCAGGAGCAAATGGGAGGGGGGCCACGACCGCTGTTTCACCGCCTGTCATCTGCATCGCAGGGATAATCCAATTCCCTCTTCACCTCTGTCCTCCTCTGGATGCAGGCCAGGAGGGGGGGCTGCCGCACCAGAGGCGTCTGTTACTTCCATTTAGGCTAGAGGCCTTGGCCGTTATTCTGCTGGGGTCAACCCCTTCCCTCCTCATCCTCCACCCTGATATGGTAATGCAACTATTATCAGACCATGAGGGGTAGACCTGGTGTTCTTAGCCGTAGGGGTGGTGGGCCTGGTCCAGGTGTTCTCATGGCAAAGGTGAGTTGAGGCCACATGATGTTCCTGAGTTTTGTGGTAATAATGCAGTGCAGAATTATTGTTTGTGTGTTGCTTGCCTTCTGATTTCCTTTGGTTGAACGTCGGTATAACGCTGCTATTAATATAAAGCTAACCCTTTATAACTAGACCCTTCAGAAACTAGGTCCCTAACGTCCCAAAGGACTGACGTCCCAAGCTATACACACCATACTTGCCTACTTTTGAAAACTAGTTTCAGGGAGATTATAGTTGGTAATAGAATTTTGCACAGCTCCCCATTGAGGGGGCGTGTCATGCACCACCCAAAGGGCTTGTCTAGTTCCATATACGGAGAGATTGTGAAAAGAGATTGTGAAAAGAGATTGTGAACGTGGCACCTAGAAGCATGGGTGTGTACTGCTACATCTAAGAGGAATCTTGTAAAATGACTGATATGGAAATGTAGATGAGCCCCAAAGCAGTTAGTAAGCGCTACTATACTTGCTAAAGTGCTTGGAAATGGTGCTGATGATTCAATGTAAATGTGTGTGTCTCTCATTCCTTTTCCCCAAAAAAATGTAACAGAGTAATGTGGGCTAGGTGAATGAGGGAGATTGCTAGACTAATCAGGGAGAGAGGGAGATTGCTGCTATCTCAGGGAGTCTCCTGCAGAATGCCGGAGGGTAGGTAACTATGATGCACACTGACGTCCCAAAGCTATACGAATACTAATCTTAAAAATATGATACAATTTCGTATTCCGGAGCATAATTTACTAGGGTAAATTAAATACTCCACCAATTAAATTCGTATTAAAAATACAAATGCGACAATCCGTATTTAGTATGCTTAATAAATTTTGCCCAGTGTATTTTTAGTTCCAACTGCAATGTTCATAGCAAGGACATTTCTGGTTATTATTTCCTCATTGAGGCCCTTATTCTGGTTGGGGCGGTAATATCCACGTGCGTTCGTGCCGCCGATGTTTTGTGTCTGCGCATGTGCAGAGGCATCTCTGCGCATGTGCGAGCGGGGCGTACGGCCAAATCCCACATGAAATGTGAACACTCCGAACAGGGGGTGGAGAGGGGCGTGAAGGGCTATTTGGGCTCATTACCATATGCATACGCCCCGCGTTTCATGGGCGTTCCCATGCAAACGCTGGGCGTACGTATGGTAATGCAGTCGTGACGCACGTGTATGGGGCGGACATATGACATCGCCGGATGTCAGCTGCCCGCCCAGATCCCTGCTTTTGCACGGAAAAATGTCCGTGTGGTCTGAGGTTGCGGGAGCTGGTGGACCACTCGGTCCTGCATTCGATGGTCTGCGACCATCGAATGATGGGGGAGGTTCCCTGAGATGGAGGAGGCGTATTCCATGAAAAATACACGTGCGGTCCGTTCGGCCAGCTTCTTACCGCGTTCGGACGGAGTTGGCGATCCGTACGGAAGGCAGGGTTTTGCACGCACGGTCCTGGCTGCATATTCGGATCCGGCCCACTGATCAGAATAAGGCCCTAAGTTGGCTCAACAATTTTGCAATTAATAGCTAAGTTGAGCCCTTTACTTTATTATTTTCTGCAAATGAAATTACCATTAGTCTGCTTATCGAATACATTGCTCTGCATAAATTTAACAGCCAAATGCAACATATTTAGTAATACTGCACCTAAAATATATAATTATTTCACATTTACTTTCCAAATGTAAAAGCTGCACAAATAAGAAGCATTGTAGTGTAGGGTGGTGTTTATTTTAAATATGGAAAAAGTCTATAGTTAAAGTTTAAAAGGTTTAAAACAATTGCCATACAATTAGATATACATTGTACTGTAGGGATAGGTGGTAGTTTAACAGCAACTTTTCTTTGGGTTGTAGCCATTATGTCAACATTCAGAATGTTAAAATGGACAAAACATCGTCAGTCAAAATAACGATATTCTCCTTATCGACGCGGACATAAATTTGATATGGACCTACTGTAGATCGATATACCTGGTACTGGGAGTATATATCAAAGCTTCACAGGGGCGTAACTAGAACTTTGTGGGCCCCATAGCAACATTTTTCAGGGGCACACATACACTCAATAGTAATTGGCACATGTGCATGTGGATCTAGCAATGCTGTATAAAGACACACCCATACACTGCGGCTCTCATTCATACATACTACACATACTGCCACCCTCATTCATACATACTGTACACACTGCCACTCTCATTCACAGTGCCAGATTAAGGTCAAAATGGGCCTGGAGCTGAAAATGATCAAGGGCCTACTATGCACAATAATAGGGGTTGTGGCCAACACCTAATAATGCAGGGGGCCTGACCAGTGTTCCGGTTGGGTGGTCTGCTCATGGGTGGGTCTCTATTTGTGTAAATACTTTCAACTAATTATAAATGCCTGGAAAAGGCAGGGGGCTGGCATTGGAAAAATGCAAAGGGTTTACTATAGGGTGGAAAATGGCAAAGAGGTTGGAATATGCAAGTGCCTGGCACAGAAAAGAGGGAAAATAGAAGCTCCAGATATACTTACCTTCCAGTGGCGGCTGCAGACTGGGCTGCAGTGCCGACCATGTATCGCCAGCACTGAGAGCATCAGACGATATATATGCACACTCCCTCCAGCCAAAGATAACAGTGGCATATATATAAAATAAAGGGAACACTAACATAACACATGCTAGATATGAATGAATAAAATAGTTTGTATTAAATACTTTGTTCTTTACATACAGTAGTTGAATGTGATGACCACAAATGACACAAAAATTATCAATGGAATTCAAATGTATTAACCCATGAAGGTGTGGATTTGGAGTCATACTCAAAATTAAAGTGGAAAAACACACTACAGGCTTATCCAACTTTGATATGTCCTTAAAACAAGTCAAAATGAGGCTCAATAGTGTGTGTGGCCTCCATGTGCCTGCCTACAATGCCTAGGCATTCTCCTGATGAGGTGGCAGATGGTCTCCTGAGGGATCTCCTCCCAGACCTGGACTAGAGCATCCGCCAACTCCTGGACAGTCTGTGGTGCAATGTGGCATTGGTGGATGGAGCGGGACATGATGTCCCAGATGTACTTAATTGGATTAAGGTCTGGAGAACGGGCAGGCCAGTCCATACCATCAATGCCTTCATCTTGCAGGAACTGCTGACACACTCCAGCCACATGAGGTCTAGCATCATCTTGCATTAGGAGGAACCCAGGGCCAACCCCACCAGCATATGGTCTCAAAAGGGGTCTGAGGATCTCATCTCTGTATCTAATGGCAGTAAGGCTACCTCTGGCAAGCACATTTAGGGCTGTAGAAATGCCACCCCACACAATTACTGACCCACTGCCAAACCGGTCATGCTGGAGGATGTTGCAGGCAGCAGAACGTTCTCCTTGGCATCTCCAGACTCTGTCACGTCTGTCACGTCTGTCATATGCTCAGTGTGAACCTGCTTTCATCTGTGAAGAGCACAGGGCGCCAGTGGTGAATTTGACAAACTTGGTGCTCTCTGGCAAATGCCAATCGTCCTGCACGGTGTTGGGCCTCCCCCATGGAGTCTGTTTCTGACCATTTGAGTAGACATATGCACATTTGTGGCCTGCTGGAGGTCATTATGCAGGGCTCTGGCAGTGCTCCTCCTGTTCCCCTTTGCACAAAGCAGAGGTAGTGGTCCTGCTGCTGGGTTGTTGCCCTCCTACAGCCTCCTCCACATCTCCTGATGTACTGGCCTGTCTCCTGTTAGCACCTCCATGCTCTGGACACTAGGATGACAGACACAGCAAACCATCTTGCCACAGCTCGCATTGATGTGCCATCCTGGATGAGCTGCAATACCTGAGCCACTTGTGTGGGTTGTAGACTCCATCTCATGCTGTCACTAGAATGAAAGCACCGACAGCTTTCAAAAGTGACCAAAACAGCAGCCAGAAAGCATAGGAGATGAGAAGTGGGCTGTGTGCCTTGCTAACTGCCTATAATTTCCACCTGTTGTCGGTTCCATTTGCACAACAGCATGCAAAATTAAATGTCAATCTGTTTTGCATCCTAAGTGGACAGTGATTTCACAGAAGTGTGATTGACGTGGAGTTACATTGGGGTTTATTGTGTTGCTTAAGTGTATATATATATATATAGCCAAGGCACTCGGACTAACAAAACAGATAATAAACTGTAACCCCGTGAGATGGAGTAGTCATCTTCTTTATTCGACCTGTTTTCAAGTCACTTATATATATATATATATATATATATATATATATATATATATATATATATACACGTATATACATACATACATACATACACGCACACACAATATCTTCCCCGGCACTCCAGTGTCTCAAATCTGGGGTGAGTCCATTCTATACGGTCGCAGGAAAATAGGAAGCACACACAAGGCTCCAAACTTATTAAGAAAAGTGCTGGTGCAGTTTAAATGTGTATTAAACACAGCCCCGAAAAGTTGGCCTATTTTTTGAGCTAACAACCGCCCCTTTGTCAAGGCAAACTAATGTACAATGGAAACAATTGTTAGTTTGCCTTGACAAAGGGGCGGTTGTTAGCCCCAAAACGTTGGCCTATTTTTTGTGCTGTGTTTAATACACGTTTTTGCTACAAAGACAAGTCCTCAGAGTGCCTCCTTTTTTCCTTGCTGTTTACTGTGTTGGAAAGGCGCAAAAAAGGGGGGGTATGGATCCGCACAGACTTAACACATATTTAGTATTTTACTAGAACCATAAGTTTGACCAATATTTTGGACTACTCAATTGTATGCTGGTAGTCAAGGATTGGTGGTGCGCCCAACACATTCAGTATTTGTAACTGTGTAAGGGGGGGATTGTATGCAAGAAACATACAGGAAAGACAAATGTGCCTTTTTGGGCGCACTCTTTATTAAAAAAAATTTTGGTATGATTAATTCATTAAAACATAGCTTTTATTGGCTTCTTTTCTAAAAAATTAGGAGCATTCCTCATTTCTTTGTTATTTGATAAATTATCATTAACCTTCAATCAAAGAAAAAAATCACATACAACATTTAGACAGAACATCAACATGCATTTGAAGACACGCTAGGCTTCTAGCTGGTCCTCATATGTAATCATCTGTTTCGTGACCCTTCACAATGATCACGTATCTTTTTTATCTGTAGTTTTTAATTTGAAGTTTGTTTTTTAAAAAATTTTGATTTTTGTAATAAATTTTGTATTTTTTATTAAACAAATTGCCTCAGCAAAGGGCATAGAATTTTCAATTTTGGATTTTGTTGCCTCGGCAAAGTAGCAGCGATTCGCTCAGCCACACACGCTCAGTCAGCCTCTCATGCTCGTCAGTTGTATTGTTACAGAACTAGTGTGTCTCATACTAGGAGAAGGAGGGTAACCCAGTCCAATGAGTAGACCTGGAAACGATATAGGTATAGTCACCCGTGATAAGTACTCCAACAACCGGCGGTTCCTGAGCGTCTGCTATTCAATTACCTGTCTAAGTTACCACCCGGTTTGTTCACCAGGAGTCTCCTCTCTGGCTACTGGACCGGCCCCTTGTGGGTGCTACTGATATCAGGCCTATGATGGGGTACAGAGGTAACCTGTTGGACTTGGTGTTGAATGAGAGTGCCTGGTTGGTTGTAACGCGGGAGTTAGGGTAAAGTGCACTTCTGCTTTCCAATACAGCTCAATGAGTCACCCTGGTGCTTTTCAGTATTGCAGGGAGACACAACGGGCTGGATGAATGAGAGAGTGTTACGAAGTGGGTGAATGAGTGACAGTTAGTCAGTAACACCAAAAATTGGCACTTCTGCTTTCAGAGATCTGCAAGCATCGAATCCCTGATGAGAGAGTCCCAATTAATGGACATCCTACCAACATGAATAAATAGTTTAAAGTAGGATGGAAAAAGAGACGGGAAATACAGAGATGGCTCGTGCAACCCACATGGGGTGCCTGAGCTGTGATTTTACTTGAAATTTGATAGGTCAAATAGCAATCATATATCTCATAAATATCCAAATGTATGTACAATCACATCCAAGTCTCTCAATGGCCTATATACAGACAGAGTCAGCCCTAATAGGCATGAGAGGGTTAAATCTAGAGTGGGCAGAAATAGCAGGTGGTCTGCACTGACTGTCGATTGATGACTCCTGAGTTTTATCTAAAATGGGTACAGTAAATCTCTATGTATATGCACTGTAACCACACAAACTGAGCATTAATTGCTCTAATTATCTGCAGAGGAGTACAATCAATAATTATACACAATTGAAATCTTTGATGTATTTATACTATGACCTGTAAGAACACACTATGGCCTTGACACGTAATTTAATACTCATGCACTAGTGTCCACTAATGCCACACATATTAAGCAGAATCATCAAACACGATTTTCAATCACTGTATCTACAAGTTATCGACACTATGGAACAAGCAATAATTAGTGCAGAAATCACTGTTGCAATACCCAAAGTTATACATGCATATATCTTATATTCTGTGCTCAGCTGTATCCGCAGACAATAAGCCTGTATGGAGCTGATTGCTCCTGAACAAATGAATCCAAACTCAGCAGAATGATGACTGTAGACACATATATTGTAACCATGGAGTATGGAAGCTCCGTTAAGCTCTATGATGTCAGTGGAGTCTAGAAACCTTGCAGTGAATCAAGGCTAGAATGTACAGAGATCCATGCATATGGTCTTAATGAGAGGGATCTATCATAGGAATTGGTACATCTACGCACTAAATCAGTGGCCGTTAACACTGTACCGATGTGGATACTGTGTTGCTATCGTGGGGCAATGAGAGGAGCTGTAAGCTCCCACAGTGTGTGACTCGGTGGAGTCAAGCGCACGCACGCTCAGCTGAGCTGCGGCAGAAGTTACCTCACAGGGCCGTGTGCTGTTCCCCAGCCGGGGACAGTGGTTCTGGATGCGGCAGCCGGACATGCGGCGTCTGCTCCCACTGACTCTGTTCTAGGCAGGAGGTGGACCTGGCGTGTGTGGCTGACAGTGGCGGGTACGCGTTTCGCCCGTTGGCTTCCTCAGTCCGCCATGTTGGAAAGGCACCGGGGCAACTGCACCAGAGGGGAGAGTGCCGGTCCGTCTTCTACTATATATATATATATATATATATATATATATATATATATATATATATAAATATATATATATATATATATATATATAGATACAGTAGTACCAACACACTCGCCATTCCTAGGAATGGGGTGCAAACAGCACCCACATCCCAGGGTGGGGTGCGGTGGCCTGTGACCACACACTCTAGTAAATACAAACACAGGGGGCCCAGCACTCACTACAACAAACTAACTCACCTTAACATTCAAATAATCAATTCAATAAATAATGGGGTTTTAGTTCATGAATTGATCAATGCATTTAAGCTTGCAGCCCAAACACAGCACCTGAATTAGTATTAACGGGGCAGCTGTCACAGGTTTCAGGTAAATGAGTGGTACTTATGTAGTATCTGGGTGCCCGATTTTTTGATTGTATGCCTTAAGTTAAGGCATACAATCAGATGCGATGTGATGCGATATCGCATCGCATCGCATACGACCATATCGCATGCGATGCGATGACCCGATTTTTCCATAGGATTCAATGTTAAAATGAACTGAGTCCATTTCAACATGGAATTCAATGGGAAAAAGGGGTCCTTTTCATACCCCTACTATCCAAGTGGGCATGGAGTTGGATATAAACCTGTGGCGAGCATAGCGAGCCACCGAGCCCGAAGAGTGGCGAGCGAAGCAAGCCCCGCGAGGGGACGGTATTCTGTGTCCCCTCGCGGGGCTCGCTACGCTTGCCACGCTTCGGGCTCGGTGGCTCGCTACGCTCACCACAGGTTTATATCCAACTCCATGCCCACTTGGATAGTAGGGGTATGAAAAGGACCCATTTTCCCATTGAATTCCATGTTAAAATGGACTCATTCCATTTTAACATTGATTCCTATGGAAAAATCGGTTTGGTCGCATGCGATGCGATGTGCCCGACCCGATTTCTAAATCGGGCGCCCAGATACTACATAAGTACCAAATGAGCTTATCAAGGGTGCATGAGAAAGCTATGATCACAGTAACAGAGGTTAATTAAAAATCAACCCAAATATATAGATACAGAAGTACCAACACACTCGCCTTTAATACTAATTCAGGTGCTGTGTTTGGGATTGTCTCACCTTATAAAAGCCATAAGTTACTTGGCAGTTGAGCATTATCCCCAAAAAAAAACACATGTTCATTTTAGCTATGATGTGTAAGCAGGTGCCAGGTTCCCAAGAAAACCAATTGTTAGTGTAGGACTTGCAATGAAATGGGGTCCCTTGGCGATGGGCTGCAAGCTTAAATGCATTGATCAATTCATGAACTAAAACCCCATTATTTATTTAATTGATTATTTGAATGTTAAGGTGAGTTAGTTTGTTGTAGTGAGTGCTGGGCCCCCTGTGTTCGTACAGATATATATATATATATATTTTTTTTTACAAACAACAAGGGAGAGAAGGAGCGCTTGATAGTGCATTAAACAATTTATTTTCAGAGTTATAAAACATCAGTTCCAGGTGCAAATAAAATGAACCCGTACCAAGAGAAAATACACTGTGGGCTGGTTACCACGGCAAATCAGCTGGGCACCCGGGGATTCCACTGTCTCTCACAGACTCTGTCCTTTCCACATGCCCTCTGACGAAGTCATCCTGATGAAACGCGTTAGGGCGTGGCCTGCTGACGTTCACGCTGTTCACTCGCTGATGCTGGTGATTTCCTCGCTTCTCAACACCCTCGCCTCTGTCCTTTCCACGCGCTGGCTTGCGATGCAGCAGAGGCGAGGGTGTTGAGAAGCGAGGAAATCACCGGCATCAGCGAGTGAACAGCGTGAACAGCAGCAGGCCACGCCCTAACGCGTTTCATCAGGATGACTTTGTCAGAGGGCGTGTGGAAAGGACAGAGTCTGTGAGAGACAGTGGAATCCCCGGGTGCCCAGCTGATTTGCCGTGGTATTCTGTGTACAGTACATGCCGTGTGGTAACCAGCCCACAGTGTCTTTTATCTTGGTACAGGTTCATTTTATTAGCACCTGGAACTGATGTTTTATAACTCTGAAAATAAATTGTTTAATGCACTCTCAAGCGCTCCTTCTCTCCCTTGTTGTTCGTACAGATTGTTAACTCCTTGGATCCTGGAGTTTGTTGCTATTTGAGAAGGAAGCATCGGCTGCATGTCAGTCTAAGTGCAATTTACCCCTGTTGGTCTGAATAGGAGGTGTTCTGGACAGGGCCGAATTTGTGCCTAGGCACGTGAGGCACCGGCCTCAGGGCGGCACCAATTAAGGGCGGCAGGCAGGCTAACATTCTGTTAAATAGCAGCATGGCACAATGGGTGGGCAGCAGCGAGTGACAAGCGCCGCCACCGCAGACATGAATTATTATGTGTAGGCGGCAGCGGCGCTCGTCACCCGCCACTGCCCACCCGCTGTGCCATGCACATTACATCACCGCTTAGTGGCTGGGTCCGACGTTCCCCCTGCGCTTCCGGAAATGTCTCAGACTCACTGCTGCCGGCGCCCGCCCATTGGCTACTCTACACACACAGTCTATTGGCTGCTGTGTATCCAGGAGCTGAGTGGCGCGCAGATCCTCCCTGCGCTCAGTCAGTCACAGTGTGTGAGCCGGAGAGAGACTGACAGAGACAATGTGCTAATCACTGTACTAATAAGTGCCTCCCTCTCTCCGGGTCCTCCGTACAGTGAGCAGTCCAGAGTGCGTAAAAAAATATTGAGGTGGGCTACAGTTACATTTTAATGAAATATAAATAACATTGTATATACATATATGATTACATTAAAATAGGGGGGGGGGGGGGCAAAAATGTTGTGCCTAGGGGCGGCCTGACCCCTAAATTCGCCCCTGGTTCTGGACTGCTGGTTCTAAGAGCATTTGGACAATCAACGCCTATACTTTGTTTGCGTAAAACATATATATATATATATATATATATATATATATATATAGACAAATCACAATAGAGGGCACTCGCAAGATTTTCAAGCTGCACGGCGGCAGACTGGCAATAAATATTACAACTGACACAAGTAGTAGTGAGTCACGCCGTGCAGCTTGAAAATCTTGCGAGTGCCCTCTATTGTGATTTGTCTACATTTCCTGCCGCCGTGCATGGACAGAGGGACACCCAAGTCATTGCTGATTTCGGACCGAGTGCCAGGATTACTAATATACTACTATATATATATATATATATATATATATATATAGTTACATAGTTACATAGTAGGTAAGGCTGAAAAAAGACTTGCGTCCATCTAGTTCACATACCCCATACCAGCGCCCAATACTGTTGCTTGGCAACACCTGTTTTTCTTGGTCCATCTAGTTCAACCTGGTATAGATATCCATTGCTGATTTGGTAGGTTCTGGTATTTTACAGACAAATTATATTTCTTATTTGTACCCATGGATGTTTTTCTCCAGTAAATGTTTGTCCAACTTTGCTTTGAACGCATTTAATGAGCCAGCCGTTACCACCTCTCTGGGAAGAGAGTTCCAGAGTTTGACTGTTCTGACCGTAAAGAAATTCTTTCTACTAGCTGAATGAAATCTTTTTTCTTCTAATCTATACTCATGCCCTCGCGTCCTAGATTCCTTTCTAGTAGAAAATAGGGTGTGTGACAGTTCCTTATATTGGCCCTTGATATACTTGTACATGTTTATACTAGCCCACTTCTCTTCACATTTCACTCACAGCTCTCCTTTACTCCAACACTCAGTGACCATCTTCGTCTGCATACTCCTCTCCATCATTGGCCTCTAGTTGTATGTTGATTGAGTCCTCACTACTTATATCCAAGCTGTAATGTGTATTGATCTGTGGCGCTCTTTATTTGTACTGTATTTTTGTTATTTATTCAATGTTATGCCAAGTTTTGTTTCCCTGTATTGTTCCTTTGTACGGCGCTGCGAAACACTTGTGGCGCCTTATAAATAAAATTATAATAATAATAATAATAATGTTGAGCATGTCCCCCCTTAAACGTCTCTTTTCTAATGTAAATAGTCCCAAATTGCTTAATCTCTCCCCGTAGCTTAAATTCTCCATTCCCCTAATAAGCTTTGTTGCTCGCCTTTGGACTTTTTCTAATTCTATGATGTCCTTTTTATAGTGTGGGGCCCAGAACTGTACTCCGTACTCTAGGTGAGGTCTCACCAATGCTTTATACAGAGGCATAATTACCCTTGAGTCCCTAGTTTCCATTCCCCTCTTAATACATGCCAGAATTTTGTTGGCCTTTTTTGTAGCTACATTACAATGGGCACTACATCCCAGATTGCTGTCTGTTTGTCACGATCCGAGCTGTCAGACAGACTTTCTTACCGGCTAAGTGCCTCCGCAGGTTCAGCTTGCGGTCCAGACGTCATCTCTGCCGGCCTCCTGTCTCCCAGTGACAGTCCCCAGTGCACGGCAATCCACCTGTCCGCCGCCATTGCTCCCAGTATCCAGCATGGTGTGCACAAACACACTTTCCCGCCATAGCAGACATGGGGGCTGCCATGTTCTTTCCAGTCACATGTCTGTGCTGTCCAATCCTGTTGGTTGATCTCCCTGTCATACTTCCTCGGCCAATCCTGGCCACCCAGTGGGGATAAGTATGCTGGGAGCTCTCAGAACCATTGCTAGTGCTTCAGTTGTCTCCAGTGTATGGTCAGCTGTCCTTGTCTCCGTGCAAGTGTATTTCTCTGCTGGTGTTGTGTTCCATGCTGCAGTGTGTTCCAGGTTGTTCCATCTCCTGTGAAGTCCAGGTTTTTCCACCGCCTGTGATCCTGCCTCTCAGCCCAGCGACCAAGCCTAGCTCCGGGACTCTGGTCCTTCCGATGCTCCAGCATCATCCACCATCGATGTTTCATCGCTAGTCCGATATTCCGGATCTCCTGCTTCCGTCCGTCATTCCGGACCCACAGTCATCTCCCGTCCGTCATTCCGGACCCACAGTCTCCTTCCATATCCGATACCCGAATCCGATGTTCCCACATCATCATCGATAGTCCGATATTCCGGATCTCCAAGCCAAGCTTCCGTCCGTCATTCCGGACCCACAGTCAAGCTCAAGTCTTCCGTCCGTCATTCCGGACCCACAGTCTTCACATCCGATGTTCCACCATCGATCCCACATCACATCACATCTGTAAAGTATTGCAATCTGCATGAACTCTGTTATTTCTCCTGCATACTTTACTGTCTGCTTATATTACAACCATCTGCAAATAAACTCCGGTTGTATTTTACCTCTGACTGCTTATTGGCTCTGGGTGCACTGTCGCGCACTCCATGCGCAAGGGTCCTCTCCAACCTCCCCGGTCCAGGTCCCCACCAGAGGTCTCAGTCTCGTCGACTAAGCCCCCTGGTGTGACACTATTTGGACTCCTAGATCCTTTTCAAGTATGGAATTACCCAGTTCCTCTCCGCTAAGGTTGTAACTTGCACACTGGTTGTGTCTCCCATGGTGCATAACCTTACATTTATCTACATTGAACCTCATCTTCCATTTTTTTGCCCACTCATCTAGAATTGCAAGATCATTTTGAAGCATGGTGACATGGTCTTCTGGTGATTTGATGACTTTGCTAAGTTTTGTATCGTCCGCAAAGATGGATACATTGCTGAGTAACCCTATCCCAATATCGTTAATAAAAATGTTAAACAAAATGGGCCCCAAAACCGAACCCTGGGGCACTCCACTTAGTACCGGTATCATATCTGATACGGCACCATTCACAACTCTTTGTTCTCTATTACATAGCCAATTCCCTACCCATCTGCAGATATTTTCACCCAATCCTAGGTTCTCCATTTTATTAATCAATCTCTTGTGTGGGACAGTATCAAATGCTTTAGCGAAATCTAGGAAAATCACATCTACAGCATTTCCATTATCGAGGTTTTTGCTAACCTCTTCATAGAACCCTAGTAGATTAGTTTGGCATGAACGATTTTTCACTAACCCATGTTGGTTAGTACTGAGTAGACGGTTATGATCTAAATATTCCTGGATACCATCCCTTAAAAATCCTTCAAATAGTTTACCCACAATTGATGTTAAACTAACGGGTCTGTAATTAGCGGGATCTTCCTTTTTTTCCTTTTTTGAATATTGGCACTACCTCTGCTATTCTCTAATCTTTTGGTACTATACCTGACGATAGTGACTTGCTAAAGATATAATGTAGGGGGGTAGCTAGTTCATCCCTTAATTCCATTAATACCCTCGGATGAATCCCATCTGGCCCTGGTGACTTATTTGTTTTGAGTTTGCTTAGCCTCAGTATTATTTCCTTCGGCGTGAAATCCACAATGAGATCTGGCTTATTTGTCCCATTTGTGGTAAATGTTCGTTCCACAGTCTGCTCTCCCTTAGTAAATACTGATGAGAAGAACTCATTTAACAGTTTTGCTTTTCCTTTGTCCTCAGTAACACTTTTTCCACTAGTATCAGTTAGTGGGCCTATGTTTTCCTTAATTAAACGTTTACTATTTATGTATTTAAAAAACTTCTTTGGGTTGGTTTTGCTTTCAGTGGCTATGCACTCTTCATATAATATTTTAGCTGCTTTGATTACCCCTTTACAAGATTTGTTTGATTCTTTGTATTTTGCGAACGCCTCCTCATTCAAGTTATTTTTATAGAATTTAAAGGCTCTGGTTTTATTGTTGATAGCTGACCTTACTTCTTTGTCCAACCATGGTGGCTTTTTTTTGTTGAATTTACCTTTAGTTACTTTAGGAATGTATTCAATAGTTAGTGAATCAAGCACCTTTTTTAGAGTATCCCACATTTCCTCTGCATTTTTTCCCTCCATAACCATTTCCCACCCAATTCCTGTTAGGGCTTCCCTGAATAATTCAAAGTTCGCTTTTCTGAAGTTTAGTATTTTTGCAGATCCTTTTTGATGTAATTTACTGAAGTTGATTTCCAGTGAAACCATATTGTGATCACTATTCCCTAATTGTTCAATTACTTTTGTGTTTGAAACTAAGTCTGTGTTATTTGTTAATACTAAGTCCAAGAGCGCCTCATCACGAGTTGGAGTTTCTACCGTTTGTGTAATAAACTGGTCTTTAAGTAAGCTTAAGAACCCATTGCTTCTTGCTGATTTACCTGTTTCGTTTTCCCAATCAATGTCGGGTAAATTAAAATCCCCCATAATTAATACCTGACCCTGATTTGATGCTTGTTTGATTTGGTTTAAAAGAAGAGACTCTTCCCTTTCATTTATATTTGGTGGTCTATAGCATACCCCTATTATAAATTTGTTTTTTGGTTTCTTATTATTGTCGGTTATCTCTGCCCACACTGTCTCCGAGTTGTCGTCTTCCAGGTCTGTGCTCATATTTTTCTCACATGATGTTAAGTTATTATTTACATATAGGCACACACCCCCGCCCCTTCTATTTTCCCTGTCTTTCCTGTAGAGTGTATATCCCTCCATGTTTAATGCCCAGTCATGCGACTCATTACACCATGTTTCTGTAATACCAATGATGTCGTAGTCATCCCTACTGATCACCGTTTCAAGCTCCCCGATTTTACTCACTAAGCTTCTTGCATTAGCCAGTAAGCATTTTAATTTATATAATATATATATATATTACAATTTCCAACACTCACAGGATGCAGGGAGATATATTGCGGGTGCACCTTTGGAGGGGTCTTGATCAATAAAAAATGTATAGCACACACATGCAGTATCAACTGTCACACCAGGGGACTCAGTCGACAAGACTGAGACCTCTGGTGGGGACCTGGACCGGTACCTGGAGAGGACCCCTGCGCATGAACTGCGCGACAGTGCACCCAGAGCCAATAAGCAGTCAGAGGTAAAATACAACCGGAGTTTATTTGCAGATGGTTGTAATAATGACAGACAGTAAAGTATGCAGGAATAATGACAGTTCATGCAGATTGCAATACTTTACAGATGATGAATATGGTATCGATGGTGGAACATCGGATCCGGGTATCGGATGTGGAGACTGTGGGTCCGGAATGACGGACGGAAGACTGGAGCTTGACTGTGGGTCCGGAATGACGGACGGAAGCTTTGATTTGGAGATCCGGAGTATCGGACTATCGATGGTGGAACATCGGTGGCGGATGATGCTGGAGCATCGGAGGACCAGAGTCCCGGAGCTAGGCTTGGTCGCTGGGCTGAAGAGGCAGGCTCACAGGTGATGGAATAACCTGGACTTCACAGGAGATGGAATAACCTGGAATACACTGCAGCATGGAAGACAACACCAGCAGAGAATACACTTGTACAGAGACAAGGACAGCTGACCATACACTGGAGACAACTGAAGCACTAGCAATGGTTCTGATAGCTCACAGCATACTTATCCCCACTGGGTGGCCAGGATTGGCCGAGGAAGTATGACAGGGAGATCAGAACCAACAGGATTGGACATCACAGACATGTGACTGGGAAGAACATGGCAGCCCCCATGTCTGCTATGGCGGGAAAGTGTGTTTGTGCACACCATGCTGGATACTGGGAGCAATGGCGGCGGACAGGTGGATTGCCGTGCACTGGGGACTGTCACTGGGAGACAGGAGGCCGGCAGAGATGACGTCTGGACCGCAAGCTGAACCTGCGGAGGCACTTAGCCGGTAAGAAAGTCTGTCTGACAGCTCGGATCGTGACAGCACCCCCCCCCTTTAAGGGTGGCCCCAGGACACCTTTTAGGCTTGCGGGGAAACTTGGAGTGGAACGCCCGGATGAGTCTGGGAGCATGGACATCGATGGCATTGGTCCATGATCGCTCTTCGGGGCCGTAGCCCTTCCAATCGATCAGATATTGCAGACGACCATATCGGATGCGAGAGTCCAAGATCTTACTGACCTCATATTCTGTTCCACGCTGGGTGCAAACCTTAGGAGCCTTGGGGAGCTTGGAATGAAAGCGATTCAAGACCAGCGGCTTGAGCAGCGAAATGTGGAATGTAGCTGGCACTTTCAAATAGGGCGGCAACTTGAGCTTGTAAGCTACTGGATTGACGACTCGCTCAACTGGGAAAGGACCAATATATCGGGGAGCGAACTTCATTGATGGCACTCTCAATCGAAGATTCTTAGTTGACAACCAGACACGATCTCCTGGACGGAGGGCTGGCACAGCTCTGCGTTTCCTGTCGGCAAATTTTTTGTACCTGCTTGAAGCCTTCAGAAGTGAAGAACGAATGAGCTTCCAGGATTTGACGAATTGCCGGATGGTCGTGTCGACCGCTGGAACGGAGGACACAGGTTGCAGAGTGAAGTCAGGAACTCGAGGATGAAACCCATAGTTGGCAAGGAATGGAGTGACATTTGATGAAGAATGATATTGGTTATTATGGCAGAACTCTGCCCATGGAAGGAGTTGAGCCCAGTCATCTTGGGAAGAAGAGACGTATGTGCGGAGAAATGCTTCAAGGTCCTGATTCACCCTCTCCGTTTGGCCATTGGTTTGAGGGTGGTAGGCTGTGGAAAACTTTAACTTGATTTGAAGCAGGGAGCACAGGCTTCGCCAGAACTTGGCTACGAATTGGACTCCTCTATCGGAGATGATTTCAAGAGGCAGCCCATGAAGCTTGAATATCTCTTTGATGAAGAGCTGGGACAGCTTGGAAGCTGACGGAAGACCGGTGAGGGGAACGAAGTGAGCCATCTTGGTGAACCGATCAACAATCACCCAGATGGTGGTGAACTTGTCAGACTCTGGAAGATCAGTTACAAAGTCCATAGAGATATGCATCCAAGGACGATGTGGCACTGACAGTGGCATCAATTGCCCAGGAGGAGACTGACGACTGGTCTTGTGCTGAGCACATTTAGCACAAGAGGAAACAAAGTCCTGTATGTCCTGTTTGAGGGACGGCCACCAGTAGGACCTGGTGATAAACTCGTAAGTTTTCTGAATGCCTGCATGGCCAGCGAATTTTGAAGAATGCGCCCAACAGAGCAAATTCTTTCTTAGAGCTGGCTTTACATATCTTTTCCCTGTAGGGGGCGTGAGATTTGAAACTCTCGTTGCGGAGAAGGCCACTGGATCAATAATGAAATGTTGATGTGTGGACTTAGACTCACTTTCTTGCTCCCATGAGCGGGAAAGGGCATCAGCTTTTCGGTTTTGTGTCCCTGGACAGAACGACAGCTTGAAACGGAACCTGGAAAAGAAAAGTGTCCATCTGGCTTGACGGGGATTTAAACATTGAGCAGACTTGAGATACAGAAGATTCTTGTGGTCTGTGATAATTGTGATCTCATGAACAGCGCCCTCTAGAAGATATCTCCATTCTTCTAATGCCAACTTGATGGCGAGGAGCTCTTGATCGCCGATGGCATAGTTACGCTCTGCAGGCAGGAACTTACGGGAGTAGAACCCACAGGGATGAAGACGACCATCAGGCGCTTTCTGCGAGAGGACTGCCCCGACAGCCACGGAGGAGGCATCAACCTCGAGAATAAAGGGCAAGGTGGTATCAGGTTGTCTTAAAACAGGAGCGGAAGTGAACCTCTGTTTCAACAGATGGAAGGCTTCGATGGCTTCTGCCGGCCACTTCGCTGGATTAGACCCCTTTTTAGTCAAGGCAGTGATGGGAGCCACAATAGAAGAGAAGTTACGAATGAATTTTCTGTAATAATTGGCAAAACCCAGGAAACGTTGAATACCTTTCAGCGAAGAGGGAATTGGCCAATCTTGGATGGCCTGCAGTTTTCCTGGATCCATTTGAAGACCGGAACCGGAGACAATGTACCCTAGGAAGGGTATAGACTTCACCTCGAAGACACACTTCTCCAGTTTACAGTAGAGATGATTAGCTCGCAGCCGGGACAGAACCTCTTTGACCCAATAACCAAGTTCTGTGATGTTATTGGCGTAGATTAAAATGTCATCGAGATATACAACTACATGACGATACAGAATGTCTTGAAAAATCTCATTGACGTAGTGCTGGAACACGGCTGGGGCATTGCTGAGCCCAAAGGGCATGACGAGGTACTCATAGTGGCCGTCTCTGGTATTAAATGCCGTCTTCCACTCGTCGCCCTCTCGTATGCGGATGAGATTGTATGCACCCCTCAGATCGAGTTTCGTTAAGATGGTTGCACCGCTGACACGGTCAAACAGCTCGGTGATGAGGTGCAACGGATATCGGTTCTTTACTGTAATGTCATTGAGGCCGCGATAATCAATGCAGGGACGTAGGCCTCCATCCTTCTTCTTGACGAAGAAGAATCCTGCGCCAGCTGGAGAGGTCGAAGGACGGATGAATCCCTTTGCCAGATTTTCCTTGATGTAATTGGTCATGGCTTGAGTCTCTGGAAGAGAGAGAGGATAGGTTCTACCTCTGGGTGATTCTTTGCCTGGGATAAGTTCGATAGGGCAATCCCACGGTCTGTGAGGAGGTAGGACATCAGCGCCAGACTTGCTGAATACATCTGAGTACTCTTGGTAGGGAAGAGGCGGAAGGTCTGCTGCATAGGCTGAAGAATGACGAGCTGGGAGTACCTTTTGGAGACAGGTACCGGAGCAGGAAGGATCCCAGGAAAGGATTTCCGATGTCTTCCAATCAAGACGAAGATTGTAAAGACGGAGCCAGGGTAAACCCAGAACCAGAGCATGAGTGGCTCGGGGTAAAACCAGGAAGGACAAAAGTTCAGTGTGCAGGACTCCCACTTTTACTGTAAGTGGCAAAGTTCTGCGGGAGACTGTCGCATCAGGAATCCTACTGCCATCCACAGCAGTAAGGAAGACAGTCTTGGAAAGACTTTCAGTGGGCAACCCCCACTTGCGGACCAGTTCTGCAGTAACGAAGTTGCCAGCGGCACCGGAATCAAGAAGTGCGGAGACAGTCTTGAAATGCTGACCAACTCGTAGGGAAACTGGAAGAACACAATCAGTTACTGATGGAGAGGACTTAATTACTCCTAGCCTACCCTCTCCTTGACGGGCTAGGAGGAGGAGTTTTCCTGACGCTTTGGGCATGCAGAAATTTGATGTGCAGGATCGGCACAATACAGGCAGAGCTGTGCCAACTGTCGACGTCGACGTTCTCCGGGAGACAAACGGAAGCGGTTTATCTCCATTGGTTCTTCTTTGGAATGGACCGCAGGAGCAGTGGGTAAAGAAGGCGGAGGAGTTGGCACTTTAACTGGAGCGCTCTTGTGGCATTCTACAGCCCTTTCTCGGAAGCGTAGGTCTACTTTGATACACAATGAAATAAGGTCACTTAGACCTGGGGGTAAGTCTCTGGTAGCGAGTTCATCCTTGATACGATCGGATAGACCATGCCAGAAAGCTGCGTATAAGGCCCCATCACACCAGAAGAGTTCAGACGCCAGAATCTGGAACTGGACCAGATATTGCCCGACGGAGCGGGATCCCTGTCTGAGACGGAGGAGTTCAGTGGAGGCAGATGCTGATCGCCCAGGCTCATCGAAGATACGCCGGAATGTTGACACGAAGTCCTTGTAATTGGACAGGATGGCATCAGATCTTTCCCATAAGGGAGACGCCCACTCTAATGCTGCTCCACACAGGTATATATGATATAGGCGATCTTGACCCTTTCAGTAGGGAAGTTGCTGGGTTGCAGCTCGAAGTGAATCTCACACTGATTGAGAAAACCTCGACAGGTCTTGGGGTTCCCATCATACTTGGTGGGGACAGATAGATGAAGGCGAGGTGCAGCAGCCATTACAGGAGGATGAACGGGACTTGGAAGTTCTCTGACAGGCTCAGGGCCACTGAGCTTATCCAGCCGGGAAGACAGATCTTGCAGACAATGGATCACTTGGCTCTGCGCAGCCTCTTGCTGATCCAAGCGAACAGCCAGTTGCTGTACAGGGCTGGGTGGAGAAGCTTGGTTTGCGGCTGGATCCATTTGGCTAGTGCTTACTGTCACACCAGGGGACTCAGTCGACAAGACTGAGACCTCTGGTGGGGACCTGGACCGGTACCTGAACCGGGAGAGCTCCCAGCATACTTATCCCCACTGGGTGGCCAGGATTGGCCGAGGAAGTATGACAGGGAGATCAGAACCAACAGGATTGGACAGCACAGACATGTGACTGGGAAGAACATGGCAGCCCCCATGTCTGCTATGGCGGGAAAGTGTGTTTGTGCACACCATGCTGGATACTGGGAGCAATGGCGGCGGACAGGTGGATTGCCGTGCACTGGGGACTGTCACTGGGAGACAGGAGGCCGGCAGAGATGACGTCTGGACTGCAAGCTGAACCTGCGGAGGCACTTAGCCGGTAAGAAAGTCTGTCTGACAGCTCGGATCGTGACATCAACCTTTTAATTTATATTAAGATTCAGGATACAAAAGTCATAAAAAGAGCTTACCTTATCTTATACCCTTCACCAACACACATGTAGCCTGTTGCACCAAAGACAGGAACCACTACATAGCAGTAAGTGTGGCTATCTTCTACTTCAATTTTGGAATATGCTGCAGCCCTATATCTGGAGCTGCCACTAATATCCGAACTGTGGCCCTTATTCAGATCTGATCACAGTACAAATTTGTTCTCAAAACGGGCAAAACCATGTGCACTGCAGGTGGGGCAGATGTAACATGTGCAGAGAGAGTTACATTTGGGTGGGGTGTGTTAAAATCTAAATTGCAGTGTAAAAATAAAGCAGCCAGTATTACTGTACTCTGCACAGAAACAAAACAACTCCCCCAAATCTAACTATCTCTATACATGTTACATCTGCCCCCCTGCAGTGCACATGGTTTTGCCCATTTTGGCAACAAATTTGTACTGCGATCAGAACTGAATGATGGCCTGTATGTATTAACTGTATGGGAAAGAGGGGAAATGCAAACATGTCATTCAAACCATGTGGGGCAATATCATTCAGCTTGTGAATCAATTGTGCTTCACATTTGATTAAATGGGCAACCTGATCACCCCCCACTACCACCAACACCCCCCCCCCCCTCCCCCAACACACACACATACACATAGCAGGGAATAAGCTCATTCGTGATAAATTATGCTTTGCTTCAGTTAAATGACAGGCATAAAATACTTGATCGCTAGTCCTTTCTTTGATTTCTCTTTTAGTATTGCCAATATATGAAAGATCACAAGTGTACAAAATGTGATAAATTACAAATGAACATTGCCGCAAGTGTTGAATGTAATATTTTTTTTCCAGTATGTAGGTGATTAAACCAACCATCTGTAAAGAGGAATCTGCAGGTTATACATGAACATTTGAAGCACCCCTTTTCTCTCTTTTCAAAACATTTTTGTTAATTTTACATGTCTTTACCTGCAATATCCAGCTTAACGAATATATTTTTAATGTTTTTAGCTCTTGAATAACAGGGCATTAGTTCAGTATTGACCAAATTGCGATCTTTATCTGTTTTAATTAAAGGCCATAAGCTTTTAGAGATACAATTGATGTCAGAGGACATAACATTGTAATTGTTCACCCAAGGGAATTTTTGCTATTAGGCTGACAAGCTTTTTTGCTCAGTAATTTGCTACTATTTAAAGCTAAAACTTTGTTTTGTATTTTCTAAAGTTTTCCACCAATATCTAGCTGTGAACTTTTCAATAACATTAATTCTTCAGCTGCAAATCATTATAATAATCACCAAACTTACCAATAATTGGTGCAATTTCCCTTTACCCAGGTACAGGGGCAAATGCAGGATTTTCATTGGGTGGTTTTCGTATAAATCTGTACCTACATGATATGTGTTTATATTAGGGGTGTGCACCAAGAACATTTTTGTGTTTCATATTTTGGGTTTTGGGACACTCTGGCCAGATACACTCTGGCCATGTTTTGGGTCTGGATCTGTTCCAAAACACCACCTTTCCGCGTTACGTGTTTTGTGTCTCATGTCTTGATCTGTATTTTTTTTTATTAAACCATAAAAAATCGCAGAATATGTTTTTTTTAATTATTTTTATTTATTATTAGCCTCAATATCATTAATTTCCAGTCTATCCTGAACACCTCACAATGTTGTTTATAAGCCAAAAGGTTGCACCAATGTAACTGGATGACTATGCTTAGCGACATAAGTGGGTAGCACAAACATGTAGCCAATTTAGAAGTGGCACTACAACAGCAGACAGGGTGGCAGTTTTAAAAACTGTGCCAAAAAATGCTCCACATAATGCAAAGAAAATATGTTTAAGATGGATTTGTCCTTGGGTCCTCCAGTCCATCCTTATGTTGTATTAACAGGACTTGCACAGTTTAAAACTGTGACAATCTGTATGTTACTATGTAAACTCGGAAGGATGAATACCAGACCGGGAATTGGCTTGACCTGACTCAGGGGTCGCCAGTGACCCCTCCAAGCAGGATTTGGGCTTTGCTGCACTCGGTACGCTGGTTGCAGTCCCAATATCAGGGTTCTGGTAAACACTGGGCGTAAGGCAGGGTAAGCTTTGGAATGCTCCTGGTCAGACTGGCCGGGTCAGGAACTTGCAGACAGATACAGGTAATGAAGGAGCAGGCTTGAGCAAGAGTCCAAGTACTAGCCGGGTCATACACTGGGAGTCACAGGATGCAGTACACAGGCAGCAGGAAGGAGAATGTCACAGAACAAGCCAATGTCATACACAGGATGTAACGGATGCAGTACACAGGAAGCAGGCAGGAGAATGGTACAGAACAAGCCAAGGTCATACACAGGATGTCACAGATGCAGTACACAGGGAGCCAACTGTATAATAGAGCCGAGGTCATACACTGGAATCACTAGACACGGTACCGGAGGATCAGGCAGGAGAATAGTCAGGAGAATAGCCGGAATCATACACTGGAAACACAGGATTTCAGACCAAGCACTGGGAACACTTGAGCAGGTTAGCGAACCTATACTCTGCCAGAGACTGCCTTTTATAGGAAGCACAAGGAACTGGATTTTCGCAGGTGCCTCAATCAATGAGGGCTGAGCATGTCTCTCACTCAGGTGCTTTAATCATTAAGCAATGGTCAAGTTACACAGAACTGTCTGGCAGCATGGACTCACCCAGGTGCTGTAATCAGCCTGTAATGTTCAAACTAACACAGAGCTGTCAGCAGTATGAGACAGAGCAGAACCAGCAGGATTTCACAAGCAGGTATCACTAAAATACTTGAATGTTGTGACACAGATTGAGCAGCTCCCGTTGAAGCTGCTTCTGGTGATACAATCAACAAGCACTACCAGCTGACGGAGGGGGGTGTGTGCGCAAGAGAAGCTTGCAGTCCCTGTTTCGTTGGAGCCCTACGCCACCCATCGCCGATCCCCTTCTCCTGTTCTAAGAAATTTTGGATACTATCTCTTATTATTCGTTCTAATATTTTCCCCACAGTGGAAGTAAGGCTGACCAGTCTATAATTTTCAGGTTTAGCTTTGCTACCTTTATTCCATTTTGGTACTATATTAGCTATGCGCTGGTTCCTTAGTACCAAGTTTATTGATTCCTCAAATATCACATATAATGGTAGTGCTAGGACAAAGCACAATTATTTTAGTATCCTAGGGTGTATTTCATCCGGGCAAGGATATTTGTTACTATTTAGGTTCTGTGTTCTATTTTTGACCATTTCCTCACTCAAACATGTTTGTGAGCAATCAAGAGCCGAGCTTTTAATATGTGGGAGATCTTCTGAAGATTCTTCCCTTGTAAATTTAGAAGCAAAAATATCCGTAAGTGGCAAACATGGATCCAGACCAGCGGCCAGATACTGCAATCGCTGCGCATCAGGTGCACTGTTGTACATCACAGAGAACAAGGCACATGTCCCAACACTTGGCTGGCCACTGCATCTGTCTCTCTGGGAGCAGCATGTATCTCCACCTCTGATCACCAAAAGTGACATAACGCTCGCCTAACAAATGGTTTAAAATGTACTATTGTGTGGCATGATAAGAATAAGGAACACTAATATGTGGTGTAATGTGAGTAAGGGGTACTAATATGTGGCGTTATTTGAATTAAGTATACTATTGTGTGGCCACATCCCTTCCCCAGAAAACCATATCCATTTTTCAGCACACATGCCTTCACTATTTCAAATATGGATGTGCCAGTTCCTTACTTTGCTGGGTGCATTCGGACCACTAGATACATCCTTTTTGCCATCTACTAGAATATCACAGTGCATACACCACTATCCCTGCTCATCTCTGATACTCTTTCATTTGCACTTCTCTTTTTTTAACTCAACTTAATACTTCACAGCCTGATTGAGAGATGTTTGCTTAGTTAGCAAAAGATTTTGTCCTGGACATGTGTGCCCATTAGTGATGAAAGTGGCAGTACAGATTTGAATGGAGGTGTTTGACAGTTAGGGTGAAATGTAATAGGATGAGAGATTCATAAAGTGAGAGATTTGGTAAGAAATCTACAGTATATTTAAAGGGGTATGGTATGAATCACCGACAGTCGGGATCCCGACTGCCTGGTCTCAGACAGTGTGGCCAGCGCAACAAAGCCCCTTGCGGGCTTGCTGCGCTCGCCACGCTGCGGGCACGGTGGCGAGCTACGCTCGCCACCTATTCTATTCTCCCTCTATGGGGGTCGTGGACCCCCACGAGGGAAAATAGCCGACAGCCGTCGGGAACCTGGCCGTCTGTGTTTTAACAGGGATCCCGACATCGGGTTAATGACTGTTGGGATCCCCACTGTCGGGACCCCGTCCGGCACCCATTTAAAGCGACAATCATTTACACTGCAAAATCAAACTGGTTTTGCTATGTAAATAATTGCGGCTTTAAAAAACTGGATATTCAATTTCTCACCCAGAGTGAGAATATATCAGTGGTAAAAGGTCAAGGGTGTCACAATTGTATCGGGACATGCCACAGCCTGCAGCTGCATCTGTGTGCCCTTACAATTGCTCCAGTGGCAATTTCAAATGCATACAGTTATAACTCTGTGCAATTGATGTGCATTCAAGGGTGACTCTTTATTCATAAGAGATGCCGCCAATGGGCAGCTCTGTAGAAAATCATGTGACTAACATTAGTGCATTTTTGTAGAACCAGTGCACTCAAAATGGGCCATGACCTCACTGTACTGGGTGTAGGGACTGTCTTGCCCAAACTCACATACTGGTTCCCACAATAATAAACATATTGCCCCTCATAGAAAAAGCCTTACACACATTACCCTACAGAGGAAAAACCTCAAACATGTTGCTCCACAATGGAAAAACCTAATCTATCATCCTACACAGAAAAAAAAAACTTCACACAGGAAAACCCCAAACACATTGCCCACACAAGAAAAAAAATTGTCTCCACAAAAAATAAAACCTATATTAAATTGTGCAGAAAACCATTCTGTCCAAAATCCCCTGTGTCCACAAACCAACCCCATGCAAAATCCACACACCTCTCATCACCCCCTGTGCAGCATTCTTTAGAGAGCAAAACTTACCTGACAAGTGGTCCACCTGACTGCTTCCTGGCATTTTCTGGCTATACACTACTTATGCTGACTGGATCCAACTGATGCAACAAGATGCCACATTGCCCATGATGTCAACTGCAAATATTTGAAAGGACCTTCTGATGCTTTGGAATTCATCAGAGGCTTATTGGGGCACTGAAGTTAGACAACCTACCAGCGTGTCACAAGCTGCTGGTAGATCGCCATCAACATTTTGACAGGGTCTGGTCTAGAGGAAGAGTCTTTTTCAGGCATGCATGACTCCAAAAAAAGGCTGTGGCTGCCTAGGTTATGTGCTCTTTGTTAAGGTGATATGTTCTAAATCATTGGATATTTGATCAATAGGTTTCTATGCTTAAATTCTTAATATGAAATATATCATACTGTACATACTGTATACAAGATTCTTCCCAGGGAGTCTAGTGAAAACTGGAAGAACATACATATATGGATATACATATGTATATGGAATGAGTTTTTTCTGTACACTGATGTCTGATGAATAAGCAGAGATATTATTCTACAAAGTCTTATGGATGAGTTGCTTGTAATTGATCAGTTTTGGTCTCCTGAGATGTGAAATATAAGGAGCTGGAAGTGTAACTGCTTGACTTTGATTTTTTTTTTGTACTGACTTCAAACCTTTGAATTAAGTACTGTACGTACAGTACTGTAATGTAAGTGAATATACAATTACAAACAAAAGACAAAAAAAAGCATTGAAATGACTGGCTCATCATACAAACAATGACTGAAATTGCTGTGATTATGTCTAAAGCAACAATGTACTGCGTAACTTAATACATTTTTCCTAGAGTTTAACTTTTTTTATGCAAAACTTGATAGCTACATGCAGAGCTGGCCATAACCAGTTTGATACCCAAGATGACAAGATTTTGGCTGGTGCCCCCTACCCTCACTGCTTGTTCCACCTTTCCTAGTTCCACCTTTCACCCAGCACCACCTTTCTACCTGCACATCACCCAGCAGCTCATATCACAGCAGCAGCCAGCAACAGACCCATCACAGATAGTACAATCCTCACTCTATGCCAACAAGAACATTGCTGCCCTCACCCTGATATTTGAAATACTGTAGGGACAGTGTGTACCAAAGGTAAGTGGGCCAAAAAAAGAGGTGTGTTCTCGCTGGGAAGGGATGTGTTCCCACAACAGTAACCAATTCACGTTTCACCACATAGTTATGTATCTAATTTACATATTATCACACAATAGTGCCCACGGTGTCCATTGCTCACAATACAGTATGTCACACAGTTGTATCTGTTACTCATATTACAACATAAGGTATTGCTCCTCATTCACATTATGCCACAATGCATTACTTCTCATTCACCTTATGCCACGCCATATTGCTCCTTATTCACATTACGCCATGCCGTATCATATTTACATGTTAATACAAAACGAGAGTATACTGATGCGCTGTCAGACAAATAGATAGGATGTGTTGGCCACTCCTTATTCCCTGGTCCTGGATTCTGTCCAAGGGTTTTACAAGTTCATGGGGAGAAGAGGAAACAGATGCACATAGACAGTGAAACCAAGAAGTCCCAAATAAGAAAATCGCTGTATTTATGTTCTAGGAAGAACACTGACCTGTCCAACAGGCCCTATGTGCCTGTAAAGGTATCTTTTAAGCACCCACGTTTTTTCCAAATTCCCATGCAATTAATGCTCACCTTCTGGCAATGCCCTATATGCACATAGGGGTATCTTTCTGTTCCTTGTTTGTCCAGATCTCATGGAAGGGTTTGTAGCATCAAACTCATAAGCGGATGACGGTATAACAAAATTTTATTTTCACAATCCGTGCAACAATAAAAAAACAGGATACATTGGACGAACAGCAGAAAGATTAAAAAAAAATAATTAAAAAAATTCCAAAGCAGAGCTTCACCTCCTATCCCTGCCAACTCAGCACTCACCCGGGTCTGGAGGAGAGTTGGTGCCCCACAAGATGGCAAAAAAGTGAAGAGCCAGAGGGGATGGATCGGCAATGCTGGAAACGTCACTCCACAACACCGACGCGTTTCGGACCTATGTTGGTCCTTTTTCACCTTGAAAAAGGACCAACATAGGTCCAAAACGCGTCGGTGTTGTGGAGTGACGTTTTTGGGGCACCAACTCTCCTCCAGACCCGGGTGAGTGCTGAGTTGGCAGGTATAGGAGGTGAAGCTCTGCTTGGAATTTTTTTAATTATTTTTTTTAATCTTTCTGCTGTTCGTCCAATGTATCCTGTTTTTTTATTGTTGCACGAATTGTGAAAATAAAATTTTGTTATACCGTCATCCGCCTATGAGTTTGATGCTACAAACCCTTCCATGAGATCTGGACAAACAAGGAACAGAAAGATACCCCTATGTGCATATAGGGCATTGCCAGAAGGTGAGCATTAATTGCATGGGAATTTGGAAAAACGTGGGTGCTTAAAAGATACCTTTACAGGCACATAGGGCCTGTTGGACAGGTCAGTGTTCTTCCTAGAACATAAATACAGCGATTTTCTTATTTGGGACTTCTTGGTTTCACTGTCTATGTGCATCTGTTTTCCCCATGGACTTGTAAAACCCTTGGACAGAATCCAGGACCAGGGAAGAAGGAGTGGCCAACACATCGTAACTATTTGTCTGACAGCGCATCAGTATATTCTCGTTTTGTATTTTCTTGTTTTGATTATTGGGGCTGGTATCCCAAGGGGGTATTAGTTGCGGCAGTCAGGTTTGGCGCATTTAAAACCACTACTAAACTGTTTTGCATATTTACATGTTGCCTAGTCTCGCCCTGTGATGGGTGGCCCCCAGCATGTGAGAGACAGCGGCTGCAGTTTTACTATTTTAGCAAAACTGAAACTGTTGCTGAATTAGGCCCTATATGTAACATTCATTTATTCAACAGCAAAACCTATTGACTCATGAGGTAATGCTTGGTTTATTTGTAGTGGTTTTATCCTCTGAAAATATGTTTTATGAGTGAAAAATTGTTGAAGTTGCCCATAGCAACAAATAAGCCACTACCATTTTATAGAAAACTCCAATAGCAACAAATCAGTTTGTAGCTATCATTTTATCATTTGTACTAAATAAATGCTACTTTTCAACTAATTTCATTGCTTTATACATATCCCCTATGTACCATTGTGATTTATGAAAGGACACAACCAGTGTCAGTGGTGTTCTTCCATGAATGCATGGTCATCAGATGGCCATCATCAAGAAGGGATCTTATGAGAATTTAGCCCTGCTTTATTACATACCCAGTGCCATAACACATTATTATTACCCTTTATAGCCAATCATAATTTTCAAAATGGGCAGGCACTATACCCATTTAATATTTGGAGATTGGGAGGAGTGGTTAATCTGGGCTGCTTAGTGGACAAAGCGTTGCACCGCCTCCTTACCTTTCACGAAGCTACAGAGAAATGTAATACCTTGATGGGGTGTCCCCTGGCCTTCCTGCAAGCCTACACATAACTGCTATAGATGCGGGGAACCAAACGCAGATTTGTATTATCTGGGCATGTCCGTTAGTAAGGAGATTCTGGTTGCAAATAAGACAATATGCAGAGTCATCTTTGCTTAACTATGTCCCAATGGTGGCAGAATGGGCCATATTTGGTATAATTCCATCAGAGATAAGGATAAGCAAGGGAGGTAGACATCTTCTAGCAATTAGTGTAGCAGCCCGCAAGACAATACTACATTAATGGATATCTATATCATCCCCATCACTCCCATTATTTAAATATAAACTTTTCAACATCTTCAAGATGGACTGGATAGAGGTTACCCTAGATAAAGAATCCAAAACCAAAAGGTTTTTCACAACATGGGAGAGTTACATTGCCACCCTATCCATAGCAATAAGAAAACAAATGCCTAAAAAACACATCATGGTACCTGTTGCGCCTGGCGGGAAATGACCCACCCATTGAATTCAACTAAATAAAAAGGGGAGAGTGTTAGACATTAGGGGGGCTTGATGGAAGGGGGTAGTGGGTCAAGTTTTGTTTTATTATGCCAGCCCATTTTTGCTATATTTCTATCTCAACAGGCTGTGCAACTTTTGCGTATTACATCTATAGTGAATTGATAATCTAATTTATCTTGATAAACACTGGAAAACCTTTTTCCTTATATACAGTTCATGAGCATATGTTGATTGCCAAATCCAGTAACACATACCTTAATCTTTTGTGTAATAATACAACTTTGACACTGTATCAATGTATTCAAAATGTTTTATTAAATTTCCAAAGGTTCTGTAACCCTTATGTATCACAATAAGTAATGTATACCTTAATCTTTTATATAATCATACAACTGTGTCATTGGTTCTTATGTATGTACAATGCTTTATTATACATTTTTCAAAGTCTTAATAAAAAACTTTATAAAAAAAAAGAAAAGAAGGGATCTTATTGTTACAGATCCCTCTCCAAGTAGACTGTGTGATCACAATGGTTACCACAGTCTAAAATAGAAAATCGGGGATATCTTTGATCTGTTGCATTACCCAAAGGATGATTTAATTTTGTGGAATCCCCTAAAATGTCCATTAGGGAATTCACCACAGTATGAGTTTAATAAATGTGCCCTTCTGTATGTTGGAAAGAAGCATTCCACTTACATTCTGTCTGTCACTATGAACATATTATTATGTCAATGGTACAAGCTACTGGGAAACTTACTCCAATTCTTAAAGTTTTTAATGTCTGTTTTTCCACTCAGGAGGAGATGTGTAAAAAACTTGAAGTTGAGCCGGGCCAAATATGCTCATGGTCTTCAGCAATCAATGTGAGGGAGAAATACATTTATGTCTCACAACCAACACAGAACAGGGTTCTAATCTTTGATATCCAGATGCAAAAAGTTAAACAGGTAATTTCTTACAGAGATCAATATGGTAAATAAATGTACTTGTAAGGGTGGTCTAAGTAGCATGTACAAATACTTTTTTTAATCACTCCTTCTGAAACCTTATTAATCAAAAACAATTATCCATTTTTTAATCTAAGAAGGAAGTTGTTTCATTAGTTTTTCAAATTAATTATCGCAATTTATACGGAATAGTGTTCTTTTGTCATGTGACGCAATGGATTGGGGATCACATGCCAATAAGTCCATAAAGTAACATGTTTGAAATGTTATTTTAGTAATGATTATTTGTGAATTTTTTTTAAGACAGTTGATGTTGATCCTTATCCATCCAAACTATTTTATGACAAATCACATGATCAAGTTTGGATCTTATGCTGGGGAAACCTAAATAAATCACATCCATCACTACAGGTTAGTATATTTTGTGTTAACATAAACCTCATAGTAATTATTACAACATTGCTCTTGTGTTAAAGATTTTGGCTTGGGCCCTAGTGCTTTATTCAGTAATTGTTTCCTAGCACGGCGCTCACTAAGCAATTTGCTTAGTGGGCTATTCTGCGTAGTGAAATCGCATCGCATGGGCCATTTTAGGGTGATGCGATGCGATTTTCCTATGTAATTTATTCACTGCTCTCGAAGCCATGCGCCATCTCATCGCATCTGCCGCAAAAACGCATGAGATTTTTAATCGCATGCGATTTTATAGGTTGTGTTATGCTGTGACATTAGGTATACAATCATATGATTGTATGTCCCAAAAAATAGGTTTAATGCCCCCCTACACACACACACACTATCCACGCCACCCCGAAGCATGGCTATCGCAGCGAGCCCTGCGAGAGGCTGCGGAACGCGTCCTCCAACATTTTCATTACCCCACTATCCACATTGGGGTGGAGTTGATTTTACATAGTGTGGCAAGCACAGCGAGCCACCGAGCCCGAAACGTGGTGAGGGGACGCAGAATACATGTAAAGTAATCCGCATCCCCTCGCGGTACTCGCACTCATGGTGGCTCGCTGCGCTCGTCACACTATATAAAATCAACTCCATGCTGACGTGGATAGTGGGGTAATGAAAAAGTCGGAGGACGCGTTCCGCCGCCTCTCGCCACGCTTCGGATGGCGTGGATAGTGGGGGGGTGCATTAAATCTATTTTTGGGACTTACAATCATATTATTGTATACCTAATGTCATGGCATTGCACACCCTATAAAATCGCATGTGATCGCGTTTGATTTTGTGGGACATACGATGCAATGTGACCACTATAATTGCCCATGCGATGCAGTGCAATTTCCATACGGTGCCGTACGTAGAAAATCTGGGCGCTGTACTAGGAAACAAGTACCCTTTATTCTTTATACTTATGCTTTATGATACCCAAAGCTAATATCCAATATTTTACAAAGTTTTTAAATATCCAACATAGCTATACTAAACAGGTTTGAAATCCCATGGAATTTTCATAATGTTTGTAATTTTTTCTTGTTTTTTTCCATAGTTATTATTGCAATGTTTACCTGCATATCCTTGTAAAATAGAATTTGTAGCTCATAGGCTGTGGATGAAAATCCACTGCAGCAGGTGTCCCACAACATTTATTCATTTATTCATTAACAGTTTCTTATATAGCTCATACATATTCCACAGCGCTTTACAGAGTACAGATGAACATTCATTCAGAACGAAGTCCCTGCCCCAGTGGAGCTTACAATCTATATTCCCTACCACATGTACAGGCACACACATTCATTCTAGTGTTAATTTAGTTGGGAAGCAATTAACCTACCAGTATATTTTTGGATTGTGGGAGGAAACCCACGCAAACACGGGGAGAATATACAAACTCCGCACAGTAAGGCTGGTTTCACACACTCCGGCTCCTGCCGGATTGTGAAATCCCACACGGCCAGGGAGCCGTGCCGCACACACTAGTTTATCATGGAAGGGATGGCCACAGCCCGGCAGCCGTCTCTTCCAGTGGCGGGATCCAGCTGCAACCGTGCGGCCAGGTCGTGGCCGTCCCGTGTCCATTCACAACTAATGTGTGCGGCCGTGCGGGATTTCACCGTCCGGCAGGAGCCGGAGTGTGTGAAACCGGCCTTAGGGCTATGGTGGGTATCGAACCCATGAACTCAGTGCTGTGAGGCAGTAATGCTAACCATTACACCATCAGTGCTGTCTAAGCATTTGACAATAAATAGGCCCCTTAGGGACATATGTAACAAGTATTGATATGCTTATCATTTATAACAAATGAAAAATTGTTCTCCATCCAATCAGCTCCTATAATTTTTAAACACATTACAGTTAGGAGCTGATTGGCTGGAGTGATAACAAGAATATCACCCATTGCTCATTTTTCTCTTTGGTCTTTGTGCTGAAAGGGCAGGGATCTTTTAAGATGCAGGGGGGAATTTATTAAGATGTGAGTTGTATTTCACATGGGATGTTGCTATGGGCAACCAATCAGATACTATGTTTTATCTTCTAGAAGGTGCTAAAAAAATGAGAACTAATTTCTGATTGGTTGCCCATAGCAACATCCCATGTGAAATACAACTCACATCTTATTAAATTTCTCCCGCAATTTTTATGGATGTGCAATTCCCTATTTTGGAAAAAAAGACTTAAATGTTTAAAAATGTACTTTTATAATCACTGTGGGTTAAGACAGTGGTAGCCAACCCTAGCCCTCGAGAGCTACCAACAGTTCACATTTTCCAGCAAACCTAGCTGCTGCACAGCTGCACTCATTAATCACTGACACATTTTAAAAGATCCACAGATGGAGCTAATTAGCTCACTTGTGATTCGGGGCCTTATTCTCTTTCACTCTTTCTGACAAAATCCTTCTTAGATGGACAAAACCATGCGCACTGCAGGGCGGCAGATGTAAAATGTGCAGAGAGAATTAGATTTGGGTGAGTTATTTTGTTTCTGTGCAGGGTAAATACTGGCTGCTTTATTTTTACATTGCAATATAGATCTCACTTTGAAGTAAAACCCCACCCAAATCTAATTCTCTCTGCACATGTTACATCTGCCCCACCTGCAGTGCACATGGTTTTGTCCATCTAAGAAGGAATTTGTCAGAAAGAGTGAACTAGAATAACCCCCCCTGTGAGGAGACCTGCAAAACATGCACTGTTGGTAGCTCTCGAGGACTAGGGTTGGCTACCCCAGGGTTAAGAGATCCTTAATCTCCTTGAGGAATAATGCTGTAGTGTCCTTGAGTTGGGTGCAAAGGAGCACAAGATTGAATTAGGCCAATAAGATTCCACTTTTACAGTGAGGCAAACCATTTGCAAAACAAATTTTCAGTTTTACATCTTTCACAGCACAATGGGCCTGATTCAGAGCTGATCTTTGGCTAGTATGGGAGAGTATGTGTACATGAAACACATTCCCTCACATGCGGAAGAAGGAGAAATCATTCGATGATCGCTGGCAATCGAATGATTTCTTCAGCCTCAGGGGCAAATGCAGGATTTTCAGAAGGGGGTTTCCAGAGAGGGGTGGAGCAAAGCACAGAAATGGACACTTAGGGGACCCAGTATATGCTGGGTCAGTTAAAGTATTATAGATAGACCAAATGTATATAAATAATAATAATAATAATATACACATAGCAATGTATTGGGGCCCCTACCTATCCTCCAGCGATAGGGGTGGGGGGTGCTATGAGCGGAAGCTTTGATGTCCCGTGGGTGGTAGGGGTATTATATCAACCGCTCAGCATGTAGGGCCTGGATCAGTCATTTCCACTAATTACCCCTTTACTGCACAGATGGTGGGAGAGGGGGGCATTAGGCTGAATGAAGGGGTCCTGATACATAACTTCCAGGGTGGTATAGGATGTTTAATACGCAGAGGAGGGGTGTACAATGGAGTGGGCTTATTATTCATAATTTTCTGGTGGGAGGACAGCTTGCTTGACAGCAGATATCTCCAGTTCCCGGAACTAAATTTCTTAGCTTTTAATGGAATTACAAACTAGAGAATCCCACCTACCAAATGGGACTAGGGGATCAGATTTCACGAGGAAGAGAAATCCGCCAATGAGAATATAAAACTACATACCAGGTGTGTGGAGCCGGAGCAGTAACCAGCTGCTGGAAGGCTGATACCTCTGGTTCTGGGAACAGTAGAGACAAGCTCCTAGTGTCCATCAAAGGGGGAGAGTTCCAGCTTTTGGAATATATGCTCAGAAAAACTTTAAGTCAGAAAAAACCTGAAATATCTGACTAGGAAGAGCAATTAACAGGCTTGGATGGGGACCACTACTTTGAAGTCAGATATTTCCGGTTCCCCAGTTCTGATTTTTAAAAATGTTGTACCCATGGAAAGAGGGGACCATTAGCTTTCAGTCTAGGACCCATAGATTCCTGGGGGGGTTTCTGGTACTCAGAAACCCCCCTGCGTGCGCCACTGAGCCTTCGTTCTGAAAAGTAAGTCCATACTTTCATTTCAGAAGCCCAGAGATTGCCAAATTGGGGGCAGGAGCTGATGTCATGTGATGTCAGCCACCCGCCCTATGCAGGCATCGGCACACCTGTGTTCCCAGGTGAAGTCCATAAAACACTAGCCGTTCCCCTGCTGCCCCTCAGAGGGCTAATGCCTTGGAAATCATGATACTTGCCAAAGATGTTCATACAGGGGGTTTGCTCATGTGCATATTTGTGCATGCGCAGACCCCCACAATTGAAAACGGGGTTGAATTTGGACTCAACCGAACGGGTCTGAATCAGTCCCATTGTCATTAGCAAACATTACTATATGTGCATTAAGGTGCCCATACACGGTATGAGGGTGCCATGCAATGCGATGTGCTTTTCGGCGGGCAACCCATATCACAGCACATAAAGTCTGTGGAATGCGGTCTTTGGCCTACAGCATGATGGTAGACAGTCATTAGGTCGACACCATTAGGTCGACATGGGAAAAGGTCGACATGGGTCTAGGTAGACATAGGAAAAGGTCAACATGGTTCTAGGTTGAAAGGTCATTAGTATGACAGGTCGTTAGTTCGACAGTGTCTAGGTTGACAGTCAAAAGGTCGACATGAGGTTTTTCACTGTTTTTGAGCCAACATTTGGTATTTCATGCCCCCCTACCATCCACTAGGGCGTGGTAGGAGAATAAATTAGTATGCCGAGCATAGCGAAGCACCGTGACTTATGCATGGCGAGCACAGCGAGCGATGCAAGGGGATGCGGTGCATTCTAAACTGTATCCATGTCGACTGTTTTGACATTCAGGTAAAACAACAGTGAAAAACCATGTCGAGCTTTTCCCATTTCGACCTACAGCCATGTCGACCTTTTCACATGTCGACCTAATGGTGTCGACCCAATGACTGTCGACCATCATTCTGTAGACCAAATGATCCCAACCCAAAGTCTGTGCAGCCTGTGCTTTTTGAACTAGCTTTGGATCGCATCTCACGCAAATTGCATGCAATTTGATTGCATGCGATGCGATCTAGTTAAAACCGCATGGAAATATTGTACTGTGTATGGGCACCTTAAGTATATTGTAAGATTTCAAAATGCTAATTTTATTTTAAACTTCAAAAGCATCACTTAAATATTACATTTTTTGTTAACCACATAAATTATCCAGTGCAACATTTCTTTGTCTGCACTACATGTGGAAAAATGTCCACTTTAATCCTTAAAAACCCAAAAGATATGGCGTCACTTTCTCTAACAGAAATACACATACACTATGACAGTTACTAATGCATATACAGGTCGAGTATCCTGTATCCGAATATCCGTTATCCGAATTATTCCGAAAACCATACATTCCAGAAAGTGAAAAAAAATATATTTTTTTGCTAAAAACTCACTGGGGACATTTGTAACAGCACTATTGGTGACATGATATGTAACTGGCACTATATATGTACAAGACAATGATTGCTTGGCATTCAAATTCAGTATCTGAGATAGTACACAAATTTTGTTTCACATTTTGAAACCTTGTTTTTTGAACAAATAAAATATATTTGTGTGTATTTTATGTGGTAATAAAATATATTTGTGTGTATTTTATGTGTTTATACAGCATAAATGCAAGATACTTCAAAATACATAATTGAAATATTAAAATATTCCGAAATACGGAATAATCCGTTATCCAAAATTCTCCTGGTCCCGAGCATTTTGGATAAGGGATACTCAACCTGTATTACAAAAAAATGCTGTAAGTTAAAAAAAGTGCAGAAATATAACAATATTTGCAACCAAGTTATGTTTTGCATTGGAATTTGTTTAGTTCAGACAATCATCATCTTTAATATATCAGCTCATCTCAAAAAACAATGATATGCAAAGCTGTGCAAACAGCAATCATTTTATTTCATAGCCTCGAACCATGTTAAAGTACTTAAAGTAGTTCTATCTTAGTTCTATTTTGTTCTGAAAGTCACATGAAATTCACCATCCTGAAGTAAGCTACACATAGAAAACACTTTGTTTGTACAGGTTGAGCTTACTGCTGAAAGAAAAATAATTCCACTGCACATAACGGCCCTAATTCAGGTTGGTTTGGTAAGCCAACCTGCCGCCCGGACAAATTTCCTCCCCTGTCACCGAATCCCCTCGGTACCATGCAAAGGGATGTGTAGGAGAGCACATGCCGTTGCATGCCCATCGAATGTTGCTGACCATCAAATGATTCCTTCTGCCTTTGCAAACAAAATTCAGTCCCATCTGACTGTTATTTACAAGCGCTCGGACTAAGATGGGGTGGCTGGCTGAAATCCTGTGACATCAGCCGCTCGCCCCTGGCAGGCATCTGCCCACCCACGTACTCATGGGAACACCCAGTGTTTTCATGGGGTTGTCCATAAAATGTGGTAATGGACGAGCCCTGTGTCCACACCTGTCTGCCTCCGGTACTCCCTCCCTGCATTGAACAGCCCGGTGAGTGTGTAACTCTATTGAAACAAGATTTAAATCTTTAATGTCTATAGAATATTGGACATCAGATTTTTAACAATTTTTTGATTATGGAATGTTAAATAGTAATTATGTAAAATGTGATACTGTATATAAGATCCATAATGACTCTCCCCATAGAATATAATTAATTAATTATGATACCACAGTGGAGCATACAGATCTTTTTTGGCACCTCTCAGCACTCTCTATGTACTATGGGCCTGATGGGTGGATGCAGAAAGCAAAGCAGCTGCATCTTTAATGGGTATGTGTTACAGGTGGGATAAGTTTGAGGAGACCCATTTGGGTATATTCCCAGAAAAGTACTTCAACAAACAGCTTGAATATAAAAGATTCATTTATTTGTATACAGTACTTAGCTAAGGTTATTGGTTAATTATAATTGATGTCCAATACAGCGTACACATCAGCAAACTCAGGAGCCCAGCCCTCTGTGCCAAGAGGCTGAGGTGAATTCAGATCTTCCCGGCACTTCTTTAGTGAGTGTTTCTTCCAAGAATGAGGGTATCTAACACTGACAGAGTTCATCTTATATACAGTAGGTTGCAGAACTCCTTACAAAGTCCAAATATTAAAACGACAGTAGATGGCACTGTTGCCTCAATTATGAGTAAGATAAAAAGTACATGGATAACAGTAGGGGGCACTTTTGCCTAAATTATGAGAAGAAGTAACATCTTGACAATGTGTATATACTGTAGATTATAGAGTATTGTCTCAGGATTAGAAAGGACGAGAATCACTTAACTGGTTTAACTAGACAATAATCTTTGTCCATTGAGAAAAACAGTATATATCCGCTTATGATGATATAGTAATGCCTCCATGGCTATACGTTTTTTTTTAACACATTTGAAACTTTTTGTGTACATGATAACTCAGTTTATCCTCTATGTAATACACTGTGAATGCTGATTATTTCTTTTAGTGAAAAGATGTTTAATGCATAGCATTCGCAAGCTGGGTACTGGGTCGGTATTCGATGTATGCAATCTGCGCACAAATTGCGAAGCAATACACACAATCCTTAAAGTACACTATGATATATCTAAGCGAAGGATATGCAGTATAACCATATACACAGTCAGATACAGAGTTACAAAACCAATACAGGTTGAGTATCCCTTATCCAAAATGCTCGGGACCAGGAGAATTTTGGATAACGGATTATTCCGTATTTCGGTATATTTTAATATTTCAATGATGTATTTTGAAGTATCTTGCATTTATGCTGTATAAACACATAAAATACACACAAATATATTTTATTACCACATAAAATACACACAAATATATTTTATTTGTTCAAAAAACAAGGTGAAAGCATATCTACAATCCGTGTAAATCTTAGCTGACTTCCCCTCTGCTAACACACATGCCCTGGTCAGCGCTAACAGTTCGGCTACTTTTGCTGAGTGAGGGGGCACCAGGAATTCAGTTTCTATAATACCTTTATCATCTACTAGATAGCATATCCGGTGCAGGGGTCTCCTGAGTCTGTCCGTCTGTGACAACTACCATCTGTGGAAAAAAGTCAAATCTACATTTTCTAATGGGTTGTCACTTATGACAGGTCTTGCCATAAAAGTTTGATTTACATATTCCATACAATCCTGCATATCAGTACCTATACCAAATCATTCCTCACCAGTATTGTCATCATCACCCTTTGTGCATTACAAGACATATGTGGCAGATATGTTGCTGGATTTAGAGTATTACACTTTTTTATGGTGATGTTCACTGGAGCCATCAGTGATAGCTTTCATTTAATGAACCTTGCTGATGAGATATGCCTGGTTTTAGCAGGTTAGCAAGGCTGAAACCACATGAGGTGTATGCACTATCAAATCATGGTCTAACACTACATCCTTACACTTACTTACCAGTAGGGCTATTGCTGCTAAACTACTTAAGCAAGTAGAAAGAGACCATGCAACAGTGTCCAATTGTGCACTGTAGTAGGCCACATGTCAGCTGGCATTACCATTTTTTTGTTTTAAGACACCTGCAGCATACCCGTAGTTCAAGTTCCATATAAATCAAATGGTTTTCAGAATCTGGCAATTACAGTGCAGGGGCTTTTGTAAAGCACTCTTTTAGTTTCTCAAATGCTTGTTTAGATTCCTCTGTATGAGAAACCCATCAAGTTGTGTTGATGAAACCATCTCCTGCAGTGGTAATGCCAGAACAGAGAATCCAGGGATTCAGTTGCAACAGAATCCAAACATTGCCACAAACCAAACAGCATATTTGTACATTTTTGGGTATGTGTGGATTCTGTTGCAACAGAATCCACACATACCCAAAAATGTACAGATCTGCTGTTGGGTTTGTGGCAGTGTCATGTTGTGTATGGCCTTTATTCTGAAATGCTGATTGGCTGGTAATTCTGAGCTGGTAAATGGCCTGTATTCTGAGCTGATTGGCTGGTAATTTATCTCGGTCCACTTTATCTCTCTCCAAGGCTTAGTAAATAGACCCCACAGCCTGCAAAAGTGCATACTTGCCAAAGAAGTGGGCAGAACTGGCGGACATGACATGAAGGGGGTGTGGCCAGCGGCAGGGCTGAAATTCTGTGCTGTATTTTTGGGGTGTGGCTATTGTGAACTAGTCATTCTTGCCCCCTGCATTGCAATGCTGATATTTCAGGCATTGCAGAGCACGGCCACAATGACGTGATTTGCATCATTTGATCTCCGCGGACCCCCACGAGTAGTAATTGCGGGAGGCTGAAAGTATTCCGTGAGGCTTGCCTACCTTCCGGGGGACTGGGAGGCAGACCCAATTTCCGGGAGCCTCCCGGCCATTCCGGGAAGGTATGTATTGCCATCCCCTTTATCTCGCCCTAAGGCTTAGTATATGAACCCCTTAAGTATATTTACTATGTTTGAGTTCTCAGGGACCAGCATTACTTTAGTAAACTACATCCAAAACACTTTATGACCAATACAAGTTGGATCATCTCCTTTTAACATATTTACATTTTACCTTGAAAACTGTAATAACTATATATTAGTTATGTATGTTATTGCATCCACTACTTAGAGTATAAATCGTTTTATATAAAGACTTAAACCTAAAATTCAATTAAATGCTTTTATATGGATGTGTTTTTTTTTTTATTAATGGTTATTAATTATAGTACTGTATAACTAACTCATTATAGTATAACTAAGGGTTTATTGTCAAATAATGTACATACAGTATGCAGTCAATATGGAAAAATGCTTTCTAATTTTCTATTGTTTATTTTATTTTTAATGTTATAAAATACTGCATTTATAACTTTGAAACATTGAAACTGTTAACTTAGCTCTTTGCAATGTCTTTCTGCTGTTTGCCTTGATCTAAGATGCCCCATGGTGCTACTAGTATTAGGCATCCTACCATTTAACTAGTGAAGTGAGAAAACATGATCTGCTAATTAAAACTAGTGTCACAAATAGTGCATCAGATTGCTATTAAAATGCAGTGGTTATTTTTTGCCTGACCTACAACATACAGAGTATGTGCTTTGGGTCATACTTGCTTACACAAACAGATGGACAGAATATTTTAGGACTGCCCCTGGTAATTAATGAACCAGTAACAACCAGTGCTATTGCCACCAAGGTGTAATCAACAGAAAATTAAATATTTAAGACAAGGTGATTATATATGATGCATAAAATGTTCTCAAATTGCAAGCATTTATGTTGTACAAGGTTTTTGGTTGTCATCCACTAATATAAAATGACTGAAATGAACCACAAGTAATGCTTATAGTTAAGGTGAAAGTACAGTACTAAGCTGCTAATGCTAGATTCCTTACAAATGTAGCAGAAGTAATGTTAATTGAACAAGCATGAACTTTGGTGTACTTTCATCGTGGTACAAAGCCTTCAAGCAGCTCTGATTCTCCATCTGTAAGTTGTTTAACTATTACTTATAGCGTAGTAATAGAAACAGGGAAAAGCAAAATGATGAGAGGAATTCCATGTCCTTTCTGACTCATTTGCCATATATATGTATGCACTGCATAAATAGCTGTTTAGAAATAATAAATGCACTTAACAAGTAGGAACAAAAGAAAGATGAATAAATTTTCAATTAAATTGAAAAAGATTGAACTGAAACTTTTCAAATTAATCCACTGGATATCATATACAGACAGTAAATTTATTAAAGCACTGCATGATTGTTTAAAATGCACATTTTCAAAGCAAAATTCTAATACATTAACCTACAATGGTTTCTAAATGTAAATTTGGTATTTGTGTATTTGCAGGGCACCAATTATCATACTTACGCTAGCGTAGGGAAATTGCATTGCATCGCACTACACGTTTTAATGCCGTGCGATGCAATGCGATCTCAGTAGTTAATATGGTATGGACGTTAGGCAGTTAGGGTAGCTGTGCTTTCAGAAAAAGTGTAGGCTGCGCAAATAGCATAGTCAGTCAGAACTTGGGTAGTGTTCACGGTCCCTGTCAGATTCAGACAGAGCTGAATAACTGACAGTAATGGCTGCATTAGGGAGAGCAGAAAACGTGAACGAAGTGACAGTGATGATTCACCTTTGCCAAAGACAGAGGAGGAGGCTGTTTTTTCCCCTAGCACAATTTGCTTCCAATTACGCAAAATTGTGTGAACGGCCACCCGCATCACCTATCTATGAAAGAATGTATGTGGCGCTGCCACATTAAAGTCTGTTGCAAGAAGGTGAGACTCAGAGCGGCACATTGGTTCCCGGGGTGCAGTTTAGCCTTCCTGACCCTTGTCCGCTTTATATATTAGTGGGCGGAGGAACTGACAACTGTAAATTATTATGAGCGTGAACTGCAGTTGTCTAATAAAACCACAGTGCAGTATAACAGTTTGTTGCGTTAGGCCTGCACTATGGACTTAATTACACAGCCCCTTAGGCAAATTGGCGGTCCCGGCATGATAGTCGAAGTCGACGAAAGCCTGTTTGTGAAACAGAAAAGTAATGTGGGATGCTGCCTCAGCAGTGGATCTTTGGAGGGAATATTTAGAGTCCTACCTTGAAGAATTTATGTGGCGGAAGACTCTGGGCGCTAATAATGTGTTTCTCTGCATTCTGCATGCACTTGCGCTGCTTCTGAAGTGTGTGAATGTGTTCCTAACACATTCCCACTATCCACGCCACCTTGAAGCGTGGCGGAAGGCATCCTCCCAACCTTTTCATACTATCCACGCCGGCGTGGAGTTGATTTAATACCGAGCCCAAAGCGTGGCGAGCGGAAGCGGAATACATGTAAAGTAATCCGCGTCCACTCGCCACGTGGATAGTGGGGGTATGAAAAGGACAGGAGGACGTGTTCTGCTGCCGCTCGCAGGGCTCACTGCTCTCGCCATGCTTCGGGGTGGCATGGATAGTGGGGGGGGGGTGCCTAAAACCTCATTGCATGATATAGAAGTGTATAGTAAAGTTAATGGCATCGCACCCTGTAAAATTTCATACAATCGCATGCTATTTTGCGTGAGGTGCGATCGCATGCGATGCGATAAGCCCGTGGCAAGAGAGCTGTGAATAAATTACTTAGGAAAATCAAATCGCATTGCACGTATCGCACAGCACTAAAACTGGGCATGAGATGCGATGCAATGCGATTTTCTTACGTAGAATAGCCCACTAAGCAAATTACTTAGTGGGCGCCGTGGTATTACACAAGTACTGTAAATTTTATTCCCCAACTATCATAATGTAAAATTTAGAAGCTTAAGTGTTTTAAATGAAAACATTTATGTTGTATTAATATGGTACCAAGGCAGGGGAGATCTGCGGTTAGAACCCCCACAAAAAAAACTATTATCTTAATTTAAACATTTAAACTGTCACCACTTCAAGTCAGAATTCATAAAAAAGGGCAACCTTAATCCTTGGGATTGGGGAAGGTGCCCTGCTCATTTGAGAGGCAAAGAGAACTCCCAGAATTGGGTGGTTTGGTCCGGAAATTCTGCAACATTATTCAAGAATAATTTGCAAATCATTGAGCATTTGTTGCTGGTGGATATCACTAAGAAAGCCAATCCCAGGGCATCAGTATTTGATTGCAAATGTTTTTCTAAAAAATTTACACAGATTGCATTTCCCATAGCAACTATGGGAAATGCAATCTGGTTACTACAAAATGTTTAATTTGGGAGCTTGTGAGGATGCAGCAATTTACCGTACCCTGCCAATATAAAATAAAGTTTATGACATCTCACTGCACTATTGGAGCAGAGAGAAGCTGTCGCACCTGAGGAGGTCATGTATAGAACAGGGATGGGGAGCCTTTGGCCCTCCAGCATGCACTGCAACAGTTTTAGCATGGTCAAATAGCAAAACAGTAACAGGGCATGCTGGGATGTATTACCTAAAATGAGGCGCAGTTCTGCTATGTCAATTGGTACCAAATTAAATTAAAAATTAATGATTGCAAAGAAATTTTTAATAATTATATATTATAAATATAATGATAACACCGAAGATTTGGTAATGCAGCTCCCAAGAGAAAGCACAGAACCAAAATCTAAATAATTATTATAGGTTTATTAACTCAGTATTTTGTAGGCTCACAAGAGTATCCAGTTGGCAAGGATTATCCCAAAACTGATGCAATAAAATATCCGCACCTCCCTTTGGGAGGGAACCCTTAGTGCAACGGGCTCTATCGGGTATGGGTTTTTGATGTGAACAGGATACTCGCTGTATGTACAAGTCAGCTCTGTTTAAAGTGCGGCAGGTCTCACCGGATCTCCAAGTGTGCTGGACGGGATCGAGGCTGCAGCTGTCAATCTCCACCTGGTCACTCGCTCACTTCGGTGTCCTGACCGGGAGTAGATGCTGGATGGAGCGGCTGTGTCTAGGTTTCTGCGCACAACACTGTCTGGGCAATCAAGCACCCCAGCGACCATGCAATGAATTGGAACCACTTGAGGATTTTAGATCCAGAATGAGGTGACCATCATCTCCACATTACTGTATGGGATATGGAAGAAAGTGCAGATAGTGCAATATGTCTTAAACATAAAAACATTTAATAAGAATTTGCACTTACAAATAATGACATAAATAAAAGCATGAGGCAAAGAAGCAGTATAGTCATCCAGAGGTGTCACATCAGCAGGTCCGAGTCTGGACCAGGAAGCTGCTCTGTCAGACAACTGATGAGCTGAGCGTCATGGGGTAAGCAGTCTAAAAAAAAGTCACATTTAACATGTTTCGAATTGTAAATCCATCATCAGAAGCGTGACTAACAATTCTCCCGTGGGTATTAAATGCCCAGAGAGCACCTGAACAGGATTGCCTGCAATTTCCGGCCACGGACTGCCTGGGACGGAAACAGTATAGCCGTGCGCTCTACTAGACGGCAACAGCATGGCTGAGTGTTCCATTGAGCCAGTCAAATGTTCCGTTTGTATATCAATCAATTTTAGTCATGTGCAGATGCTTAAAGCATAGGCAAAAGTAATGGCTGTGCATTCCACAGTCTGCCATAAGCTTTCACCTGTTTAATACATTGAAAAAAATCTTGGTGCATAATGATTTAAGCATCAGTAAAAATAATTAAAAAACATATATATATATATATATATATATATATATATATATATATATATATATATATAACAAAGAAGCGTGACACTTGGGTCTGGGATAAATAAGTACGCGTAGCCGAATAAACGGTTGACGTTTCAGCCCTTTAATCGGGCTTTTCTCAAAACAGCTTACATAACAAAACTGTGTATACTCACCTCAATAAGTAAAGCTGTATCACCAATCTGTGTAGGGACAGCGGCCATTCGTACACGCCTACTCTGGGCGAATTCCGATGATCTCACTGCCGGGATCGTGGTTGCCTAGGCAACTTGTCAACAATGTCATTACTTGTGTGTAGTCAATAAAGTTTGACTTAAAGAAAAAAATGCTAGAATGATGTGAATCACTGAAGTTGCAAAAAATATACTATGTGAAAAAGGAAAAAGATAAGAACATTTAACTGCCGCCGTCACTACAAGACAGGTGATAAAGCCACATACATAATGATAAAAAATTACAATACAAAATCGTGCTAAAAACTGGCAGCGGGTTAAAATAATGTGATGTATTTAAAAACCAAGTGCATTAATTATACAATGTTCGAAGCGGAAAAAGCCTATATCAAATTTTGATCATATAAGCCCATGACGCATAGACTAAATAGAGTGATATAGGCTTTTTCCGCTTAGAACATAGTATAATTAATGCACTTGGTTTTTAAATACATCACATTAGTTTAACCCGCTGCCAGTTTTTAGCACGATTTTGTATTGTAATTTTTTATCATTATGTATGTGGCTTTATCACCTGTCTTGTAGTGACGGCGGCAGTTAAATGTTCTTATCTTTTTCCTTTTTCACATAGTATATTTTTTGCGACTTCAGTGATTCACATCATTCAAGCATTTTTTTCTTTTAGTCAAACTTTATTGACTACACACAAGTAATGACATTGTTGACAAGTTGCCTAGGCAACCACGATCCCGGCAGTGAGATCATCGGAATTCGCCTAGAGTGGGCGTGTACGAATGGCCGCTGTCCCTACACAGATTGGTGATACAGCTTTACTTATTGAGGTGAGTGTACACAGTTTTGTTATGTAAGCTGTTTTGAGAAAAGCCCGATTAAAGGGCTGAAACGTCAACCGTTTATTCGGCTACGCGTACTTATTTATCCCAGACCCGAGTGCCACGCTTCTTTGTTCTATATTATCTGGACCCGCCGCGGCGGCTCCAGCTCCGGAGGCACCGGGCGCATAAGAGCCCTGACGAGTGCTGGCGCAACAACCCCACTATATATATATATATTCTAATGGATAAAAAATTGTGAAATAATTTAAGTAAAGAAATGCTTCAGCTCAAAATCCACATTTAGAACAAAACTTTATCTCTCACAGGGGAAGATGTATTAAGCCATAACAAGAGATAAATGCAAGGCTGATAAAAAGAGATAAACGTCCAGCCAATCATCTCCCTACTGACTTTTTTCAAACACAGCCTGTAACATGGCAGTTAGATAAACGTCCAGCCAATCACCTCCTCTCTTTGGGCCTTATTTTGGTTCATTCTTTCTGACAAAATCCTTCTTAGATGGGCAAAACCATGTGCACTGCAGGTGGGGCAGATGTAACATGTGCAGAGAGAATTAGATTTGGGTGGGGTTTTACTTCAAAGTAAGATCTATATTGCAGTGTAAAAATAAAGCAGTCAGTATTTTCCCTGCACAGAAACAAAATTACTCACCCAAATCTAATTCTCTCTGCACATCTTACATCTGCCCCCCCTGCAGTGCATATGGTTTTGTCCATCTAAGAAGGATTTTGTCAGAAAGAATGAACCAAAATAAGGCCCTTTATCACACTTGCGTTTATCTCTTCTTAAGGCTTAATACATCTGCCCCACGATCGGGCACAAATAAGTTAATATCTATGTATTGTAGGTAGGGATGTGCACCGGCCACTTTTCGGGTTTTGGGTTCTAATGGGTTTTGGCAAAACACCTCCTAAGTGTTTTGTGTTTGGATTTTTTGGGTTTTGGGTTCTGATTTTTTTGTTAAAAAAGTTTTTTTGCGCCTACGCTATATTAACCTCAATAACATTCATTTCCATTCCTTTCCAGTCTATTATGAACACCTCACACCTCACAATATTGTTTTTAGGGCAAAAGGTTGCACCGAGGTAGCTGGATAACTATGATAAGCCACACAAGTGTGCCGCACAAACACGTGGCTCATGTAAGAGTGGCACTGCAGTGGTAGATACAGTAGTACTAGGCACCAGACAGGTAGATACAGCAGGACTAAGCAGTACGCACAAGACAGGTAGATATGGCAGTACTAGGTAGAGATGTGCACCGGCCACTTTTCGGGTTTTGGGTTCTGATTACCTTGAGGTTTTGGGTTCTAATGGGTTTTGGCAAAACACCTCCTAAGTGTTTTGTGTTTGGATTTTTTGGGGTTTTGGGTTCTGATTTTTTTGTTAAAAAAGCATAAAAACAGCTAAAATCACAGAATTTGGTGGTTTTTTTTGCTCCTACGCTATATTGACCTCAATAACATTCATTTACACTCATTTCCAGTGTATTCTGAACACCTGACACCTCACAATATTGTTTTTATTGCCAAAGTTTGCACTGAGGTAGCTGGATAACTATGCTAAGCCACACAAGTGTGCGGCACAAACACGTGGCTCATGTAAGAGTGGCACTGCAGCGGCAGACATGATAGCAGTTTAAAAAAATAGGCCCATAAAAGATACCTATCTGGCTTGATCATGCACTGTTTACCATGTGCAGCCAAGGAGCGGTGGGCATTTTGTGCAGCACAGAGTTTGTCTGCAAGTGTGTAACTGTTTTGATCACTTTAACATCCAACAAGACCCCTATCTGGCTTGATTGTGTGATAATGTAATTTGATTGTTTAATTTTGTGATTATTATTCATTTATTATTACCAGTCGTCTCTTAAATCATTGCCTAATGGGTGTAGGGGAGTGGGCTAATCAATTTTAAGGTGGCAGATGGTTTACATTACATTACATCTTCCATCACTAGCATTGGTTGCAGCAGTGGCAGTAACTGATGGACCCGGCTGTACAGATAAGGGTGCTGACAGCGATGATGTCAAAGGGAGAGCCAGCGAACTGTTGCTCCATGCAGCGCTGGAAAACTTCGCTGCCCGTGGTGATGCCATAGGGCATGCGTAACCATCACTAGTATTGGTTGCAGCAGTGGCAGTAACTGATGGACCCGGCTGTGCAGATAAGGAGGATGCTGACAGCGATGATGTCAAAGGGAGAGCCAGCGAACTGTTGCTCCATGCAGCGCTGGAAAACTTCGCTGCCCGTGGTGATGCCATAGGGCATGCGTAACCATCACTAGCATTGGTTGCAGCAGTGGCAGTAACTGATGGATCCGGCTGTGCAGATAAGGAGGATGCTGACAGCGATGATGTCAAAGGGAGAGCCAGCGAACTGTTGCTCCATGCAGCGCTGGAAAACTTTGCTGCCCGTGGTGATGCCATAGGGCATGCGTAGGAAGACGTAGCACCCAATAGAGGTCATGAAGGCAGTAAGCATGGAAGAGGCTCTGTCCAGAGGGATCTGCCAAAACCCACACTTGGCATTCAGGGTGCTAAAGACCGTTGCACCTGGCATGTCAGTGATCACCTGCTCGATGGTGCAGAGTGTGTATCTGTTTTGGTCAGTTTAATATTTCATAAGACCCCTATCTGTCTTGATTGTGATTATGATTATTTATAATTAATTTCATCTGATTTTTAATTTGGTGATTAGTAATATTATTCATTTATTATTTATTAATACCATTCGTCTCGTCAATCATTGCCTAATGGGTGGAGGGGAGGGGGCTAATCAATGACTAGGTGGCAGCTGGAAGAGTTCTATCTGGCTGCGACTTCTGTAACTCTATTGATCGCTAGGATGGATTCAGGTGATCTGGCTCGCTAGGCGGGTGTTCCCTTTGCTCACTGCTTCACATGCATCCCTCGTGAAGCTGCGCGCTCTGTCGAGGAGGATGTCCTTTGCCGGTAGAGAAGTACTGATCTTCTCTCAAGGTGTTACGACTCGTAGCTGCACTCCCCTGCTACAACCTCAAAACAAGCACCAAGACCCCTATCTGGCTTGATTGTGCACTGTTTACACAGTGCAGCCGAGGAGCAGTGGGCGATTGGTGCAGCAATCAGTGGAATGCAAAGAGTTATATGCATTTCAAAGACAAGTCCCTTATACAAATGACTCTCAGCAGTGGGCACCAGACCAGACAGGTAAAAAAAAAATTTGCCGCCCAAAAAGAAGTGTAATTGCAGCCGCCCAAAAAGAAGTGTAATTGCAGCCGCCCAAAAAGAAGTGTAATTGCAGCCGCCCACAAAGAAGTTTAATAGCAGCCACCCACAACAAAGTTTAGCCGCCCAAAAAGAAGTTTCATTGCAGCCACCCCCAAAGAAGTGTAATTGCAGCCACCCCCAAAGAAGTTTAATTGCAGCCGCCCACAAAAAAGTTTAGCCGCCCAAAAAGAAGTTTCATTGCAGCCACCCCCAAAGAAGTGTAATTGCAGCCACCCCCAAAGAAGTTTAATTGCAGCCGCCCAAAAAGAAGTGTAATTGCAGCCGCCCAAAAAGAAGTGTAATTGCAGCCGTCCCCAAAGAAGTTTAATTGCATCCGCCCTCAAAAAAGTTTAGCCGCCCCCAAAGAAGTTTAATTGCAGCTGCACAAAAAGAATTTTCATTGCAGCCTCCCTCAAAAAAGTTTAGCTGCCCCCAAAGAAGTTTAATTGCAGCCGCCCCCAAAGAAGTTTAATTGCAGCCGCCCAAAAAGAAGTGTAATTGCAGCCGCCCACAAAGAAGTTTAATTGCAGCCGCCCAAAAAGAAGTGTAATTGCAGCCGTCCCCAAAGAAGTTTAATTGCAGCCGCCCTCAAAAAAGTTTAGCCGCCCCCAAAGAAGTTTAATTGCAGCTGCACAAAAAGAATTTTCATTGCAGCCTCCCTCAAAAAAGTTTAGCCGCCCCCAAAGAAGTTTAATTGCAGCCGCCCCCAAAGAAGTTTAATTGCAGCCGCCCAAAAAGAAGTGTAATTGCAGCCGTCCCCAAAGAAGTTTAATTGCAGCCGCCCTCAGAAAAGTTTAGCCGCCCCCAAAGAAGTTTAATTGCAGCTGCACAAAAAGAATTTTCATTGCAGCCTCCCTCAAAAAAGTTTAGCCACCCCCAAAGAAGTTTAATTGCAGCCGCCCCCAAAGAAGTTTAATTGCAGCCGCCCAAAAAGAAGTTTAATTGCAGCCGCCCTCAAAAAAGTTTAGCCGCCCCCAAAGAAGTTTAATTGCAGCCGCACAAAAAGAAGTTTCATTGCAGCCACCCACAAAAAAGTTTAGCCGCCCAAAAAGAAGTGTAATTGCAGCCTTCCTGCACCAGCCCTGACTCCCCCAGGTCAGGGAGATCACATTCTCACCCATGAAGATGGTGATGGTGACACAAATCCAAAAGAGGACAGAGAACAATCTCTTGCACATGAGACCACTGTGCTGGATACAAGACAGACCAGAGTCCACCTAAAGGTGTCGGCTAGTACAGCATCCCTAAAAGTTTCAAGGCTCCAAAAAAAAGACTGCAGTGGCAGACTCCCAAATTAATGCAGGGTGAGAGCTGCAACCAGCAGTGGGCGATTGGTGCAGCAATCAAGTGGAATGCAAACAGTTGTATGCATTTACAACACAAGTCCCTCATACGAATGACTCCCAGCAGTGGGCACCAGACCAGACAGGTAAAGAAAAGTTTAGCCACCCAAAAAGAAGTGTAATTGCAGCCGCCCCCAAAGAAGTGTAATTGCAGCCGCCCCCCAAAGAAGTTTAATTGCCTCTCAGCAGTGGGCACCAGACAGGTAGATGAGGCAGTACTAGGTGTGTGTATCTGTTTTGGTCAGTTTAATATTTAACAAGACCCCTATCTGGCTTGATTCTGGTTATGATTGATTGATTATTAATTAATTTTATGATGTGATTGATTCATGGTCGAAACCCCGTTTAACAACCTAGCTGATCCTGACCCTGATGTGCAGTTGGTCTCGGTGATAAAAGATCCCAATCTCAAATGGCAGGCTGAACAATCTGTGGATAGCCATATTTAAAAAAATGTGTGGCAGCCCACTACAGGATACCCCCTGTGCCCCTGGAGTGCCCCTGTGCCCCCAAAGAAGTGTAATTGCAGCCGCCCCCAAAGAAGTGTAATTGCAGCCGCCCCCAAAGAAGTGTAATTGCAGCCACCCAAAAAGAAGTGTAATTGCAGCCGCCCAAAAAGAAGTGTAATTGCAGTCGCCCAAAAAGAAGTGTAATTGCCTCTCAGCAGTGGGCACCAGACAGGTAGATGAGGCAGTACTAGTTGTGTGTGTATCTGTTTTGGTCAGTTTAATATTTAACAAGACCCCTATCTGGCTTGATTCTGGTTATGATGGATTGATTGATTATTAATTAATTTTATGATGTGATTGATTCATGGTCGAAACCCCGTTTAACAACCTGGCTGATCCTGACCCTGATGTGCAGTTGGTCTCTGTGATAAAAGATCCCAATCTCAAATGGCAGGCTGAACAATCTGTGGATAGCCATATTTAAAAAAATGTGTGGCAGCCCAATACAGGATACCCTCTGTGCCCCTGGAGTGTCCCCAAAGAAGTGTAATTGCAGCCGCCCCCAAAGAAGTGTAATTGCAGCCGCCCCCCAAAGAAGTTTAATTGCCTCTCAGCAGTGGGCACCAGACAGGTAGATGAGGCAGTACTAGTTGTGTGTGTATCTGTTTTGGTCAGTTTAATATTTAACAAGACCCCTATCTGGCTTGATTCTGGTTATGATTGATTGATTATTAATTAATTTTATGATGTGATTGATTCATGGTCGAAACCCCGTTTAACAACCTAGCTGATCCTGACCCTGATGTGCAGTTGGTCTCGGTGATAAAAGATCCCAATCTCAAATGGCAGGCTGAACAATCTGTGGATAGCCATATTTAAAAAAAATGTGTGGCAGCCCACTACAGGATACCCCCTGTGCCCCTGGAGTGCCCCTGTGCCCCCAAAGAAGTGTAATTGCAGCCGATCCCAAAGAAGTGTAATTGCAGCCGCCCCCAAAGAAGTGTAATTGCAGCCACCCAAAAAGAAGTGTAATTGCAGCCGCCCAAAAAGAAGTGTAATTGCAGTCGCCCAAAAAGAAGTGTAATTGCCTCTCAGCAGTGGGCACCAGACAGGTAGATGAGGCAGTACTAGTTGTGTGTGTATCTGTTTTGGTCAGTTTAATATTTAACAAGACCCCTATCTGGCTTGATTCTGGTTATGATTGATTGATTATTAATTAATTTTATGATGTGATTGATTCATGGTCGAAACCCCGTTTAACAACCTGGCTGATCCTGACCCTGATGTGCAGTTGGTCTCTGTGATAAAAGATCCCAATCTCAAATGGCAGGCTGAACAATCTGTGGATAGCCATATTTAAAAAAATGTGTGGCAGCCCAATACAGGATACCCCCTGTGCCCCTGGAGTGCCCCTGGAGTGTCCCCAAAGAAGTGTAATTGCAGCCGCCCCCAAAGAAGTGTAATTGCAGCCGCCCAAAAAGAAGTGTAATTGCAGCCGTCCAAAAAGAAGTGTAATTGCAGCCGCCCTCAAAAAAGTTTAGCCACCCCCAAAGAAGTGTAATTGCAGCCGCCCAAAAAGAAGTGTAATTGCAGCCGCCCAAAAAGAAGTGTAATTGCAGCCGCCCTCAAAAAAGTTTAGCCGCCCCCAAAGAAGTGTAATTGCAGCCGCCCCAAAGAAGTGTAATTGCAGCCGCCCGCAAAGAAGTGTAATTGCAGCCGCCCAAAAAGAAGTGTAATTGCAGCCGCCCGCAAAGAAGTGTAATTGCAGCCGCCCACAAAAAAGTTTAGCCACCCAAAAAAAGAAGTGTAATTGAGCCTTCCTGCCCCAGCCCTGACTCCCCCAGGTCAGGGAGATCACATTCTCACCCATGAAGGTGCAGCAATCAGTGGAATGCAAAGAGTTGTATGCATTTCAAGACAAGTCCCTCATTAAAATGACTCTCAGCAGTGGGCACCAGACCAGACAGGTAGATGAGGCAGTACTAGTTGTGTGTGTATCTGTTTTGGTCAGTTTAATATTTAACAAGACCCCTATCTGGCTTGATTCTGGTTATGATTGATTATTAATTAATTTTATGATGTGATTGATTCATGGTCGAAACCCCGTTTAACAACCTGGCTGATCCTGACCCTGATGTGCAGTTGGTCTCTGTGATAAAAGATCCCAATCTCAAATGGCAGGCTGAACAATCTGTGGATAGCCATATTTAAAAAAATGTGTGGCAGCCCAATACAGGATGCCCCTGGAGTGCCCCTGTGCCCCCAAAGAAGTGTAATTGCAATTACACTTCTTTGCGGGAGGCTGCGATTACACTTCTTTGGGGGTGGCTAAACTTTTTTGAGGGCGGCTGCAATTACACTTCTTTTTGGGCGACTGCAATTACACTTCTTTTTGGGTGACTGCAATTACACTTCTTTGGGGCGGCTGCAGTCGCCCAAAAAGAAGTGTAATTGCAGTCGCCCAAAAAGAAGTGTAATTGCAGCCGCCCTCAAAAAAGTTTAGCCACCCCCAAAGAAGTGTAATTGCAGCCGCCCAAAAAGAAGTGTAATTGCAGCCGCCCAAAAAGAAGTGTAATTGCAGCCGCCCAAAATGAAGTGTAATTGCAGCCGCCCTCAAAAAAGTTTAGCCACCCCCAAAGAAGTGTAATTGAGCCTTCCTGCCCCAACCCTGACTCCCCCAGGTCAGGGAGATCACATTCTCACCCATGAAGGTGCAGCAATCAGTGGAATGCAAAGAGTTGTATGCATTAAAAAGACAAGTCCCACATATGAATGACTCTCAGCAGTAGGAATAATGAATGGTGATGCAAGATGGAATTGTCCTTGGGCCCTCCCACCCACCCTTATGTTGCGAAAATAGGACATGCACACTTTAACAAACCAAACATTTCAGCGACAGGGCCTAAAAAACTGTGGCTGAAATGATTGGTTTGTTTGGGCCCCCACAAAAAATAAACCAATTCATAATATCTCCCTGTATAAACTGGCTCTACAGCAACAAGATGTCATAGTCACTCATCATCATCCTCCTCCTCCTCTGATTCCTCGCCCGCTTCAGTGTGTTCTTCCTCATTTTCAAAGATTAGCAATTTGTCCCCGCTGGACTCCACAATCACAGGTCCAGTTATAATCTCTGGAGGCAATTCCTGGTCTTCATTGAATAAGTGATAATTCATTTTTATAAACATCATTTTCTCAACATTTTTCGGGAGCAACCTCCTTCGCCGCTCACTGACCAGGTTCCCCGCTGCACTGAATACTCTTTCGGAGTACACACTGGAGGGGGGACAACTCAGGTAAAATAGAGCAAGTTTGTACAGGGGTTTCCAAACTGCCTTTTTTCCTGCCAGTACAGGTAAGGACTGTCTGACATGTCTACTTGGATGCTGTCACCAAAGTAATCATCCACCATTTTTTCAATGTTGACAGCATCCAATGCACCGACAGTAGACATGTCAGCAATCGTTGGCAGGTCCTTGAGTCCGGACCAGATGTCCAAACTCCCTCCTGCCTGCCCTGCATCCCCGCCAGCGGGTTGTGTGGGAAATCGCAGCTGTTTCCTCACAGGCACAGGTGTGGGAGAAAATGAAGGAGGAGCTGGGCCGTGTCACGGTCCCCTTCAGATGACAATCTCCTGACCAGCAGGTCTTTGCACCTTTGTAGACTTGTGTCTGCCGGAAACAGAGACACAACATACATTTAAACCGAGGATCGAGCACTGTGGCCAAAATGTATTCCTCTGACTTTAACAGACTGACCACCCTTGTATCCTGGCAAAGCGTATGGAGGGCTTCATCCACAATAGCGACATGCTTTGCGGAATCGCTCCGGTTTCTCCAGCTGCTTTTGTAACAGCCTGATCACGGGAATCACCTGACTAATGCAGGCAGTGTCGGAACTGACTTCACGTGTGGCTACTTCAAACGGCTGGAGAACCTTGCACAACACGGAAATCAGCCTCCACTGCGCTTGAGTCAGGTGCAGCCCCGCTCCTCTGCCTATGTCATAGGTGGCTGTGTAGGCTTGAATGGCCTTTTGCTGCTCCTCCATCCTCTGCAGCATATAGAGGGTGGAGTTCCAGCGCGTCACCACCTCTTGTTTCAGCTGATGGCAGGGCAGGTTGCGGAGTTTTTGCTCCCGCTCCAGCCTTCGGCAGGCTGTGGCAGAATGCCGAAAGTGTCCGCAAATTTTGCGTGCCACCGCAAGCATCTCCTGCACACTCCTGTCATTTTTTTATGAAATGCTGCACCACCAAATTTATTGTGTGGGCAAAACATGGCACGTGCTGGAAATTGCCCATGTTTAATGCCCGCACAATGTTACTGGTGTTGTCCGACACCACAAATCCCCAGGAGAGTCTAAGGGGGGTAAGCCACAGGGAGATGATTTCCCTCATGAGCAGGAGATGCTGCTGCTGCGGAAGGCGATGCATCTACCCAGTGGGCTGTCACAGTCATATAGTCCTTAGTTTGCCCTGATCCACTTGTCCACATGTCTGTAGTTAAGTGTACAGTGGGTACAGCCGCATTTTTCAGGGCACTGAGGACACTTTTTCTGACCTCCCTGTACATCGCGGGTATCGCCTGCCTAGTGAAGTGGAATCTAGACGAGATTTGGTACCGGGGACACAATACCTGCATCAACCGTTTAAATCCCACTCCATTGATGGCGGACACCGGACGCACGTCTAACACCAACATAGCCGTCAAGGCCGCAGTTATCCGCTTTGCCATAGGATGACTGCTGTCGTATTTCATCCTCATGGAAAATGACTGTTGGACGGTCAATTGCTTAGTGAAAGACGTAGCGGTCTTACGACTTCCCCTCTGGGATGATGACTGACTTCCCCTCTGGGATGATGACTGACTTCCAGGAGCAGCAGCAGCAGCGGCAGTAGTAGTAGTAGTAGGCGTAGTGCTGCAGGATCCTCCGGAGGAATCTATGGAGTCATTCATGCAGGTGAGATGGACTGCAGGACTCCCCCCTATCCGGATCGAGGAGGAATTTGTCGAGGAGGGAGTTGGTGGTGTGCTTTTCAGGCATTTGGCTCCAAAAGGAGGACCAAGTGATTTAGGTGTCGCTGGACTGCTAGCCGCACTTTCTGGACTAAACACTGAACCATGACGGTTTTACATAAGCTACAAATGGCAATACTTTTTTTGTCCGGATGTGGATAAAAAAAATTCCAGACCGCAGAGGTGGATTTATTGGTCCTTTGTTCAGGCATGACGATGGGCTTTTTCATCCCATTGACAACAACTTTTTCCCCCACAGGTGCCTCATTCCCCCCTGGTGCGTCATTTAAGCAAACCAAGTCTCCATCCTCCTCGACAACATCCTCCTCAGTGCCAGCTACATCAATATCCTCCTCCTGGTGTACAACATCACCTTCACTAATAAAATCTGGAACTAGACTGTGGGTGATCCTTCCAGCATATGCAGAGGGCGTACTGCAAATGGTGGAAGGAGCCACCTCTTCATGTACAGTGATGGGAAGGTCCAGCATCACAACCACCGCCACCCTCAGACTCTCCGTGGGGATTTGGGATATGTCTTTAGAAGGATGAGTTTTTTCCAGATTTATTTTCTGAATTTTTTTCTGTTTTTTTTTCTGAAATTTTTTCAGACTTTTTTGAGTCGGTGTCAGCCTAACTCTCTTTAATTTCCTATTGGGCGGGGAGAGAGGAGGAGGACTTTCCTCATCATCTGAAGCTACACCAGTAGTCATGAAGTTAGGCCATGGCCTTAGCCGTTCCTCGCCACTCCGTGTCGTAAATGGCATATTGCCAAGTTTAAGTTTTTATTCCTTTTACGGAAGTTTGGTTTCAATTGTACATGCCCTCTGCTTTCACACTGGGCATCGGCCGTGGCAGACGACGTTGTTGGCATTTCATCGTCTATGTCATGACTAGTGGCAGCAGCTTCAGAACTATGAGGAAGCGCATCTTCATCTTTCCTTTGTTTGTTAACCTCCATATTTTGGATCTCCATTATTATTGTGGAGTTATGTCACAGAACAGCGCCACTGGAGTGCAATTATATATGTCAGTGAGTATGCACCAGCAGGCAGTTATACAGATACAGCAGTATTAGGCAGTGAGCCACACACCAGACAGGTACGGCAGTATTAGGCAGAGAGCCCCAGACCAGACAGGTAGATAATGATATACGGCAGTATTTAGGCAGTGAGCCCCAGACCAGAGGGTAGATATGGCAGTATTGGGCAGTGAGCCACAGACCAGACAGGTACGGCAGTATTAGGCAGAGAGCCCCAGACCAGACAGGTACGGCAGTATTAGGCAGTGAGCCCCAGACCACAAAGGTAGAGATATACGGCAGTATTTAATTATTTATTAGGCAGGCAGTATTTAATTATTTATTAGCCAGTGAGCCCCAGACCACAAAGGTAAAGATATACGGCAGTATTTAATTATTTATTAGCCAGTGAGCCCCAGACCAGACGGTACATACGGCAGTATAGGCAGTGAGCCCCAGACCACAAAGGTAGAGATATACGGCAGTATTTAATTATTTATTAGCCAGTGAGCCCTAGACCAGACGGTACATATGGCAGTATAGCCAGTGAGCCCCAGACCACAAAGGTAGAGATATACGGCAGTATTTAATTATTTATTAGGCAGGCAGTATTTAATTATTTATTAGACAGTGAGCCCCAGACCAGACGGTACATACGGCAGTATAGCCAGTGAGCCCCAGACCTCAAAGGTAGAGATATACGGCAGTATTTAATTATTTATTAGCCAGTGAGCCCCAGACCAGAAGGTACATACGGCAGTATAGCCAGTGAGCCCCAGACCACAAAGGTAGAGATATACGGCAGTATTTAATTATTTATTAGGCAGTGAGCCGCAGACCACAAAGGTAGAGATATACGGCAGTATTTAATTATTTATTAGGCAGGCAGTATTTAATTATTTATTAGCCAGTGAGCCCCAGACCAGACAGTACATACGGCAGTATAGCCAGTGAGCCCCAGACCACAAAGGTAGAGATATACGGCAGTATTTAATTATTTATTAGGCAGTGAGCCGCAGACCACAAAGGTAGAGATATACGGCAGTATTTAATTATTTATTAGGCAGGCAGTATTTAATTATTTATTAGCCAGTGAGCCCCAGACCACAAAGGTAGAGATATACGACAGTATTTAATTATTTATTAGGCAGGCAGTATTTAATTATTTATTAGCCAGTGAGCCCCAGACCAGACGGTACATATGGCAGTATAGCCAGTGAGCCCCAGACCACAAAGGTAGAGATATACGGCAGTATTTAATTATTTATTAGGCAGTGAGCTCCAGACCACAAAGGTAGAGATATACGGCAGTATTTAATTATTTATTAGCCAGTGAGCCCCAGACCAGACGGTACATACGGCAGTATAGCCAGTGAGCCCCAGACCACAAAGGTAGAGATATACGGCAGTATTTAATTATTTATTAGGCAGGCAGTATTTAATTATTTATTAGCCAGTGAGCCCCAGACCACAAAGGTAGAGATATACGGCAGTATTTATTTATTAGGCAGTGAGCCCCAGACCAGACGGTACATACGGCAGTATAGGCAGTGAGCCCCAGACCACAAAGGTAGAGATATACGGCAGTATTTAATTATTTATTAGGCAGGCAGTATTTAATTATTTATTAGCCAGTGAGCCCCAGACCAGACGGTACATACGGCAGTATAGCCAGTGAGCCCCAGACCACAAAGGTAGAGATATACGGCAGTATTTAATTATTTATTAGGCAGTGAGCCGCAGACCACTAAGGTAGAGATATACGGCAGTATTTAATTATTTATTAGGCAGGCAGTATTTAATTATTTATTAGCCAGTGAACCCCAGACCAGACAGTACATACGGCAGTATAGCCAGTGAGCCCCAGACCACAAAGGTAGAGATATACGGCAGTATTTAATTATTTATTAGGCAGTGAGCCGCAGACCACAAAGGTAGAGATATACGGCAGTATTTAATTATTTATTAGGCAGGCAGTATTTAATTATTTATTAGCCAGTGAGCCCCAGACCACAAAGGTAGAGATATACGACAGTATTTAATTATTTATTAGGCAGGCAGTATTTAATTATGTATTAGCCAGTGAGCCCCAGACCAGACGGTACATATGGCAGTATAGCCAGTGAGCCCCAGACCACAAAGGTAGAGATATACAGCAGTATTTAATTATTTATTAGGCAGTGAGCTCCTGACCACAAAGGTAGAGATATACGGCAGTATTTAATTATTTATTAGCCAGTGAGCCCCAGACCAGACGATACATACGGCAGTATAGCCAGTGAGCCCCAGACCACAAAGGTAGAGATATACGGCAGTATTTAATTATTTATTAGGCAGGCAGTATTTAATTATTTATTAGCCAGTGAGCCCCAGACCACAAAGGTAGAGATATACGGCAGTATTTATTTATTAGGCAGTGAGCCCCAGACCAGACGGTACATACGGCAGTATAGGCAGTGAGCCCCAGACCACAAAGGTAGAGATATACGGCAGTATTTAATTATTTATTAGGCAGGCAGTATTTAATTATTTATTAGCCAGTGAGCCCCAGACCACAAAGGTAGAGATATACGGCAGTATTTAATTATTTATTAGCCAGTGAGCCCCAGACCACAAAGGTAGAGATATACGGCAGTATTTATTTATTAGGCAGTGAGCCCCAGACCAGACGGTACATACAGCAGTGTAGGCAGTGAGCCCCAGACCACAAAGGTAGAGATATACGGCAGTATTTAATTATTTATTAGGCAGGCAGTATTTAATTATTTATTAGCCAGTGAGCCCCAAGACCACAAAGGTAGAGATATACGGCAGTATTTAATTATTTATTAGCCAGTGAGCCCCAGACCAGACGGTACATACGGCAGTATAGCCAGTGAGCCCCAGACCACAAAGATAGAGATATACGGCAGTATTTCATTATTTATTAGCCAGTGAGCCGCAGACCACTAAGGTAGAGATATACGGCAGTATTTAATTATTTATTAGGCAGGCAGTATTTAATTATTTATTAGCCAGTGAACCCCAGACCAGACAGTACATACGGCAGTATAGCCAGTGAGCCCCAGACCACAAAGGTAGAGATATACGGCAGTATTTAATTATTTATTAGGCAGTGAGCCGCATACCACAAAGGTAGAGATATACGGCAGTATTTAATTATTTATTAGGCAGGCAGTATTTAATTATTTATTAGCCAGTGAGCCCCAGACCACAAAGGTAGAGATATACGACAGTATTTAATTATTTATTAGGCAGGCAGTATTTAATTATGTATTAGCCAGTGAGCCCCAGACCAGACGGTACATATGGCAGTATAGCCAGTGAGCCCCAGACCACAAAGGTAGAGATATACAGCAGTATTTAATTATTTATTAGGCAGTGAGCTCCTGACCACAAAGGTAGAGATATACGGCAGTATTTAATTATTTATTAGCCAGTGAGCCCCAGACCAGACGATACATACGGCAGTATAGCCAGTGAGCCCCAGACCACAAAGGTAGAGATATACGGCAGTATTTAATTATTTATTAGGCAGGCAGTATTTAATTATTTATTAGCCAGTGAGCCCCAGACCACAAAGGTAGAGATATACGGCAGTATTTATTTATTAGGCAGTGAGCCCCAGACCAGACGGTACATACGGCAGTATAGGCAGTGAGCCCCAGACCACAAAGGTAGAGATATACGGCAGTATTTAATTATTTATTAGGCAGGCAGTATTTAATTATTTATTAGCCAGTGAGCCCCAGACCACAAAGGTAGAGATATACGGCAGTATTTAATTATTTATTAGCCAGTGAGCCCCAGACCACAAAGGTAGAGATATACGGCAGTATTTATTTATTAGGCAGTGAGCCCCAGACCAGACGGTACATACAGCAGTGTAGGCAGTGAGCCCCAGACCACAAAGGTAGAGATATACGGCAGTATTTAATTATTTATTAGGCAGGCAGTATTTAATTATTTATTAGCCAGTGAGCCCCAAGACCACAAAGGTAGAGATATACGGCAGTATTTAATTATTTATTAGCCAGTGAGCCCCAGACCAGACGGTACATACGGCAGTATAGCCAGTGAGCCCCAGACCACAAAGATAGAGATATACGGCAGTATTTCATTATTTATTAGCCAGTGAGCCCCAGACCAGACGGTACATACGGCAGTATAGCCAGTGAGCCCCAGACCACAAAGGTAGAGATATACAGCAGTATTTAATTATTTATTAGCCAGTGAGCCCCAGACCACAAAGGTAGAGATATACGGCAGTATTTAATTATTTATTAGCCAGTGAGCCCCAGACCACAAAGGTAGAGATATACGGCAGTATTTAATTATTTATTAGGCAGGCAGTATTTAATTATTTATAAGCCAGTGAGCCCCAGACCACAAAGGTAGAGATATACGGCAGTATTTATTATTTATTAGCCAGTGAGCCCCAGACCAGACGGTACATACGGCAGTATAGCCAGTGAGCCCCAGACAACAAAGTTAGAGATATACGGCAGTATTTAATTATTTATTAGGCAGGCAGTATTTAATTATTTATTAGCCAGTGAGCCCCAGACCACAAAGGTAGAGATATACGGCAGTATTTAATTATTTATTAGGCAGGATTTAATTATTTATTAGCCAGTGAGCCCCAGACCACAAAGGTAGAGATATACGGCAGTATTTAATTATTTATTAGGCAGACAGTATTTAATTATTTATTAGCCAGTGAGCCCCAGACCACAAAGGTAGAGATATACGGCAGTATTTATTATTTATTAGCCAGTGAGCCCCAGACCAGACGGTACATACGGCAGTATAGCCAGTGAGCCCCAGACCACAAAGTTAGAGATATACGGCAGTATTTAATTATTTATTAGGCAGGCAGTATTTAATTATTTATTAGCCAGTGAGCCCCAGACCACACAGGTAACTAGATAAGATATACAGCATTATTATTTATTAGGCTGTGAGCCCCAGACCACAGACCGCCAGACTGGCAGATTCAGTGCAGGCAGCAGTGCAGCACCAGTGGACTATATATATTTATTTAATATAATTAATTAATTATTAATATATATAATAAATGGCACAGCACAGCACCAGAGGTATCCCCCAGCACAGAGGAGACAGTAGTACTACAGGCAGGTACACAGTTAGACTGTTCTCCTAAGCAGAGGAGAAAATAGTACACAGCAGCACTGAGAGGGACAGCCCTAGCAAATAAAATAATTAATTACAGCACAGCTCACCAGAGGTAGACCGCACAGAGGAGACAGTAGTACTACAAGTACACAGTTAGACTGTTGTCCTAAGCTGAGAACAGAGTACACAGCAGCACTGAGTGAGACAGCCCCAGCAAATAAAATAATCAATTACAGGCAGCACAGCACACCAGAGGTAGACCGCACAGAGGAGACAGTAGTACTACAAGTACACAGTTAGACTACTACACAGCAGCACTGAGAGACAGCACCAGCGATTGCAAAAGCTCAAGGTCAAGCTCAAGTTTAAGCCCCAGCAGCAGCACCAACACACCCTCTCCCAACCCACTACTTGACTGGAGTGAAGATGGCGGGCGCGGCAGCCGCTTATAAAGCCTTGCGAAATCCGACGCCGGGAGATGACGTTCTAATCACGCAGACGGACCGAGTCAGGCGGGAATCTCCGAGCGCTGCTCGGAATCGGGCTCGGAATGATGATGTCCGTGGGGGCTCGGATCTCTAAAATCCGAGCCCGCACATCTCTAGTACTAGGCACCAGACGGTAGATACAGCAGTACTAGGCAGTGGGCACCAGACAGTAGATACGGCAGTACTAGGCACCAGACGGTAGATACAGCAGTACTAGGCACCAGATGGTAGATACAGCAGTACTAGGCAGTGGGCACAAGACAGGTAGATTCGGCAGTACTGGGCACAAGACAGGTAGATACGGCAATACTGGGCACAAGACAGGTAGATACGGCAGTAATACTGTAGGCACCAGACGGTAGATACAGCAGTACTAGGCAGTGGGCACAAAACATGTAGATATGGCAGTACTAGGCAATGGGTACACAAGACAGGTAGATACGGCAGCACTAAGCACAAGACATACTAGTATTGCCAACGTATATATTATCTACCTATGTGCAGTACACCAGCAGAATTTATAATAATTAATTATAAGGTACTGGTTGGGCAGTGTACCAGTCCAGCAGAATTATTTATTACAGTTCCAGGCAGCACTGCAGGACAGGTATTATTTTTTAATTAAATAATATAGCAGCCTAGTAGGTAGATAAACTACTTGGTAGGCAGTAGCACTGGCAGTGGGCAGCACACAGGTAGTTACAGCAGTAGCAGACTACTATATGCACCAGCAGAAATTATAATAATAATTAATTTATTAGGTACTGGATGGGCAGTGCACCAGTCCAGCAGAATTATTTATTACAGTTCCAGGCAGCACTGCAGGACAGGTATTAGTTTTAATTAAATAATATAGCAGCTTAGTAGGTAATATAGGTATTACTACTTGGTAGGTACTTAGGCAGTAGCACTGGCAGTGGCACGAGTGGACTGAGTAGGTACTGGCAGCCTCTATTCAGTGCAGGCACTAGCAGGCAGCACCAGTGGACTATATATATATATATATATATATATATATATATATTATTATATTAGGTACAGCACAGCACCAGAGGTAGGCCCCAGCACAGAGGAGACAGTAGTGCTACAAGTACGCAGTTAGAGCCAACTGTCCTCCTTGCTAGGGTGATCCCACCCTAAGCAGACAGCCCCAGCAAAAAAAATATTGCGGTTTCAAGGTCAAGCTCAAGTTTAAGTTTAAGCCCCAGCAGCACCAGCACACTCTCTCCCAATCCGCTCCTAGACTGGAGTGAAGATGGCGGGTGTGGGAGCCGCTATTTAAAGCCTCGCGAAATCCGGCGCCAGGCGATGATGTTTTGCCCACACGGCCGAACCCGAGTCAGGCGGGAATCTCCGAGCGCTGCTCGGACCTGTGCTCTGATTGATGACGTCCGTGTGGGCTCGGATCTCCGGAATCCAAGTCCGCACATCCCTAATTGTAGAGAGGGTAGATAACCCTATTTCCCCTCTTTTAAATAAACAATAAATAACAATTTGAAAGCTTTCTACGAAGATTGCCTGTACACCTTTAAACATTGAAGTTATATATTTTCAAAGCATTCCATCCAAACAGCAGCTCCCAAATGGTTTACTGGACCACCATCATCTAGACAATTCTTTGCTAAAAAGAGAGCACTTAGATGAAATGCAAAGAAATATATATTTTTTTTTATTTGTTACACATATTATAAAACAACAATTTTATTATCTAGCTTTCCAGTACAACCGGTTCAGCAACAATAAAAACTATAGTAACCTGTATACTTTTATGACCCGACCATACTCACAAATGCATACATAATTAAATCAGTCCAGCCGTGACTTATATATGTCTCTGCTGTTTCCCTTCTAAGGAGAATAAGAGTCCTTTGTGCCTAGATTGAGTCTCACCAGGAACAGGAGGAATTTATAATATCCTTTCCAGGCTTTTTTAGCTTATGATTGCCAATGCAGCCAGATGTTATGGATACTGTATGCTGATCCTGGGTAAAGAAATCCACATTTAAACCATTGGGAACAATGGTGTCTAAATGATGGATCCAGCACATTTCTGTTTGTGACAGGCGTTTTTCTATATATTTTGTTTGCCATTTTAGTGTTATTAACTGGATGTCCCAAATTTTTTTTATAAAAAACACTATTTTGATACATGATGAGATATAAAATGAGCAGAAACATTGTGTGTCAGTAGACCTTTATGTATATTGTAAATATGTTCTGCGAGATGTGTCTTTAACGGACAAGAAGTTTTTTCCACATAAAATAAGCCACAGGCACATTCAAGGATGTAAAATAAGCCACAGGCACATTCAAGGATGTAAATTACATTATTTGTGTGGCAAGTGATAAAATCTTCTATTTTATGTTCCTTACCGTTAACCTTAAAAGTCACCATTTTTCTATTGGCAGATCTTACAGATTTACACATTAGACAACACCCACATTGGTGGAAGACCCTTGTTCTATCACTTTGTCTTTTGTTCATATCAAGGGAACTTCTAACTAGGTGGCCTTTAACAGATTTGGACTTTACTATACTGAGGAAAAGAGTAGATCAGTTGTTAGTTCCCTAAAAACTCAAGCGTTTTTTATTGGAAGCTGCATATCCGTATTTTGGGGGTGGCCTTTTAGAGGAGGAGAAAACCCTCCAATGCATACAGTTAAGGTTATTTTTGCCATAAGTCTATGCCTCAGTCAAGAGGTATTGTCAGGAATGCCCTATTATGAGGCAATCTAAGGCAGATTGCACCACTCCTGAATGAACACATGGAAAGGGCTTAACAACGTCAGAACAAAAGTTATGATGTCACCACAGTTAACCGGTCCTTTAAACTGGGAGACAAAGTGCTAGTGCTTGTGCCCTCTACAGAATCTTAGATGTATGCTCAATGGCGAGGCCCTTATGAGATCATAGAGGTTGTCAGACAGGTCAAGGTTTGACAGTAAAGTAGAAGGAGGAAGGTACAGATCTACCATATTAACCTGTTCAAACCTTGGAAGGAAAGTGCTAGTCAGCCCTCTTTAGAAGCAACAAAGGTACCGGAATGCCAGGTACCCATTGAAGTCACACTTAGTCTTACACAGAAAACGGAAGTGGTGAATTTGGTGGCACAGTACCAAGATGTGTTTTCTAAAATTCTAGGAAAGATCATCCAACATGATGTTGTGACTCCACCCGGGGTGGTCATTAAACAAAGGCCGTATCGCATACCCAAGGCAAATTGAGCAGCATTAAAGGTGGAAGAAATGTTATGCCTAGGGGCCATAGAGAAATAATCCCATTGTCTTAGTATTTAAGCCTTCAGGTGCTTTAAGATTCTGCAATGACTTGGTTTATGAGTTGGTAGAAAATTTAGTTAATAGTCAGTATCTTACCACTCTTGATTTGACAAAAGGATATTGGCAGATTCCTATGACAGATGCTGCTAAGGCTAAAACATATTCTCTTCTCTACCTCCAGAGGGCTTATTTCAGTACAATACAGTACCATTTGGTTTACATGGTGCCCCAGCAACCTTCCATAGAGCTATGAAAAAGTTGCTTCAGGCCCAGAGGAATATGAAGATGCATATTTAGACAATATCATCACCTTTTGCTATGACTGGGAGTCACATCTACCAAAGTTCGAGGCTGTATTAAAGTCTCTATGAGCATTGGTATGGTCGAACCAAAAGTTTTGGGGTACATTGTAGGCAGGTAAAACCACAGCCTAGTAAGGTAGAAGCAGTCCTCACTTGGTCTAAACCCAAATGTTACTCATAACTTAGAAGATTTATTTGTCTGGTGGCATACTACCAGATGCAGAAAGAGTGTTTCTGAACCTTGCGCTGATTATAATCAGCAGCGGGTCTCCTAATTGGGTTTACGCCCAGCCCAGATAGATATAGACAAATCTAAAGAACTATAGGAGTGACCTGTGCTTATAAAGAACTCTAATGAAGATTTCTTAACAGTAATCTGTTATGGATCCTGTGTATATTCTGAGTAGAATCCACTGCATTCAACCAAATGAAACTGAACTTACAGTGCCATTCTTACAGGTGTTCACGTAAAGGTATCTTTATCTTTATGACAGCTTCAAATACATGCAGCATGAACTCAACTTACTTTGCAGTTCTACCCCGCGTTCCCATAACGGTATCTTTGTCACCAGCCAGCAGTCAGCATATGGTAGAAAAGACAGGGTTTATTCCAATATAAAAACAACTTGATAAAAATCCAAAACGTAAAAGCAGAGTAACAAAAGTGTCCATGAGGAGAGGCGCTCAGCTGGGACAGCTTCCAGTCTCCCAGATCCTCCGTGCTGCAGACACGGTGCGGTGTGGAGAAAGCATCTATGTTTAGTGTCCAGCAGCCGTCAGCGAATGATGATGTCCTCCCTGCTCACTCGATATAGCGGTCCTAATCATCAACGCATTTCGGATAGCCTCTGTATCCTTTTTCAAGATGTGCCGCTTCTATATTTGCACGCTATTTAAGGGGTAGCTGACTCCATCACATGTGGTCCATTGGCCTATAGAGTTTCACCTATGCCCGGCTTTCATGCCCGGCTACTAGATGTTAATATGCAATTTTGCTACTAGAGTGGCTCCACTAACCAATGTCTTAAAAAAAACAGTCCCCAGACAAGATAACAGAGTCTAGACCAGTGGAAATTGCTTGGTAGGATTTAAGATATGTTTCTTTTAAATCAGGCTCTGTACAAAAGAACTAATCTCCTGCCTCTGGGTAAGGATTAGTGCTAGTCCTTTCCCAAGAGGTATATGGAGAGGAGAAGCCTATCCTCTACCTTAACACAAGTACTCAACTGAAGAGGGTACTTAGAATTTAAGTGGGCAGCTGAATCCTTAAAGTGTTATTTGGTTGGTATGAAAAATGTTGTTGGTCACAGACCATGCACCATTGCAATGGATGCACACAACAAAGAGGTGAATGCTTGTGTGACCTGTTGCTTTCTGGCCTTACAGCTATTTAAGTTTGAGGTGCGGCATCACCCAAGGAAACAGCACCTCAAAGTGGATGCCCTTTCCAGGAGGGTTGTAAGTCCTAATTTTCCAAACAACCCAATACTAAAGCTAGGGGAGGAGGCAGTGGCAAAACTACAAAATCTGCCCCCCACCTTCCTAAAAATGTTGGTGCCCCCCAGTAAAGTAATGAAACACTTCACCTTCACTCACCGCTTGCCACCACCGCCGTGTCTGTGGCCGGGACCCACAGATCTATTTGTCTGCATCCCAGCGCTCTTCGTGGTTCCTGCTGCTAATGAAAGATGACTGTCACAAAATGGTTGCCCCCAACAGCAGACTGTTTTTAAGGCCACCCACCACCTCTTCTATCATCCTCAAAAACTGTCTGCTGTAATGGGGCAGATATTTTGTGAGGGCTATTTATTCATAAGCAGCAGGAGCCAGGAGGAACACCGGGACGCAGACAAGTAGATCTGTGGGTCCCGGTGGTGGCAAGCAGAGGGTTAAGGCAGGTCCCGGGTGCCGGCAGTGCAGCACTAGCCCCCGCAGACCCTCAGTGCCCACACTTAATCAGCACCTCCCCACCACTGCTGGGTCTGTGGGGCTATTGTTCTGGGAGGAGGAAGAGGACAAGGTGAGTGACCTGACTGTGTACCCGAGTGGATGACACAACAAGATGTGGGCGAGGTGGAGAGCTCACCTGAAATTTTTTCAGCTTCACAGGGTGGTGGAAACTAAAGAGGGAGGAGTATGGCAGGGACAGCATACTTCCCCATGAAGGTAATGTGGAGCATCCGACCAGGTTTTAGAGAAACAGCAGCAGGTCAACTGATGTTATCAGGGTTGGGCTGATTAGCAGCACCTGTGCTTTCCTGATGTAAGTGTTTCCAGGGCAGAGGATCAATGTTCCTGATGGTGCTATAGCCTCCCAGGTGATAAAGCATGGGTGTGGGCTATGGTAGGGACCATTGAAACATTGTGAAGAGTGGTGTGTCCTAAAACATTTACTGTAAACTAATAGGTAGAAGTGTTTACAAATTAACAAACAACTGAATTTAGGGCAGAAAAAAGTGGCAAGAGCTCTGAAGCAATTTACAAGCCAAAGGGAAATAGTGCCTAATTCAGTAACACTTACAAAGCAGCGGTCAGTTGCTCCTTAGCAAGTGGCTTAACATAACCGAATCCCCTTGATAACATGTGATGGGATGTATGCAAACATATCCCCTTGCATGCGGCTGAAGGTGACAGAAACATTCAATGGTCGCCGACCATCAAATTATTTCTCTGCCTTTAAACTGACTTTTATTTCTGACTGTTTCCAGTCAGAGTCAGCCAAAGTGTAACGTTATTTGACATCAGCCGCTCACTCCCGGCAGGCATTGACCCATCTCTGTACCCAGGGAAATGCCTGGTGTTTTAATGAGGATGCCCATAAAACATTGGGCATGCCCCTGCCCATCCACCTCCATATTCTATCCGTGCAAACACATCAGCGAATGTGAGTCACCAAAGGCACTCGTACAGTGGCCCTGCACATGCGCAAATATGTGCATGGGCAGAGCAAAACCATGAGTCCCTGACGCAAATACATTGACGACAAATATTTTTTTTAAGGCGGCAATCATTTACACTGGAAAAAAATTGATTTTGAAGTGTAAATGATTGCCGCTTTAAAAAAACCTGGAGATTTCTTATCAAATCTCTCACTTTCCGAATCTCTTATCCTATTACATTTTACTGGCATTAAAATTAATTTAATGGTTTTATTTACTAAAATAAATATGTCAACAGTTAGCTTTTAAACCTAAAACGTGAAAAGTATGTATGATCTGATCTGATCTGATCTCCTGTAAGCCATGTCATTTTGTCTTTATTTATGTACCATGTAGGTCATATCAGAAGCAAGTACCGGAGAAAGTCAGCATATTATCAGCACAACCTTTGAAGAAGTGGATGATTTGTTCATTCCTCCGACCAATCTTATTATAAACCACATTCGGTAAGGAGCACACTTAAGTCTATAGAGGCTGTGAGCTTTTTTAACAATTGTATTTGTTGCTGGGATGGGGTTTTAAAAAATGTAAAACTACAGATTCATTTGGTTAAAAAGTAAGTATAATTAGGGAAGTCATGGTAATTATTTCATGCTGGAAAGCTATACGATTCCTGTAGGTTCTGATGTGTATACTTCACCAGTTCCTATAGCATTCTGTATATTGCTTGGTTACTCACAGTGGGTACTCATGTGCACCCACGCCAACTTACACCTAGATAGGAGAGGTGTGGGTGGACATTGTGTTTTAAAATATGGCAAGTGCAGTCAGGGGTGAATTTAGGGGTCAGGCCGCTCCTAGGCACAACAGTTTTGGACATCTCTTAGACACACAGTGCCAGCTACAACTCCTTAGACACACTGCACCATTACACATTGTGCCACACACCATAATGCTCATTACAAATGGTGCCACACATTATAATGACTATTACACATTGTGCCACACCGTAACGCCCATTACACATTGTGTCACACACGGTAATGCCTGTTACATATTATTCCGCTTACCTACATGCTCATTGCTAAGGGTTTCTTGCTCAATGACACCTGCCCAAAGCCCACTAATATCTACAGGATAACTGTGCCCTACATGTAAGAAGTAATTTAGCATTATTATTTAACTCCACTGACAAGTACAATTTAAATTTTAAGGAAAGTTATTATTTAATACATAATAATGCCATCATTATTATTATTTTTAGGAATAAAAATAATAATAGTATTATTCATGAAAAAGCACCAATATATTACTATTGTATGCCCCGTATGTTGACAATATCCCAAGATTCCAGGTTCTTTGCTAAATTAATATAAAAACACATAATTTTCGCCTAATTAATATAAAAACACATAATTTTCGCCTACACATATACAATTCAGAAAAATGATTCTATGCTATATGCCTGTGTGTATTGATCCAGAGCTGGGTGTAGTAAATTGCAAGACACAGGAAACCATTCTGGAATAACAGACTAGGCAGGGTGAAGTACTAGAGACATCTTACAGCTTGGAGACATAACACATGCTGGGTGAGGAGATGGAAGGTTATGGCACTGCTACAGATGGGCAGGGGAACACTCACCAGCCAGTAAAGCTTTGCCAGGGTGTGTGATTTCCCCACAGCAGCAGGTAGCGGCTCTCATGAGCTCAGCCAGACAGGCAGTGACAGCTGGGCAAAGAGCAATGGGCTGCCTGGCTGTCCTCAGAGCAGGTCCGTAGCTATTTGGAATCTTGTGCAGACTCACAAGCCAATCTAAGCTTGTGGTCCGGCAGCCAATAAGGAGCCAGCACTACCACTCTTGATTGGATGCCAGACTACAAACTCAGGAGATTTCAAGTAGCCAAAGATCTGCTCTGAGGACAGCCCACTGCTCTCTGCCCTGCTGTCACTGCTCTCAGTTCTGCCTGCCTGGTTGGCGGCAGATGTCTGATGACAGCCTGCCGCCAATGATAGGTGTCAATCCGGCCCTGAGTACAGTAATGGTGTGTTTGCACAGACTTCTAAAATATGCATATGTACCCAAAACAAGGTATTGCAATTGAATATTGAGATTTAATTGAATTGATATTCAATTATATACACAATTGAATATCAAACCATTTTCTATATGCTTAGAGATATTAACACAAATTTCTAAAATTTTATTAACAATTGTTCATTGATTTTTTTCCCTTATAAAATGCATAAAAAGCCTATTTACAGAACAATGAAAAATACTATTTATATTTTGGTATAATCCTTTTTAGCAATACTGGCTTCAGCCAAATGTTCCCTGCATGTATTAATCTCTCCCACAAACTAGTTTGGAAATATGTTAGGTCATTTCTTTTTGGAGTAATGCAACAAATCCTTTCTATTTTTGATCTGTCTAGCTCTAATCCCTAATAAGATATTCTATTCTAAAATGCAGTCTGTCAGTTTCCATTCAAATTGCCCAGAAGGAAGAATTAATGCTGAAGTTAAATAGGAAGAATTAGAATATATCAAATCATTAATATGATCCATATTTTGTCTGATGCTCACTGTCCCAAACCTTAACAAGAATTAACCAATACCTTATTTGAATAATGTATAGCACCAAGAACTGATGATCTGCTTTACACTTTATGAAGACGATCAAAAGTCTGCAGATGACAACAGACTGGTGTGTAATTTACTGTTCTCATATATGGTCAACAACTCTTAGTGATAATGGTCATTGCTGTTGTACTGCAGTTTTTTTTTAGCTTGCATAAATTAAGTTAATATATTTTAAAATAAAACACACTGGGTTATCATCTCAACTCACTGTAGGGCCATAACAAAGGCCACATGGGTCTGAGGCTGAAAATAGTTAAAGGAATATTTTCTGTGGAAGAGGTATGACCAGTGCCACGTGAGAGTGTACACCCCTAAAAAAAGGAGTGTACACCCCTTATTGATCTACTGTACTCTAAATGGTGAAAAGCTTTTATGATCTACCTAGTAAATACATTTGCATGCTCCTGAACAAAGGGGCATGGTATACCAAAAATGGGATCTGAATCACTGCAAGGGGCATACAAACCCCCACAGAATGGCCTGACCTGTCTGAGTTTCCTCAACCATTGGTGGTAGCAGCAGCCTTTGTTAGATAGCCAATAAGAATTAGCCTTAGTCTTTTTGGCTGCTGTAGAACATCCAACATGTTCATTTGGTTAAGTGTTTGCACTCAACTGGTCAAGCCCATCAATGCTTTGCCCATTTCTACCCTACACTACACAGTCCTAATATCTCCCTATTTATGTAAAAGTAGAACATTGCTTGCATCATTTTGTGAGGAAAGTAGAAATACAATTTTACTATTTTTTATTTCTGACTGACTAACAGGTCAACCTAATGGATCATGATGATGTGCCTATATTTATGTAGAGGCCTGGGGGTTTGATGTCCTATCTGCACTGTTTTTAATCTGGTTGTGGGTCTGTTGTAAAAGTATATGGCCACTAGGTCAACAAGAGGAAGGTCAACATGCATTGGGTCAACCACTAAAGGTTGACATGCATCAAGGTCGATAAGGACATGAGGTCAACACATGCATTAGGTTGACATGAGTTAGGTCGACAGTCAAAAGGTCAACATGGGGTTATTCATGGCCATTGTAAAAGTCCCAAAATGTTATAGTGATCCTGATGTGCTGCCTGCCTTATTATTATTATTATTATTATTATTATTATTATTATTATTATTATTATTATTATTATTATAAACTGTAGATGTGGGCTGTTTGGTAAAATCAACAAGAAGTACTGCATTTGCAAATGTATATAGATTGTTTATGATTATAAATACAGTATGTAATGATCAATTTGCTTGTGTCTTAAACACATGTATTTCTTTTTTTTAGATTTGGCTTCATCTTCAACAAATCCATACCTGCAATTCATAAAATTGACCTTGAAACTGTAACACACATAAAGACCATCAGCTTCAAAAACTCTAGCTGTATCCCAAAGAACATGGCTTATTCCCATCTTGGTGGCTATTATTTTGTGCAGTGTAAACATAGCAAATTTTTTACTGCGTTGCCTCAGGTAATAATTGATAGTGTTACAGACACCATCATTGGATCTAATGGGAATATAACTGGGACACCCTACATTTCCTCAGATGGGCATTATTTGGTGAGCGCAGATGACATAAATGGACGGATCACAGTCCAAACAATCACTTTCCTGGGTGAAGTTAAATTGATCTACGACCTACAAACAAACTTGCACATATCTGATGTGACTTTTCAAACATCTTTCACAGAGGGCAATCAGTATTATATCTATGCTGCATCACATCTACAAACGGATGTTTTGTTTGTAGATTTGTCCTCAGGAAGGGTGGACACGCTGAAGAATCTTAAAGACCCAATAGCACAAAAAGACTGGACCTGGAATGGAAAAAATAGAATAATAAAATCCAGTGGCATATTTGGACAGTATATCATAACACCAGCTAAGGATTCCCTGTTTGTAATCAATGGGAGGCAAAGTGTTCTACATTGTGAGGTTTCAGGAATCAGACGGGGCAACACAGTGGTTTGGGTAGGTGAAGTATGAAATAGAAAGAAAAAAAAAATGAAGCCTCTGCAAAATGACTAGCAATTGGACCTTTCTGCTGCCCACAAGATCAGCAATCCTGTATATTTCTACATTAAAGAAAAATCCTGTAGCAGCTTCATGGAGCAACACTGGTGTACAGCTTGCAAGTTTTATACTACAGTAATTTCTAATAGGAGGATTTTTTATTATTTGGAAGTGTTTATTTTGCATTCAGTTGTTAAAAAAACTATACACATTCAAATATCCTGAATATTGGGATAACACTCATTGTATGGTTTTTCTGTAGAACAGTACAATATATTAGCTGTCATTTTAATTTGTATTTACAAGGTATTTATTTTAGTCTAGCCTAATCCATAGTCATAAACTATGTGAAATACAAAATTATATGCAAAGAGCTAATGTTTCATTCAGTATTATAAATGTAAAATACAGTGACAACGACATGGGAGTAATAGAGAGTTGTATAAAGGAGGAGCAGCAATTACATTTAATACAAATCAATACTTTATTACTGTACTGTTTATCAATAATGTAAGTTAGGCAATGCTTACAACCATTTTCCTTTCTTATCTTATTGTGGTAATGTGGCAGGGACACTGTACTTGGAGTAGACATGTTATGAGAAACAGGAGAGGGAAATTTTTCCCTGTCTGGGTTTTGTGTATGATTTTGTGGCTTTATCACATTCCTCGCTTGACTTGTTATTATGTATTAGAATGGAGATAGTCAATGTACATGTGTAATGTGGCAGAGTAGCACATTTGGTACAGTAAATCCTATTTATTGTTGTCTGATTAGGAAAGATAGGGTAACATATATCAAAGTATCTCAAGATATAAGTCAAATATTTTAATTCAAAAACACTCAAAATTGAGACATTACTGTATTTTGGTTCCTTTTTGTGGTCCCCTTCAGATACTCACCATGGGTGACACTCACCCATTCAGTGCTGTAGTTTCTTAGAGCATTGATGCATACTTGCCAACTTGTTGAGTCTCCTGGGAGAAGCTTAGAGAGGAGACTTTCTGCAGCACTTCCAGTGGGTGGGGCGGAGCTTGATGTTTTTAAGCCCTGCCCCATCATGGTAAATGCTGTGATTTGCGGCTGTTCAGGGAGGGGGAGGGGCTTAACAACACAGTTTGCATAATATAGCCCTGCCCCCTCCCGGAACAGCAGAGAATGCCGGTATTTTACAGGCAGTGAAGGGGGCTGCAGGGTGGAGCTGATGCGATGGGCAGGAATGTGGGAGGCTTGTCTATCCTTCTAGGGGGCTGGGAGGGGGCCCCGATTTTTGTGATCCTCCCAGCCATTCCGGGAGGGTAGGCAAGTATGCATTGAAGGCTTTCAGATTTGACAACTTAAAACTTCCCAGTGGAAGTTGTGGTGGGTTAAATTAGCGTATGCATTAGGGCGGAGTGAAAAAACTGAAATTGAGAAATTCAAAATCGGCTAGTGTGGGAAAGTTGTGACTTGACCTGAATGAGAAACGTGCAAAAGCTTTTTGATCTGAGTCAACATCTTCTGTTCTGGCAAGAGGCCTAAAGTTTCACTTTTTAGGTGAAAATGACGAAACCTATGAAGAAGCTCCAATCTAGTTATATTATGTCAGGATGTCTTAGAGTGGTTCATTAATATACTTTAGCATAGTAAAAAACAGTACGAGCTTGTCCTAGTGCAAAGTGACTGACTAGCGGGAGAAAAAATCCCTAATAATTGACCCATTTTCATGGTCACAATTGTGAATATTGTGTGTTTTCTCCTGAACGTGTTTATAATAGAAGAAGCACAAATACTCTAAATGGAATTTCAGTGACACTGTGTGAAATATAACACTGCATAATAGCCCTTAATCAGACCTGATCGCAGTACAAATGCTGCATTGCAGGTGGGGCAGATGTAACGTGCTGAGAGAGTTACATTTGGGTGGGGTGTGTTGAAACTGAAATCTAAATTGCAGCAGGTATTTACCCTGCACAGAAACAAAATAACTCAACACAAATCTAAAGGTGGCCATACATCTACAGATCGATTATCAGATCTGGCTGGTTGGAACAAATACCTGGTAATATCTGAATGACAGTTTTTGGCAGAATTCCAGCATTTCAAAGCAAAGTGCTCTCATCCATTACCAGTATTTTGTTCCAAACAGACAGATCGGACAATAAATCTGTAGATGTATGGCCACATTAACTCCCTCTGCCTAGCAGGGCCGTCTTTTTGTATGGGCTTAATGGGCACTTGCCCAGGGGCCCCAGGCGTATAAGGGCTCTATGTTGATAGCTGAGGATCCCCTTTTTCCAGGGATACCAAAATTTAGAAAATCGGCCCTGGGGAACTGCAGATATCCAACTTCAAAGCAGCAGTCCACATCCGACCTGTTAATTACAATTTCCAGTCATATTTCTCAGGTTCTCTCTGACACTAGCGGCTTGTCTCTATCATGCCCAGAACCAGAGATATCAGCCTTCCAGCAGCCGGTTCCTGCTCCAGCTCCAAACGTCTGGTGTACAGTTTTATATTTTTGTCAATGGATTGCTCTGGCTCCTGATCTCTGATACCCAAGTTCCCAGCACCTCCTGAAAGTTGGGACTCTAGGTTTTTATACTAGGCTAAGAAATCTATTTCCAGATAATGGCGATATCTGCAGTCAAAGAAGCTGCCCTTCCACCCGAAAATGACGAATATTAAGCCAACTCCATTATCCAACCGTCCCCTGTGTATAAAACACCCCATACCTCCCTGGAAGAATTTTACAATGGACCCTTCATTCAGCTCAGTGCCCCCTTCCACACGTTAGTGTTCTCCCTCCCACCACCTGTGCAGTAAAGGAGTAATTAGCAGAAGTTACTGCTCCAGGTCCTACATGTTGAATGGAAGATAGAGCACCCCCTGCCACCCGTGGGACATCAAAGCTGCTGCTGATACCACCCCCCACCCCTAGGAGGGGAGAATGGTTAAGGGCCCCAGTGCATTGCTTTGCCCAGGTGCCCACACTGCTGTTAGGACGGCCCTGCTGCCTAGAAATGAACACAGTGATTGGCATATATGTACTGCTGGACACCACTCATAGAATGATTAACCTGTTATTTTTTGAATCAATGTTCTTGTTTTTTTTCCCCCTAAACATTAGATGTATTTGTTTATGTATTTATTTACAGTTTCTTATATAGCGCAGCAGATTCCGTTACAGTGTCTTATATAGCGCAGCGGATTCCGTTACAGCGTCTTATATAGCGCAGCAGATTCCGTTACAGTTTCTTATATAGCTCAGCAGATTCCGTTACAGCGTCTTATATAGCTCAGCAGATTCCGTTGCGTTTTACAATAGTAGACAGTGATAAAACAAACTGGGTAATGACAGACAGACTTGGGGGTTAGAGGGCCCTGCTGAAAGCTTACAATTTATTACATCATAATACACTTCAACGTATTTAACAGTTAATATATTGGCTTATCTTTGGCATAATTATATGCTGTAATGCAGCCCATTCATGTTCCCAGCATTGGGGATGCAACACTGTTTTTCTGTCAATAAACAGAAGTGATATGTAAAATAATACATTAGACAATTTACACTTGTAATACTTATTGTAACAGTTACTGTTTTTCAATAACAGACTGCAACAGTTATTTCTTATTTATATACACAGGATTGTCTATCTTTGTATATGCACTGCAAAGAGAGCAGCATAAATCCAATTTCATGTATTTCAGTGACACTGTGTGAAATATAACACTGCATAATGGCCCTTAATCAGACCTGATCGCAGTACAAATTTGTTCTCAAAAAGGGGAAAACAATGCTGGACTGCAGGTGGGGCAGATGTAACATGTGCAGAGAGATTTAAGGTGGCCATACATCTACAGATTTATTGTCCGATCTGTCTGGTTGGAACAAAATCCTGGTAAAAGATGAGAGCAAATGACAGTTGACCATTTGCTTTGAAATGCTGAAAAACTGTCATTCAGATATTACCAGCTGTTTGTTCCAACCGGCCCAATCTGACAATCGATCTGTAGATGTATGGCCACCTTTAGATTTGTGTGAGTTATTTTGTTTCTGTGCAAGGTAAATACTGGCTGCATTATTTTTACACTGTAATTTAGATTTTAGTTTCAACACACCCCACCCAAATTTAACTCTCTCAGCATGTTTCATCTGCCCCACCTGCAATGCAGCATTTGTTTTGCCCATTTTGAGAACAAATTTGTACTGGGATCAGGTCTGATTAAGGGCTATTATGCAGTGTTATATTTCACACAGTGTCACCGAAATTCCATTTAGAGTATTTGTGCTTCTATTATAAACACGTTCAGGAGAAAACACACAATATTCACAATTGTGACCATGAAAATGGGTCAATTATTAGAGATTTTTTCTCCCACCAGTCAGTCACTTTGCACTAGGACAAGCTCGTACTCTCTCTTACTATGCTAAAGTATATTAATGAACCACTCTAAGACATCATGACATAATTATAACTAGATCGGAGCATCTTCATAGTTTTCATCATTTTCACCAAAAAAGTGAAACTTCAGGCCTCTTGCCAGAACAGAAGATGTTGACTCAGATCAAAAAGATTTTGCACGTTTCTTATTCAGGTCAAGTCACAACTTTCCCACACTAGCCGATTTTGAATTTCTCAATTTCAGTTTTTTCACTCCGCCCTAGTATGCATATCTCTCAACATGATCCATTCCATTTCCTGCTAATGAAACCTGAACCTCTGTATGCATTTTGACTTCCTGGTCCTGCTGCTGTATAACAAGGACAGCTAGGGATGCCATAGCACTCCAACTGAGGGGCTCCCTGGCAAAGAGGGGCCCAGGGTACAGTATTCCCTGCGTCCTCCCTTAATCTTTCTATGAGCCTGTCAGCAGAGGCCACTGTATCAGCACTGATACTGTAGCTGTGGCTGCTGCTGCAGAGTCCTGACAGTAATTGGAAGGAGCTGACAGCCCTGCACAGAGCTGGGCGAGATCTATCAGCAGGGCTCCCTTCACTGACACCCATTGAGAAAAGGCCCTGACAATGAATAGATGAATGCAAATTAATGTTCAAAATGGATGATATTTCTGCCTGTCAGAAATATCAACCAACATTGAATACCCCCATAAGCTTCCAATAAGAATTAAGTGTAAATGATCTCAAGGCTAAGGTGGTCTCTAATAGTAGTAAAAGAAACAATATTATATTTAGGCATGCCAACAGACTGCTTCTAAGCAGTTCCTGGCATCAGAAATTCAATCCCGGGATTGGCCATTTTTTTATCCTAAATCTTGGATAAAAAAAGGCCCAGGATTGAGCTTTCTAGCTATATGCTTTCCACACACAGTGCAATCCCAGACCTACATCACAAAAAAACAGAACAAGGCACAAACTAGTCGGTAAACAAACAGTTTTTAAAAGGAAAATAATTCCTTTCATAGATTCTTGCTTGTATTATTTCTTTACTTAAAAAAACTGCACTGAATATAGTCAAATCATATATACATTTTTTTAAATTTAATAATGTGATAAGGATTATTTCTAACAGGGAAAAACATCATGCTAAATGTGTATGAATCTGTGATTATGTACTGCATGTAAGGCAGGAAGAAAGAAAGACTCTCTCTTTTTTGGGGCACTCTTAAAATGAGATTACTTATAGTAATCAGTTATTAACATGGATGTTAATAACTGATTACTATAAGTTATCTCAGTTTAAGAGTGCCCCAAAAAAGAGAGAGTCTTTCTTTCTTCCTGCCTTACATACTATTTACTCTCTACTCTCAGAGAGAATGTGCACTCTCACATTACCTAGTTATTGTGGACAAACAGACTTAACCATTTATCTTGTGTGCACTGGTCCATCCTCCCCTTCCCCTTTTCCTTAAAAGTAAAATTATGTACTGCATACCTGTGAATGCTAAGTATTTATGCAGTGTACAGATGATGGAAGATTAAGAGGGGTTCAAACGAATGGTGTAACTTCCGATGGTGTAAGCCTACTGTAAGGGGTGCAGCTACTATGGGGCCCGGGCTGCTTTAGAGCCCATAGCTCCTAATGCACCCAGTCATGCACAGTCATAGATTGGGAAGCCAGGATTCAGGCTGTATCACTTATCAGCCAGAACCGAGGAACCGGACTGGTCAGTGAAGGAAAAACAATGGCACATCAGAATCAGCTTTATTTGGCCAGGTATACGTGCGTATGCTAGGAATTCATTTTGGATTGCTATGCAACAGAGAGTATAAGAACAGGTAAAACAGTGACCATACAGAAATATATCACACATACAAATATGCGTATCCTGATGAGGGACATGGACATGGGGAACATATATTTGCTGTGCGGCACAGAACCCAGGCAGCCATTCAGTGGCGCCACTTGGTGATTGCACCAGACAGATAGGTAACAAGTAAAAACAGTGACAATACAGATATATATCACCCCTACAGATATGTGTATCCTGATGAGGGACATGGACATGGGGAACATATATTTGCTGTGCGGCACATCACCCAGGCAGCCATTCAGTGGAGGGAGAGCCAGCATGAGGGTGTGGAGGAGAGTGTCAGTGAGGCGAGGGGAGAGTCAGTTGGACCGGCAACCATAGTTGGGCCCTCTGTGGTCTGAAGTGCAGGAGCCATTACCTCCTCCCTTGGGGGTCCTTCAGTTCTCCTGAAGCCATATTAAAACAAAATTTAGGCGCCAATTATAAAAAATGTATCATGAATAAATGTGGGGACATTAATCATACTCACAAAATAATAATGATATTTACATCATTCATGACAAATTTTCTATATATGTATATGCTGAATTCAAAAAAGTTCTAAACTAATATTAATGAAATAATTGGACTAGCAGCTCCCAAACAGTTTACTGAAACGCTAAAATATAACAATAATATATCAAAGAGAGCGCTTAAAGTGTAAAATATACAATCAATTTTATTGCACATAAAAAGCAAACATTCTAAAAAGAAGCCGTCTATTGCAACAATAAATGTTACTATATTCCATTAACTTTATTACCTCACTTAATGAGTTTAATGAGACCAGTCCACCAGTCCAATTGTATTACACCCGGTATACAGCTTCTCAGTCCTTATTGGACTTGATAGAACCCCTATTGGCAATTTTATATCCTTAATATTTATATTAGACAGTCAATTTGGTTTGCCAAAGGAGTGCGTATATATCAAACAATCGGCTCCGGACAGATATCAACAGTTATATTGTATTTAGGTGAGTAGGATAATTGGTACTAGAGATGACCACCCAAGGGAATCTGTGGAAGGTAAATAAAGTATTTCGTATAAATGAAGACTTTGATCTCACCCATCCTCCAGACTGCTCAGTATGTCCTCAGTTTGATGTAAGTGGAGAGAGTGCTCACTCAGGTATCTCCTTGTTCCGCATACCCGCATGACAGTGGTAAGATGATACAGTATAAACCACTCTGGCTGTTGTGACGCTGTGCAAATGACACAGCCGGTCAGGAGTAAGGCATCTTAGGGGGAGCCGTGCGGCAGTGAGATGGACACTGGCAGTTGTGTTTGTACATGCGCTGCAGAGCTCTTAAGTGCAACAGCTCGTATGGAGCGACCCCACAGCCGTGTAGATTTTACCCGGCTGAACTACTTGTGTCAGTCACTGCAGCTATACACAGCTGCAATAGCTCAAGTTTAAACTCCAGCATTTAATGGTCCAGACATGATTTGTCTGGACCATTGAGCAAAGAGAAATTAATAAATGCCTATGATGATGTGTTCAAGCAACCATTGAAATCTGTTCCCGGTAGTACATTTTGAACTTGATCCAAGTGTTCCTCCATTCCAATGTGCTCCACGCAATATGCATATAGCCCTTAAGCCAAGAGTGAAAGCTTTACTAAATCAGTAGGAAGTAGAAGAGCATATTGCACCTGTGACTGAACTAACTGACTGCATTAGCAATAAGGTCAATGTCAAGCCTGACAAGCTAAGAATCTGTATTTATCCTAAATTTTTTATTCAAGCACTGTGAAGATCTCATTACATTATTCCGACATTGAAGGATTTGTTATATAAGCTGCCGAAGCAAAAATCTGTACACTGGTGGATGCAAGTGATGCATTTCTGCAATGCAAACTGGATGAAAAAAAAAACAGCAATATGACCACCGTTTGGACCCCATGGGTCAGGAAAAGATGGCTTAAACTCCAATTTGGAGTTTCGGTAGCACCTGAAGTTTACCACTGAAAACAACAATCGCTAATTGTACTGAGCGGCATTGAGCCAATAGCAGATGATATTTTTGTAGTTGGCTGTGGTGAGACTGCAAAGGAATCAGAGGCAGATCATGACCGCAAATTGATAGCGCGTTTGGATTGTGGCCGACAAGTGAAATTAATACTTAGGGGTAAAATTACTAACATGAATATACATGAAATAGGCATATTAATATTTTCGGGATTTACTAACCCGAAAATATGTGAATTCATATTCTTATTCATGGCACATTCTTATTTGTGAATCACCATTTTTTTAAATGGTGATTCGTATTTGTATTCTAAGTGGCCGTGTTGAAAATACACCCGCTAATTGCCGGCCAAATATGCCTTGAAAATGAAGTGTATTTTCCAAGCATATTTGGCTTCCTTCACGTATCAGTCAGATCCGTGCAAGCTTCAGTGTAAAAAAATACATAAATAAATAATGTAAAAAAAAATGTTGTGGGGTCCCCCCACAGCGATAACCAGCAGATAAAAATCAGAGGACAAGCCAAATTGGGGTTCCCTGTATTTTTTTAAACCAGCATCAAGACCCAGGGTTAATCCTGGTTCCCAAAATATGGGGGAAAAATTAATAGGGGTCCCTGTATTTTGAAAACCTGCACCAGGCCCAACAAGCCAGCAGGGTAATGCCACAGCTGTGGGACACTTATTATATAAGGTCCTGCAGCCAAAGCATTAACCCCTACTGACCAGTCAGCCTGGGCAAGGGTCCTGGGGAAGTAGGGACCCCCCAATAAAGGGATCACCCTCCAAACTTACCTGTCCAGGTTGAAGCCTGGTGCTGTTCCCAATATCCCTGGGCTGTGGGTACGAGGCTGATGATGTTGTTGTAAAAGATAGTTCTACAGCAGAGCCCAATGGTTTTTTCTATGAGTCCCAGCAAGCCTGGGACTTGGAGAACCGCTTCACATTAATGGGCTTGCTGGGTCTCCTAGTTCCACAGCAGAACCCAATAGTTTACTCTAACTTTTACACAATCATCAGCCCGGTACCCACAGGCCAAGGGTACTGGGGACAGCACCAGGCTACTGCCTGGGCAGATAAGTTCTGGAGGGCAGGATTCCTTCATTGGGGGGTCCCCACTTCCCCAGGAACCCTGCCCAGGCTGACCAGTCACAGGGTAAATGCTTTGACCACAGGACCTTATATAAGAAGTGTCCCCCAGCTGTGGCATTACCCTGCTGGCTGGTTGGGCCTGGCGCTGGTCCCTTGTATTTTGGGAACCAGGACCGGCTCTTGGGCCTGGTGCTGGTTTTAAAAAATATAGGGAACCCTTACTTGTTTGGTTCCCTGATTTTTTAAAACTCATGGCCGGCTCTTTGAGCCTGGGGCTGGTTACGAGTGTGGGGGGGGGACCCCATGCCATTTATTTAATTCATACCATATTGGAAAATATGAAAGAGTGAAATACGACTGCTTTGTAAATTCCCCTCTGGAATACAAATGTGCATATGTCTATACCAGTCGTATGAAGAAACTACAATTTAAGTTGAAGTTCATTTTCATGGTCATATTTTGGGGGAAATTTCCTAAGAAAAATTAGTGATAAAAAAATCATATTTTCATACGAAAATATGTTTTTTTGGGAGGAGTATACGTATTTTTGGCATTTACTTTGCCAAAAATAAGAATTTTCGAACTCGTATTGATGGGACATTCGTATTTCTATTTACAAATACGAATGATTACACCATCGATATTAAATCAGGAATCACCATTCTTTTGAATGGTGATTTCTGTCGTATTCTAAGCAGCCATATTAAAAATACGGCCACTAATTGGCGTAAAACGTGAATGGCGGGCCAAATATGGCTGGAAAATACACTATATTTTCCTGTCGTATTTGGTTTTTAGCCTGCATGGATCACTCAGATCCGTGCAGGCTTCAGTGTTAAAAAAAATAGAAAAATAAATTAATTGAAAAAAACGGCGTGGAGTCCCCCCCACAGCCATAACCAGCACCAGGCTGAAAGAGCTGGGGCTGGTAATAAAAAAATCAGGAAACCAACCAAATAGGGCTTCGCTGATTTTTTAAAACCAACTCCAGGGCCGGGGCTGGTTCCCAAAATACGGGGGACAAAATGAGTATGGGTCCCCTGTATTTTAAGAACCAGGCCCAACCAGTCAGCAGGGTAATGCCACAGCCGGGGGACACGTATTGTATAAGGTCCCGCTGCTAAAGCATTAACCCTACCGACCCGTCAGCCTGGCCAATAAGGGGGTTCCCCCTCCAGGACTTACCTGACCAGGCTGAAGTCTGGTGCTGTCCCCGGTGACCCTGTGCAGTGGTCACTGGGCTGATCTTTGTGTAAAAAAATAGATAAAACTATTGTTCAATACTGTGAAACTATGAGTTCCAGCAAGCCTCCCCCGCAAGTTGGGACTTGGAGAACCACAAGCCACATTTTGCTGGACCCTGGAGCCATACCGTGAACGCCTGCACAGACTTCTGGACATAGATACAATATGGCACTGGCTTCCAAAGCATGACATGGCAGTAGAGGAAATTAAAGCATTTAGCAGTTGCACCTGTGCTAAAATATTATGATGTCACAAAGTCAGTACAGAGATATTCTATTAAAACCGGACTGGGATGTTGCCTGATGCAAGAAGGAAAACCAGTTGCATTTGCTTTAAGGGTATTGACTCCAACTGAGCAGAATCATGCACAAATTGAAAAGGAGTGCTTGAGCATTATGTTTGCTTGTTCCCGTTTTCATTATTTTCTATATGGCCGGGATGTGATTTCAGTGGAGAAGGATCATAAGCTGCCGATTGCCATCTTTAAAAAGCCTCTTCCCTATGCACCTAAAAGACTTCAGTGTATAATGTTAACATTACAGCATTACAATCTCTGTGTTACATACAGCCTGAGATGTACTGTATATCAGTGACACTCTTAGTAGAGCATTACCGGTGGGTGGGAACTCCGGAGCAGCCCAAAGTTTTCATACAGTGTGCACCATGCAGTAGGTCATGACTGACTTTGCACAGATTAATTAGGCAGAATACTTGAATGTCACTGACCAGCGACTGCATCAGGTTCAGCAGAACACCATCACTGATGAGAGCCAGCAGATTTTGAAGTCTATTGTACTAACTGGATGGTCAGTTTTGAAAGAAGAGACACCAATCAGAGGGACTACTGGTCATTTAGAGATGAGATCAGTGTACAGAATGGTATTTTGTGCATCATACTAAATCATTGCGATCCGAAATGCTGGCACGCACATTCCTGTCATCTTGGAAGTTATGCATGTTACAGACAAGCAAGGGATACATTGGACTGGTCTAACATGCAGTGAGATTAAGAACTATGGGGCAGATTTATTAAGAGATAAACTGGAGATAATTCAGAGAAAAGGTAAAAGGAGATAAAGCACAGCCAATCAGCTGTTTGAAAAAGGCAGTTGGGAGTTGATTGGCTGGTGCTTTATCTCCTTTTACCTTTTCTCCAGTTTATCTCCAGTTTATCTCTTCTCCAAGCTTAATAAATCTGCCCCTAAATTGGTAAATGCAAAACAGTTGACAGGTAATATTTGGCGCAATGCTGCCTTAAATCACAATCCCTGAAGATACACCCTTACTTCAAAACACGAAATTGGAAAAAATTGGGATATAGACAAATTGGCGCAATGAAATACTTGAAGTTTTACGTTCAGACTCCTCCTTTTACAAGACGGAAGTTTCTCTCAAGCGGGTATTGGTTACCAGGCCGTGATGATTTTGTGAAAGAAAAAAATAAATAAACAATAATTAAAATACAAACACTGTGTATGTGTCTCTTAATATAAACCCTCTATTGGGTGCGATTTCAAAATGTGAAGATAAATTTTGGCTCCATGTGGCGTACGGAAACTCACGTTGGGTTTAGGTGGTATTCCTCTTATAAATGTTCTTTATACCTTTATAAGAGGAATACCACCTAAACCCAACGTGAGTTTCCGTACGCCACATGGAGCCAAAATTCATCTTCACATTTTGAAATTGCACCCAATAGAGGGTTTATATTAAGAGACACATACACAGTATTTGTATTTTAATTATTGTTTATTTATTTTTTTCTTTCACAAAATCATCACGGCCTGGTAACCAATACCTGCTTGAGAGAAACTTCCGTCTTGTAAAAGGAGGAGTCTGAACGTAAACCATTTATGTTGGTAAATGCCCAGCATGTAATGAATATGCACATGCACAACAGAAAGTGCTGATGAGGTCACATGAGATACCAATGCATCAATGGCAGATTGTCAGCATGGATTTATTAATGTATTCACTTACTGTATGCAGTGGACCATTATTCAGATATTTGAGGATAAGTCTGGGAAAAGCTAAATTTTCCAGAGTATACAATAAAGTGCTGCAATGCACAATTTGCACATTATGGCCTGAAAGAGTGATTTCGGACAATGGTCCACAGTTTGCTTGTGTACAGTTTAGGCTATTTGCTTCTGTATGTACAGTAGTCAGCAATTAATATAGTGAAGACTCTGTGAAAAAAGGCTAGCAGTGATCATACAGATGCATGGAGAGCCATATTACATTGGATGAATACACCAAAAGTGGGCATGGTGACCAGTCCTGCACAGCGTCTAATGTCAAGGAGGCTTAAGACATCTTTGCGAGTAGCAAGTACTTTATCCAAGTGTAATACAAGGTGTACCAGAAATGCTAGAGCAGAGGAAGCAGATTTCCAAGTTAGATTATGATAGATTTACTAAGGAGTTGCCTGAATTTGCTATTGGTGAGCCACTTTGTAAGAAGCCACTTCCTGGAGATCGGAAAAAGCCGTTGGAGATGCGATACCTGTGTGTGCAAGGTTGCACCATGCTGATATATTGTGAATGTGGAAGGTAATTTGTACAGACGCAATAGTGTGGATTTTAGAGAAGCTGAGCAACCAATTCTACGTGAGACTAGGGCATTCCGTTCCTGGTCTAATTATGCAGCTGGCTGCACCAATATCAAATCAAGAATTTGAAAGGCCACAGGTAATGGGGAAAATGCCAGATGAAAGTCCACATTGTCACCCTCTAGAATTATAAGAACCCTGGCACAACAAAATTCAACTCCGGCTCAACCTGTCTATACGTCAGTCATGGCCACCTGACAGAGTTGATTTATAGATAAAAAAACAACTAATGAAGGACATTGTTAGCATTGTCATTTATGTTATACCTTAAGTATATTTAAAAAGGGAGATGTTTGTATTATGTTAATCTTATGTATTTGGCCACACCTAGAGTTGCCATTGGAGTTGGGGATGTGGTTTCTGGTTACTGCTGTTCTTCTTCAACATGGCTACTTGGAATTAGCATGCAGTGTCTGTCCTCATTTAACACATTTGAAATATCTGTGAAAAACAGCATGCAGCTGTGATCAGGGGTGGAAATACTACCTGATGCAGCCAGTGCATTGCACCGAGGCCCACAGCAATGACAGTGCCCACAGCCATGGATGTTATTATTAGTACTAGTAATGTCCACGGCTTTGAGTCCTTTCATTGCTGCAGGCCCAGGCTCTGCCAGCCTACCTTACCCGTAACCATGGCATGGACGCCAGTTCAGTAAAGCCCAGCAGCAGTGTTTAAAATGTAGCTTCAACTGCTTGCCATTAAGATTTCATGGCAGACAACCAATCAGGAGCAGCCAAGGTGGCTGCTCCTGATTGGCTGCCAGGCTGCGAACACAGGTAAAAGCCCAGCAGCAGTGTTTAAAATGTAGCTTCAACTGAAATCCTGCCACTGCAACCTGCTTAGTGGCACAGTCCTCAAGCCAGCGCACAGTGATCCTGGACTTTCACCCATGCTGAGTGACAGTCATTAGGACTCGGTGTATGCTGGGCATTGGCATCATTCTAGAGGGGCGTGCAGCCCACACCTACAGTAGGTGTCACCCTTCAGTGGGGTGACACCAAATAGCTGCATCCTCCACCGCCGGCAGTGTCCACACTCCCCTGCTCCTGGCAGCATCCTCATCCGCAGCCAGCAGCATCCACACCAGCACACCCCTCCTTCATCACAGTCCATGCCAGGAAATAGGCGATCATCCGTTATACACACATGTGCTTTCCAGAGCCTCCAGCCACAGGAGGGGGACGACGCCATGTGACAGTAGGAAGGTGCCAAACTGTGCTGATTGCACAAGGCGAGAGGGATCTTTTTACACATACCTCCTCCCCCTGATCCTGCCTACTTGCTGCTGGCTGGATGCAGCATAGAGGAGGGAAAGATCGGGTATGGAACTACAAATGGAGAGGGCCATATTTGAAGGGGTGGCTTCTAATGGCACAAAGTGAAACATACTGCAGCTTTTTTTTATATTACTGTAGTGGTTGTGTATCACATTTAGGAGTGAGTGGGTATGTGTGATGGGTTGGGGGCTGCATATGCTGTGATGGGTTGGGGGCTGCAAATACTTCAGGGGTGGCATATGCTTACCTGCTTGCAAACAATTGGTTGGGGGGGGGGGTAGGCTACCATCACAAAAGGAGTCAGGAAGGGCTGCACAGAAGGATGAAACCTGTGAGATAAACTAGCTCTACAAGGACCAGCACCGCAGCCTCCCTAAAAAATAATACAGGCGGCTGAAAGTTAAAACTTCCCACTTTCCTTGCTAATCTTTGTAGATGTGCACAATGTCAGTGGCGTCACTATAACATACATATGAGTGGCACCACAGGGCATTGTATGTATAAGCACCATCACAGGACATTGTGTGTGTATTAGTAGCACCATGGGGCATTATATGTATTAGTGGCACCACAGGGCATTGTATGTATAAGCCGCACAACGGGTCATTGTGTGTATTAGTGGCACTACAGCACATTGTGTATGTTTTAGTGGCACTGTGGGTCATTGTGTGTGTATTAGTGGCACCACAGGGCAATGAATTAGCAGCACCACGGGGCATTGTATGTATAAGTGGCACCACAGGACATTGTGTGTATAAGTCAGACAACGGAGCATTTTGTGTATTGGGAGCTCCAAGAGGACCATTAGGGGAACCAAGGCATGACTAGATGTATAATCGGCACCACTACAGTCAAATGGTACATAAATAAAAACTGGTACCCGGAGGTGACACCTTTTCTCCAGGCACATGTGCAGAGTCCCTACTTTGGGATTGGGGCCCAATTCTTATTCGTATTCTATTGATGGCGTATACAATGGTATTTGTAAATATAAATACGAATGTGCCATGAATTTGAATACAAATTAACGTATTTTCAGGATATTAAATCCTGAAAATACGAATACGCCTAAAAACATCATATTTTACAATGCGAATATGATTTATTTTTCGGAGTATTTGGCTTAGTAAATTTCCCCCAATGACTGCAGGCTGTCCTGCACTGTAATGACAGGAGGAAGTGACCCTAGGGCCACGTAGGAGCGCTGGAGTATTGTACTGGTGAATTTAATCACAAACAATGGCTTTGTGTACCAGACAAGACTGCTGCCGCTTTAAAAAAGAGGGTGTGTAGCCTCTTACTCAAAACCAAAAAGAAACCAAATACCTGTAGTAAATGACTTTGACCCAGATTGGGTCGCTGTCACTTTAAGAAGCGCAGTCTTGTTGGGACCAATAATTGGATCAATCAATCAGATATAAAGCATATATAGGAAGTGCACTTCACAATATTAATAATAAATAAAATCACATACTAGACAGACAACATGAAACATACAATGCTGGCTAATTAGCATGAGGCTTAATTGCGGGCTTGGAAATTGCTTATGGCCATAGAACAGTTGTAATCCGATATAGTTACCAGTCTCTGACAATCAATGGTCACAACTGCAGAAGACGATTGATTGTCAGAGACTGGTAACTATATCGGATTACAAAAATGACTTAATGAAAGGAACTGCTATGGCCATAAGCAATTAATATTGTGAAGTGAACTTCCTATATATATATATATATATATATATATATATATATATATATATATATATATATATATATATATATATATATATATATATATATATATATATATATATATGTGTGTGATATTATTTTTTATTAAATTACTGCTTTATATCTGATTGATTGATCCAATTATTGATCCCGACAAGACTGCGCTTCTTAAAGTGACAGCGACCCAGTCATGGTCAAAGTCATGGCATAGATTTGTAGCCACTGTCATCACTGACTACCAATATTTTCATGAGACTTAATGACTTCTTTATGAGCAGTGCTTACTATGTACATAAGCAGTGAAACCAAAAAAGTTAACTTTTTACATAATGTATACTATAGAACAGTAACATGAGCTATATGTGTACAGATTTTAGGTCCAAAAGAAGTTCATGGTTTCATTACTGTGCACAAACGAAGCCCTGTTCATGAGACATTGGTTCATTATGAAATGTGAATGTACAGTAGCCTAACAAAATGAATACTGTATTGTGTAAAGTTGACTATTTAAAGTATATGATGTGCTCAAAATTTAATAAAACAGATCAAATGTTTATTCTCAAGAAATTACCCCAAATCTCAAAAAAAATCTTTAAAAAAATTATTTAATGCAGATGTGTGCGTATTTGCTGTGGCACTTGCTTTATTGTTTGTTTATCCTAAAATATCTTTACTATAACCAAAGCAATAGTACCTTTTAGATCAGTGTTTTTCAACCAGTGTGCCGTGGCACACTAGTGTGCCTTGAGCTGTTCTCAAGTGTGCCCCCAGATCTAGAGATACTCAAACCAGTTTACAGCCACCACTAGTTCAACTGTTATTGACTGGTCTCTTCTTTTCATGTAAAGGGCCAATGTATTTTATTTTTGTTACCTGTGGGGATCAGTGTGATTGTTTTTAATGTGGGGGCCAATAGGTTTGTTTTTTTCCTGTGGTGGCCAATGTGTTTTGCCCTGTGGGGATCTTAGGGTGTGCCTTGGCAATTTTAAAGTCTTATTTAGTGTGCCGCAAGGTAAAAAGGTTGAAAATCACTGCATTATTTTCAAATACGCTTTTTTTTCACTGATAAAAAATCTTTTTAGATCCTTCCAGAAATGTTGAATTATAGCACAACCAAATTAATCTATAATATATCATTCACAATAAATGAGTTATTTAAACCCCATTCAACAGAAACGTTTGGTTATTTTATATTAATATATGTTTCTAGTAATACAAAATAAATGTATAAATAGATACAAATAAATAAAACAAAACATTTGTATGTACAGGTTTTCAATATTGTTTAAAGTTTTTGAAATGGAATGTAATATATGAAACTAATCCTTTATCTTATGTGATATGCTGAATACTACATACAGTATGGGCAGTATTCAATGCTCCCAATTCAATGTTTTTTTTCCAGTGAGGATCACTGTTTTTGTCGAGAAGGCCAGTCTTCTGGACAAAAATGGTCCTCGCCCTATTCAACGGTCCCAGGTCCCTAAAAAATGAAGAGCGAGCTTCTTCCTGTTCGCAGATTGATCATCGCCGTTGTTTTTTATGTGAAATTTTGCGTACCTTGCTATTTGTGAATTCAATGCTACACAGAAAATGCTGCTTGCCTTTTTTTTTGGTATGCCTCTCTGTTTTGCTCTTCTTTTTAGGTGAACTCAACTCACGTACTTAGACACCAAAATACAAAGACATTTTTTTTTCAATTTTGTATTATTTTCTATTTTTTATTACTTGTATTTTGGTGTCTATTTTGTATTATTTTCTATTTTTTATTACTTGTATTTTGGTGTCTATTTTGTATTATTTTCTATTTTTTATTATTTGAAGGATGTATATTATTTTTTTTTCTTTAGAAGTGCCACATGAATATATTTGTATTATTTTGTGGTAATTTTTTTTCAACATGATGCATTCTCACTGTTTATTCTACCCATGATTTACCTCAGTTATTACCCATGATTCACCTCTTCTTCCTCACTCCTTCATTTGGACTTTGAGGAGATACATACAGCATTAGCAGTCTGCTGATTTGGAATAGTTTTTTTAAGGCTAATTTGCTTTTTTCTGCATTTCTCTGCAATATTTGAACACTGCCTAAAACAACTCAGTCCGCCGCCTCGTATGCCTCATTGGTCAATGCTCGCCTCTCAGGTGCATCAAGCAGCTGATGTTTTTAATAGACTGAGAAGGGAGGCATGGCGATGGGTGGATAAAACGGCGTATGCACAGCCATGTGTAAAATTTGCGTATGCTGTGCCGCGATCGCCGGAGCATCAAATACTGCCCTATGTCTCAGTTGCTTAATATACCTTATGCTATATAAGGAAATGAAAAGTGAATAAATAAAACATTACCCATTATATTTTTGTATTCAGATAATTCAAGTTTTGCATCTATTTTCAATTCCTTATGGCTGTGCTTCACAGTTTTATGTACTGTACACAGTTTTATGTACTGATGTGTTTACATCATTGAAACACTTTTTGTTCACATTATTAATCCCTTCATTTATTACTACTGATTTTACAAATTTTTGGCTCCTATTTATTATTGCAATGCTTTTAGGAGTAAACATACTACTATGTATTTCAAGCTCTTAACACAAAACTTTTAACCTATTTTAATGTGCTTTGTCATCGAATAATCCCATTTGTTGTTCTTCTTGTGATCAGCACTTCATTTTGTCTGATATTTTGACTATAATCTAAGTATAGGCTTGAGAAGAGTAAAACCAGGGCTTCTACTGTATATAGGGCCCTATCATAGTCGTGTGCAGCACATTTTATTAGGAGGTGCACTATCAAAGGGGTGTGTGTGGCACCCCCTGTTGTGCATGTTTATTACTGCCCATTGGGTGAGTCTATCAGGTGTGTCTACCATCATCTATTGGCACTCGCTACAATATAAAACGTCTCTCAACCACAACATAATCTCCTGCCTATTACAGTTTTAATCTTCTAATTACTCTGTGTAACAGTAAAGGCAAATAAAGTCAAAAACATATATGGATGATGCAGGTATGTAGTGATGTGACAATGGTCTAGTACAAATAACAATGCAAAACACGTAATTGATTGATGGGCGCTTCTTTTAATGGAATACAGTTCCAAAAAGCAAAAGTCTTTGGTAAAAGGTATTGCAGATGTTGCTAGCGGCAGGGAGGTTTTCATAAGGTGGGCACAGCATTAGGGTTGCCTGGAAAGCCCCCTCCTCTTGGCAAGTGCCTTATTATATAAAAGTTCTATTGTTTTCATAATCTATGATCAATAGAGCTGCCACCACATCATGCAGTGTAAGGGACAGAGCAGAGCTGCTGCATATGCCTAGTGTACCAGGTTCTTCTACTCTTTTACTGTATGTGCAAAAGCGTCTTAATGAACCAGAGAGCAGCTGCAAGGAGGAAGAGACATGACCCTTACCATGAAGTTGGAGATTGTGAGCTTAGAAAGTGTAGTAATGATTCGATTATGTTTGTGTATTTATTATGAAATGTTAAACCTTTTCCTGACCATTTATCTTATTTAAATTTTTGAAACAGCCTATACTATAGACCAGTGGTAGCCAACCCTAGCCCTCGAGAGCTACCAACAGCGCACATTTTCCAGACAACCTAGCTGTTGCACAGCTGCACTCATTAATCACTGACACATTTTAAAAGATACACAGATGGAGCTAATTAGCTCACTTGTGATTCTGTGAGGAGACCTGCAAAACATGCACTGTTGGTAGCTCTCGAGGACTAGGGTTGGCTACCCCAGCTATAGACCATATATATTGTTATATATTAATACTATATTCCATACATGGTCCAGTGTATAACTAGACCAATTTTCAGGGCTGTTACCACTCCCAAAAACTCTCGTACTTACTCCAATGCACTACAATGTAGGAGATTTTGAATAACATTTGGAAACCTCCTCTAAAAATCCTGCATTTACCACTGCATAAACAAGAAAAAAGTGACATAGTTGAAGATAGTATACACTGTAGGACACATAAAAAGTATATAAAAACATGTGTGCATCAGCAGGCGATATTGCATAATATTATTAATATTGCCAATGGGGGGGTGTTGTGGGTACAGCTGTCCCGGGCCCCGGCCTCTCGAAGGGCCCGGGCAGCTAATTTTGCCCACTGCAACCCCACTGATTGCCTCCCCTGTGCTGTGCTCAGTGCGCTGAACATAGCATGTCCCAGAGCACAGCCTTATTCAACCCAGGATGCCGGCGGCCAATTAAAATGCTGCACCAGCTTTTGAGCCAATCAGCGCTCGTGTACTAACAGCCAATCAGAGCAGCTGCCGGTAAGCGAGCTCTCAATGGCTCACCAGCTGGTAATGCATTTTAATTGGGTTCCAGTATCCTGAGTTGAAGAAGTCTGCGCTCCGGGACCTCTGGGCTTCAGATCAGTGGAAGAGAAGATGTGGGAGCAGGATCCAGGTTATGGTAAGTCAAGTGAGGAGGGGCCCGGACTGGAAATGAGTCCCAGGCCCCAAAATTCCTGATTGCAGCACTGTCCACACCCTTTATGCTGAGGGGAAGTTAAGGTGAGACCGCTAGACATGTGCAGGACTGGCCTTGTGCATGCTCCAATTCCTGATAATCAGGAATCAATGTGTAGCGCAGGAGTTACACCTAACTCTGAATCAGGTACATTGTCTCCAGTATACACATTGCATAGCCTGGTATTAAGAGCTTGGTTATATCACATCTGGGCATACAGTACAGTAGCTTTCTCAATAAAACTTAAAAACATAATTTATTTGTTGCAGATAGTAAAATCACCATCTGCTCCATGTAGCTAAATACTTTTCAACCACCCCACAAATTCAAACAAAGGTACTTGTTTCCTATCTGGGCGCCCAGGTTTTCTACGTACGGCACCGTAATGAAATCGGATCGCATCGCATCGTACACATACACGATATTGAACGATGCGATGCGATGCGATCCGATTCGATTTACCATAGGAAACAATGTGAAATGGCTCAATTTAGCCAAATTATCATAGGAACAATAGTAAATGGGCCAAAAACACCCCTGAACATTGAAATGTCCCCCCAAAAGTAGTTGACGCCACCCCGCCATCAACGTGAACCCGAAGCGTGGCGAGGGGCGGCGGTACGCGTCCTCCGACCTTTTCATGCCCTACTATCCACTAGGGCGTGGAGTGAGAATAGAACAGTGTGGCGAGCGCAGCGAGCCACCGAGCCCGAAGCGTGGCGAGCGCAGCGAGCCCCGCGAGGGGACGCGGATACCTTCACAGTTATACGCGTCCCCTCGCGGGCTTCCCAGGTGTCCATGGCGACGCGGACACCTGGGAAGCCCGCAAAGGGACGCGTTTACCTGTGAAGGTATCCGCGTCCGCTCGCCACGCTTCGGGCTCGGTGGCTCGCTGCGCTCGCCACACTATTCTATTCTCACTCCACGCCCTAGTGGATAGTAGGGCATGAAAAGGTCGGAGGACGCGTACCGCCGCCCCTCGCGGGCTCGCTGCGCTCGCCACGCTTTGGGTTCACGTTGATGGCGGGGTGGCGTCAACTACTTTTGGGGGGACATTCCACTGCTCTGTGGGTTTTTTGGGGGTTTCTGGCCCATTTACCATTCTTCCCTATGCTGATTTGGGTAAATTGATCCATTTACCATTGTTTCCTATGGGAAATCGAATCGCATCGCATCGCATCGTTCAATATCGTGTATGTGTACGATGCGATGCGATCCGACTTTTCTGCGGAGAATAGCATGGTGCGCAATTAACTTAACGGGCGCCCAGATAGGAAACAAGTACCCAAACAAACATTGAAATAAACTAGTTCTCCACAAAATTATACTACACTCAGCAAAATTTCTTATACACACACACTCAGGATGATTGACACATGTAGCCAAATATATAACGCTGGACAGGGTCACACATGAAACTCCACCCCCACCCAGCCTTATACACACACACCACACATAATACACACACACATGTAGCCTAATATATGAGATAATACACACATATTGGCCCCTGCCTGCCTGCACTACACCCCCCGCAATACCACACACCTATAATACTCACAGACACATGTAGCTCAGCCAGCGTGGATGGGGGCGGAAGGGAGTGCACTCAGTGCAGTGAATAAATTAAGTCTGCGCAGCTGCAGATCTGTGGTGCTGACATAGCAGCCTCTGGCAGCCAGGGGGAGCAGCTCTGCCTCCTCTAAGGCTGACCTCGAGTCGCAGACAGAGTCACATGGTCACAGCCTGAGAGGAGAGAAGCATGATGCAGCTGTGACTCGGCAGAGCTGCCTCCTCCTTTATAGTATAGCTCTGGGCTGGCTGTAGAGAAAAAGAGGGGGTTTCTTACTCAAGGTAAGAAGTGGGCGCCAGAAAAATGGGGTGTATGTGGTTCCAGCTGCTTACACCAAGGAATGTCAATTCCTAAAAATATATGTGAAAGAAAAAGAGATTGTGGAGCGCTTGGAAGTAATTATAGATGGGTTGAAATTATGAATTATAATAAAAATAACTAAAAGGTCAATAGGGTATCACAATTCATGTACATTTATTAAGACACTAAAAAGTTGAGTAAGTGAAATGATACACTTAATCACATATATTTAAAACAGCACAAAAATTGCACAAAAACAATGATAAAAGAAATAGGACTGAGCCATATACTTATAGCGTTCTCCCCTTTTGTCCAGTAGCTGGATCGATCTGTCCTCCTTAATGTTTGGAAGTTAATAGTATGGGTGTCCATAAACCATGCTGGAATAATTGTAGCCACTTTGTTTTAGGGATTGCTGCCTCTGTAGATGGAATGACAGGTATCCGTAGGCTGGTGGTGAATTTTCCCAATATTGAGATGGTGGTGGTGTCCCCGAGAGTTCTTTCTTCCAATATCAAGATCGAATAAATTGTATAAATAGGAGGTTGGTACCAGGCAATTGGTGGTATAGGGAGTGTCCCGCAATATGGCTCTAAGTCCAAGGTATTGGTAGGTATCCTGACGTGTTTCGTTACCTATAATGGTAACTTTTTCAAAGGAATACTGCTTGGTGTCTGATCAGGCTATTTATACCTAGATACAGGAAGTGCAAAGTGCATCACAAAATAGTTACCCAGTTGACCTATAATTCATTAAATTGAGTCTTAATAGTAGGCAGACCTATCAAGTACACATGTATACATTCAAATAACAAATTCATATACCTAAAAGCAATTAATATGCAGCAAGAAAAACATTTGGAGCGAAAATATAGTGTATTTCCGGTATTTGGAACGCACTCTGCGTTCCAAATTCCGGTCTGTGAACCGCACCGTTTTGGCGGGAGATGGTTTTGTGATTTACTATTTAGTGGGAGTGTGTGTATGGTATTGGTGGACCGGGGGACCCAATTACCATACACACACTCCCACTAAATAGTAAATCACAAAACTATCTCCCGCCAAAACGGTGCGGTTCACAGACCGGAATTTGGAACGCAGAGTGCGTTCCAAATACCGGAAATACACTATATTTTTGCTCCAAATGTTTTTCTTGCTGCATAATAATTGCTTTTAGGTATATGAATTTGTTATTTTAATGTATACATGTGTACTTGATAGGTCTGCCTCCTATTAAGACTCAATTTAATGAATTATAGGTCAACTGGGTAACTATTTTGTGATGCACTTTGCACTTCCTGTATCTAGGTATAAATAGCCTGATCAGACACCAAGCAGTATTCCTTTGAAAAAGTTACCATTATAGGTAACGAAACGCGTCAGGATACCTACCAATATCTTGGACTTAGAGCCATATTGCGGGACACTCCCTATACCACCAATTGCCTGGTACCAACCTCCTATTTATACAATTTATTCGATCTTGATATTGGAAGAAAGAACTCTCGGGGACACCACCACCATCTCAATATTGGGAAAATTCACCATCAGCCTACGGATACCTGTCATTCCATCTACAGAGGCAGCAATCCCTAAAACAAAGTGGCTACAAATATCCCAGCATGGTTTATGGATACCCATACTATAAACTTCCTAACATTAAGGAGGACAGATCGATCCAGCTACTGGACAAAAGGGGAGAACGCTATAAGTATATGGCTCAGTCCTATTTCTTTGATCATTATTTTTGTGCTGTTTTAAATATATGTGATTAAGTGTATCATTTCACTTACTCAACTTTTTAGTGTCTTAATAAATGTACATGAATTGTGATACCCTATTGACCTTTTAGTTATTTTTATTATAATTCATAATTTCAACCCATCTAAAATTACTTTCAAGCGCTCCACAACCTCTTTTTCTTTCTGGGCTGGCTGTAGCTGCTCTCAGGCATTTCCAATCTGCCGCTGGCCGGGTGAAGCAAGACTGCCCTGTGAGTGTCAGGCGCCACAGGTATGTCACATGTGGGAGGGCGATGCCAGCAAGTCTGGGGAAGGAGGGGGAGGAGGAGAAGGTTGTCTATAATAACTTAGGGGGGGTGCACAAGGCAGCAGCAACCCGCCCCCCCCCCCGGCCTGCACACCCCACCGTCCTGCACACCCACCCCTGGCACACACACACACCACACCCCCCCTGCCTGCACACAGAAGCAGCAGCAACCCGCTCCCCCCCCCAGCCTGCACACCCCACCGTCCTGCACACCCACCCCTGGCACACACACAAACACACCCGCCTGCACACAGCAGCAAGGTCACCGGGCAGACACACACAGGTGTACTCATTACTCACTGACACACTTCCCAGGTCACCAGGCAAACACACAGGTGTACTCATTACTCACTGACACACTTCCCAGGTCACCAGGCAAACACACAGGTGTACTCATTACTCACTAACATACTTCCCAGGTCACCGCGCAGACACACAGGTGTACTCATTACTCACTAACATACTTCCCAGGTCACCGCGCAGACACACAGGTGTACTCATTACTCACTGACACACTTCCCAGGTCACAGCGCAGACACACAGGTGTACTCATTACTCACTAACATACTTCCCAGGTCACCGCGCAGACACACAGGTGTACTCATTACTCACTAACATACTTCCCAGGTCACCGCGCAGACACACAGGTGTACTCATTACTCACTAACATACTTCTCAGGTCACAGCGCAGACACACAGGTGTACTCATTACTCACTGACACACTTCCCAGGTCACAGCGCAGACACACAGGTGTACTCTTTACTCACTGACACACTTCCCAGGTCACAGCGCTGACACACAGGTGTACTCATTACTCACTGACATACTTCCCAGGTCACAGCGCAGACACACAGGTGTAATTACTCACGGACACTTCCAAGGTTACAGCGCAGACACAGGTGTACTCATTACTCACTAACATACTTTCAAGGTCACAGCGCAGACACACAGGTGTACTCATTACTCACTGACACTTCCCAGATCACCTCGCAGACACACAGGTGTACTCATTACTCACTGACACACTTCCCTCATCACTGCGCAGACACACAGGTGTACTCATTACTCACTGACACTTCCCACGTCACCACGCAGACACACAAGTGTACTCATTACTCACTGTCACTTCCCAGGTCACCGTGCAGACACACAGGTGTACTCATTACTCACTGACACACTTCCCACGTCACCGCACAGACACACAAGTGTACTCATTACTCACTGTCACTTCCCAGGTCACCGCGCAGACACACAGGTGTACTCATTAATCACTGACACACTTCCAAGGTCAACACGCAGACACACAGGTGTACTTATTACTCCCTGACACACTTCCCAGATCAACACGCAGACACACCACCAAAATCCTTAACCCAACACACCCCTTCCCGCCAACACCATCCGCCCCACCCAAAATCCACAAACAACAAACATAATTCACATTAAAATATATTTATAATTTTAATGGGGCGTAGTCCCTTACGACGGTGTGAAGAGCGCCCGTAGGGCGCGATGAAACACCTAGTTATTAAAATAAGAAAATTATCATGCACTTCAGTTTTGTTCCCGTTGCTTCTGATCAACACCTACCCGTATTATTTTTGCATATCACAGCAGAAGAGGAGATAAAAAAGCACAAGTGTAAGACAAGGAGGTGCAGATACAAGAAAAAGGGAAATGAACATATAGGATGGAGTAAAAAACTCTTCTAAGTGAGTTCAAGGTTCAGGGGATTAATATTAAAATGGAGACCACATAGTACATAAGTAAAAAGTTAAATGTTTAATCAGTTTACTTTGCTGCATGGAACATATTTACAATATTATCATTTGTAGCTATCAGTTCAATTGGTGTCCAGGATTAAGAGGCATACGTCTGAGAGGCAATGGAGTCATCTGCTGCCAGGGTCCTGCCCCCAAGGGGGCAACTTTACTCCCCTGTGAATTTGAATAAATTAATTGAAAGCCGTTGATATAGCTTCTGTGTATGAATTCCCCTCCTATCATCAATTTTGCAAGTGCCACACTCTATATTTGATTCCATGACCTATCTTACTGGAGACAGACACTTTACTGATTGAGTTATTTGGGGGGTACCAATATTTATCTTGTCTCCCGGCAACTGGAATGACTTTATGCCACTGTCAGGATTCATATCTTTGTACAGATGGAGCGCCTCTCTTCTTTGCCTGGGGATTGCCAGAATGTTTCCACTGGCGCTCCATCTGACAGGGACGCACGTGCGTCTCACACGCATGCGCGTCCCAGTTTCAGAACGGCGCCGCTGCGGGTAACTGCCTATCTCCACTTCAGAGAGATGGGCAGGGATAGGGTGGATGGTGGGGCGGTGAGGGGCACTGGAGGAGGCAGTGGGGACCCGTAGCCAGCTCAGTAGCCACGGGGTGCTTGAGTGTCTCGTACGCTCGCGCCCCTGGTGAGAGCTGGCCGCTGGCGGGGGTTGGCGATACCATCGCAAGCACCTGCAAAAATTAAGCCGGCTCCATCTGTATCAGAAGCTTGATGTCGTCAAATCAGTCCTGGTACTTCTGCAGTCAGTGGGAACCCAGGAATAAGGCCTTTAGTTCAAACCATGCTCACAATTATTAAAAATGCAAAGAACAGATATAATTGTTCTTATTAGGGTTACATTCATTACACCTGCACTCCCCTCAACTCACATTCTTTTTGAAAGGATATTAGTGCCTTGCTTCTAAACATCACAACCCTGTCTAATAATCTTCCCACAGTTTAGTCATAATAACTAACTTTACTATGATCCTCAGGGAAGATAGGGCCTTATTCTGGTTGGTGCGGTTCTGTCCGCGTTCGGACGGAATGCTGTTTTTTCTTCTGCACATGCATAGCGTTCGTGTGCGGCAACAGCACTCTGACTGTGTGCGTGCGGACAGGAGTTTTTGGTCAAAGTGGGCATATGGTGGGCATTTTTAGGGGAGAAGCCACAAAAGTAGGCAAAACTGGGCATATACCTGGGTGTACATGGGGTGTGTACTCAATCTGCACGGAGAGGCACCCGCTTAGCTCGGAGAGCGCACGGGACATTTTTGTCCATAAACAATCGGACGCCAAAAAGTGCTCCATACCACTCTTATGCTGGGTACACACCAGGACGACTATGGCCCGATTCTGTCAATTTAGATCCAATTCCGACCGGTTGTATGCAGATTGTATGTACTTTTGTGCATTTTTGTCATTTATTTGATCCGATTCCGATCCGATGCGCGTACACACCACTCGTTTGGTCGCATCTTTGATCCGTCAATCCCAGGCCGACCGACCGTCAATCGCATGCAGATCGTGAGTGTTTTTGCCGCCGTCCGTCGGCCGTCCGTCCGTCGTTTGATCCAGCCTATTTGAGTGGCATTTCCTAAACACTCCCCCCGGCGCCATGTTTTTCCACATAGCAAACAGTGCTGGCGCAGCAGTTGGACTCTCCTTCTTGTCTCATCTCCCAGAACAACAACCTGGTATGTTTGCACTCCCAATGCTCTCCTATGCATGCCCACTGTTGCCACCAATGTATATAGTGTGTATAGAGCACTGGTTTGTCAACCGTGCACCTGACCATGTCACTGTTTGCTCGGGTGGGCCCCATGTGTGTGTATATATATATATATATATAGATATAACCATTGTCCACCATTGCAGTATTCCATGCACTCCTCTCTGCTAGGCCCCATTTACCTGTGTGTTTGTTTGTTTGTGTATATATATATATATATATATATATATATATATAGCTATAGATATAACCATTGTCCACCATTGCAGTATTCCATGCAGTCCTCTCTGCTAGGCCCCATTCACCTGTTTGTGTGAATAGCAATCTGCACAATAAAATGTATAGTGGTTTATTAACATTTTAAATACTTAAAACATATGAACTAGGTAAATTGGTAACTATAACTATAAAAATTTAAGGTACTTGTGAGTTATCCGGGCGCCCGATGTGGTCATCGCATGCCATTATAATAAGCATACGATACGACGCGATGCGACGCGATTTTCCATCGCGTCGTATCTCGTCGCATCGTATGCTTATTGTATGGTATACAATGGGATGCGATGCGACGCGACGCGATGTTTACACTTCCCGCCCATTTTTAAACCCGCCCTCTGGCACATCTGGCAGAAAAACAGTGTGAGGTAGTTTCCAGAGGAGAGAGCAAGTGTTTGAGTGAGACAGATATTGATTTTCAGCGTTGTTGCATATTTCTGAGGTGAATTATTGGACATTTACCCCAATATTGCCCCATTTGGCCCCTTACACCTGCCCCATTTCACCCCTTACACTATTATTGCCAAAATGGCTGTGGTTGATGGCATCTTCAGCCTCCCAAAAACAGAGGAAGAGACAGTCGCATTCCTGCAGGAGAAAGGGCTGCTCCCATTGACTGCCACATGCCCAAATGGCCACCCTATGCGCCTGTCCCTGAAAGAGCGCAAATGGCGCTGCTATATTAAAAGCTGCAGCAAAAAACAGAGTCTGCGGGCCTCCCTATTCTATCCTGGGTGCAGGCTCCCATTCATGACGATCCTGCGGTTTATCTGGTGCTGGTGTGATGAACTGACATCAATTGAATTCTGTGCAAAGAATTTAAAACTCTGCAATAAAAGCACCATTTTTTACAACGCCTTGATGCGGGAGGCATGCCAATGTGATTTAATGGCACAGCCACAGCAGCAGATTGGAGGCCCAGGGAAAATGGTGGAGGTTGATGAAACCCTGTTTGTGAAACGCAAGGCCAATGTTGGCAGAGTACTCCCACAGCAGTGGGTGTTCGGAGGAGTGTGCCGGGAGACAGGGGACTGTTTTATGGTTGCAGTTCCCAAACGAGATGCACCCACTCTCATTGGTGCAATTGTGCAGCACGTGGCACCTGGCAGCACCATCGTAAGTGATTGCTGGCGCGCCTACCAAACCAGTGAACTGGAGCGGGCTGGTTACAGCCACTTGCGGGTAAATCACCGCTTCAACTTCGTCGACCCAGAGACTGGTGCACACACACAGAACATTGAGCGACTATGGGGGTGTGCAAAATGGCGCAACAAACGCCAGCGGGGCACAGCCCGCCATCATCTAGATTCCTACATGCAGGAGTTCGTGTGGCGAAAATGCCTGGCGAGAGACAACACATTTGAGCGTATTCTGCATGCGCTCACGTTAGTTGATAAATCATGATGTTGATTGATTATTGTGTGCTTTATGATTATTTGTTATTCTAATTTATTTCATTCTTATGTTAATTACACAGTTATTACCTTTAATTCAGTTGTCCTTAATGTGTCAGATATGCATGATATGGATGAATGATATTGGATGCTCACAGCCACTCCACTATCAACGTGAACCCGAAGCGTGGCGAGCGCAGCGAGCCCGCGAGGGGCGGCGGTACGCATCCTACGACCTTTTCATGCCCTACTATCCACTAGGGCGTGGAGTGAGAATATAATAGTGTGGCGAGCGCAGCGAGCCACCGAGCCCGAAGCGTGGCGAGCGCAGCGAGCCCCGCGAGGGGACACGGATACCTTCACAGGTAAGCGTGTCCCTTCGCGGGCTTCACAGGTGCCCACGTCGCCATGGACACCTGTGAAGCCCGCGAAGGGACGCGCTTACCTGTGAAGGTATCCGTGTCCCCTCGCGGGGCTCGCTGCGCTCGCCACGCTTCGGGCTCGGTGGCTCGCTGCGCTCGCCACACTATTATATTCTCACTCCACGCCCTAGTGGATAGTAGGGCATGAAAAGGTCGTAGGACGCGTACCGCTGCGCTCGCCACGCTTCGGGTTCACGTTGATAGTGGAGTGGCGTTAACAATGGGGATGGGACTGACATTGTGTCACTTTTTGGGACACTTTCTTGGGGGTTTTACACTGCAAAAATCGGGTGGTATCGCATCGCATCGTATCGCATGCCATGTGGTTAACATGCGATGCGACGTGATCACTTTACATAGTACCCGATGTAAAATCGGGTTCGGGTGGTCATCTCGTCGCGTCGCATCGCATGCCATTTGGTTAACATGCGATGCCATGCGATGCGACGCGATGCGTATACGACCAAAAATCGGGCGCCCAGATAACTCACAAGTACCAAATTTAAATATGAAACAAAACATGGCTATAACTATAATAACTAAAATGGTTTTATCTTTCTACAGTCCCAATGTCCAACGCAAAAGAACAGGAATTTTTAGAAGGGTTCATAGAGAAGTATCGTTCCCATGAATGCCTGTGGCGAACCAAGTCCAAGGAGTATTCAAATAAAATGAAAAGAAATCAAGCCTTGGAGGACTTGTCTCGCTACAGTCTCCCATTTCACCCAGAGGCCAATGTAGAATGGGTGCGGAAACGCATCCAGAATCTGCGGACGGTTTTCTTGAAAGAACACAAGAAGGTGGAGGCTGCAAAGAAGTCTGGTGCTGGAGTCGATGAGATGTATCAAACATCGCTCTGGTACTACGACAGGTTGACGTTCACCCTCAGCCAGGAGTCCATGAGGACAGGAGTAGTCCTGATGGTCGAACATGATAAATAAGAAGTCACGGCGCATGAGGAGGATAATTCGCAGTCTGCATTGGTGAGTCTACTTTGTTGGCTATCTAATTGATTCCTCCTGCCAATCCACAGCCCCCTCCCCATTAAAATAGGCCATATACTCTTCCCTCACCTGTTTGGCTCGTGCACTCCCTGTGAAGTGTTGTGTTGGGGTTTGCAAGGAGGATATCTGCACTACCTCCTCTGGCAGATCTTGGTCTTCTTGGAGTGCTGTGCCTGTAGCCCTTTGCTGTGTGGCTTTTCTGCGGAGCAAATTGTGCAGGACACAGCATGCCGTGACAACCCAGTCAATTTTGTCCACCCTCAGGTTAATGGCAGTGTGGAAATTGCGAAACCGGCTAGCCAGGATGCCAAAAGCATTTTCCACAACACGCCGTGCCCTGGATAGTCTGTAGTTGAAGATCCTTTTGTCATGGTTCAGGCCCCTTTGCGCATATGGCTTCATGACGTGCTCGTGCAGGCCAAAAGCCTCATCTGCCACAAACACAAAGTTAAGCCCCTGTTTAGTTTCCTGGACAGACGGCAAGTGAAGGGTGTTCGCTGTGAGCCTTTCGTAGAACTTTGTGTCCTTGAAAGTGCCACCATCCAATGCACGCCCATTCCTTCCTACATCCAGGAAGATAAACTCATAGTTCGCATTAACCACAGCCATTAGTACAATGCTAAAATAGCCCTTGTAATTAAAGTAGTAGGAACCACTATTGATAGGCTGGGCTATGCGGACATGTTTGCCATCAATGGCTCCACCACAATTTGGAAAGTTCCATCGCTGTTCAAACTCCTCTGCGATGACTTTCCATTCATTCTCGCTGGTAGGGAACTGAAATTAGAAGTAAATAGAATTGATTAGTAAACCTGTTGTTCAATTTTTTTACAGCTTGCTGACGACCCACCTCCAACTCCGGACCTGTCTGCGCTATCTGATAATGCATGCACATCGAGCAAAGCTCCTACTCCGGCACGCACTCCGCCACCCACCCTGGAACCCACTCCACCACTCCCCCGTGCAAAAAAAATGCGTGGCAAAGGAAAAAAAGGAGAAGCAGCAGCACATGAAGAATTTATGATGCGGGCACAGCGAGTCCTGCAAAGAAACACGGACAAACATGACAACTACTTCACTTATGTGGCAGAGTGTGTCCGCAACATGGCTCCGGACCAGCAACTGACTTTTGAAAAGTTATGTATGGAGTTGGTGTATAATGGCAGTTTAGGGTATCTCAGCAGTGGCACTAAAATAGTTGGCATGGGTAGTGCACCAGAAACACCACTGTCATTAGAATCACCAGTGCCTACTCCGCCTGCCACCGTACCAGGCCAGTCGAGCACACTTCCAACACATACCCAGTCGACACCCACACAGCCTTCTCAACCCTCCCAGTACCGTCAATTCTACAGTTCTTTACTGATAGAAGATCTGGAGTCTCCTGTCTTTGAGGATCTGTCTTAAAATATGGGCTATTTTGTCATATACCTGCAGCTGAGACCATGTTGATGGTAAGTGATGGCCACTGCTCACATGGCGTATGGCGCACATCAATGGGGCCGGGACCATTGCATCTGCGCCATGCGCCATGTGGGTCGCAGCCTTTACATATCTGCGGCAGACATCCTCTGCCACACAAGGGCCTGTTTCATAAGTTACCAGAGTGTTTTTTTCTTGGTTTTCTACGTATATGCTGCTACCTGTACCTGCATTACCAGAGGGAGAACAGGATTCTCCTCAATCTGGAGAGCAAACTCAATTTATTGCCCTTTTTTCTTTGCCAATAGTATGGGGTACTGTGCGACAGACATGGTCTCAGCGGCAGGTATGTGATGGCCACTGCTCACATGGCGTATGGCGCACATCAATGGGGCCGGGACCATTGCATCTGCGCCATGCGCCATGTGGGCCGCAGCCTTTACATATCTGCGACAGACATCCTCTGCCACACAGTAGCCCGTACTTATTGGGAAAGTTTAAACTTTATAGTAGTGTTTTTTGTGTAAAATATATTTTATATGGTATTATAATATATTTGTGTAGACACAATAAATCTATATTTGTATATATATATATATATATATATATATATATATATATATATATATATATATATATATATATATATATACACACACATGTTTTACATATGAAAGGCCTAAAAAAACTTTTTCTGTTCTAGGCCTAAATTATAAATAAAACAATTTTGTTTGCACAATAAAGTGTACGGTGTATTTTTCATCCTTACCTTGCAATACTGGTACTGCAGCACCTTCACAATGGCTTTGCAGGTCTCCGGGATGATGAGGCCCAAAGCTTGCGGGGAGATGAGGGATCCAAACTTCAGGTCAGCAAGAGACCGTCCTGTCGCCAGAAACCTCAGGGTCACCACCAGCCGTTCCTCAGCAGGGATAGCCACGCGATGGAGAATTTAGTTGGGAGTTTAACAATCAGTTAGCTTTATGTATAGGAATATACTATAATATTACTTACTCAAAAGAGAGCGCCACACATCTGAATTGTAATATCAAATACATATAAAAAAAATAATTATTATATAGAAGAGAAGAAAAACAATAAAATTACATAAAAAATCATAAAACACAATATCGCAATAAAATTAAGCCTCAATAGGATGCAATAAAGGCAAAAGCCAATAATAACTTTTGTTAGTATTCTGGTATAACCCAACTCTGGATGATATTTCTGCACAAATATATACTATTTGATATGTAAACAAAGTCAATTGGTATCGGCCCTTTAAACTCCAAAGGGTTAAAATGATTTAGGATGGTTTTTAGTTGAAGGATAAGTATCCAATACAATGGAGTATTCCTTATTTTGTGAAAAGGGCTTGTAGGAGATGTTCTGCACCGATGGAAATAATAATAGGAACAGTACCTCTTGTAATGTACACAGCAATTTGTGTGATCTCCGCCGCGGACCTATGTGTGGGTTCGCTTCTACCCGCCCGGCTCCAGCTGATGACAGCGAGCCTTTGATGTTTGTAGTACGGCGGGGAGCAACCTCACTGACCTGTGTTGTTTATGCAGGTTCTCCGTGTCCAGCTTCTCAATTAAGCAGATTTCTACGGCCGGCTGTGTGCTGCTTGTAAAAAGGAGGTGCTTACGTTCCTTTAGCTTGCAATCTCCCGGGGTATGAGGGAATCTCTGCAGATAGTAGTTGGGTTAATGAATGTACAGATATCGGATCCTTGATGCATTTCTCCGCAAATTACACACGGCGGTTTCTTCAGAAGGAGCATGATAGTGGAGAGGAGTCTCCATTATTTAAAAGGCTAAGCAACCAATCGGATTTCTTACTTGTGGAGACTTCAATAGTATATTCAGATGTGTCATTAACTCATCAAGAGCTAAGGTATCAGAAACGGAGCATAGGTTTAGGCAATGAGTTTGCAAATCAACTTATATTCAGATGTGTCATTAACTCTTTAAGAGCTAAGGTATCAGAAACGGAGCATAGGTTTAGGCAATGAGTTTGCAAATCAACTTAGATTAAAATGAGTTGATACATTATATTTCAAACATCTAAGTTGATTTGCAAACTCATTGCCTAAACCTATGCTCCGTTTCTGATACCTTAGCTCTTGATGAGTTAATGACACATCTGAATATAAGTTGATTTGCAAACTCATTGCCTAAACCTATGCTCCGTTTCTGATACCTTAGCTCTTGATGAGTTAATGACACATCTGAATATACTAATGAAGTCTCCACAAGTAAGAAATCCGATTGGTTGCTTAGCCTTTTAAATAATGGAGACTCCTCTCCACTATCATGCTCCTTCTGAAGAAACCGCCGTGTGTAATTTGCGGAGAAACGCATCAAGGATCCGATATCTGGACATTCCTTAACCCAACTACTATCTGCAGAGATTCCCTCATACCCCGGGAGATTGCAAGCTAAAGGAACGAAAGCACCTCCTTTTTACAAGCAGCACACAGCCGGCCGTAGAAATCTGCTTAATAGAGAAGCTGGACATGGAGAACCTGCATAAACAACACAGGTCAGTGAGGTTGCTCCCCGCCGTACTACAAACATCAAAGGCTCGCTGTCATCAGCTGGAGCCGGGCGGGTAGAAGCGAACCTACACAGAGGTCCGCGGCGGAGATCACACAAATTGCTGTGTACATTACAAGAGGTACTGTTCCTATTATTATTTCCATCGGTGCAGAACATCTCCTACAAGCCCTTTTCACAAAATAAGGAATACTCCATTGTATTGGATACTTATCCTTCAACTAAAAACCATCCTAAATCAATTTAACCCTTTGGAGTTAAAAGGGCCGATACCAATTGACTTTGGATGATATTTCTGCACAAATATATACTATTTGATATGTAAACAGAGTTGGGTTATACCAGAATACTAACAAAAGTTATTATTGGCTTTTGCCTTTATTGCATCCTATTGAGGCTTAATTTTATTGCGATATTGTGTTTTATGATTTTTTATGTAATTTTATTGTTTTTCTTCTCTTCTATATAATAAATTTTTTTTATATGTATTTGATATTACAATTCAGATGTGTGGCGCTCTCTTTTGAGTTAGTAATATTATAGTATATTCCTATACATAAAGCTAACTGATTGTTAAACTCCCAACTAAATTCTCCATTTTCAAGTGGCAATCTCCAGAATTGCCTTTGGGAGCAGCCATAATATTCTTTACATAGAAACCAACACAAATTGGTATAGAGACTAATTAGCGGAGCATAATTAGTGTCATTGCGCCCGATTGTTGTTCTTATAGCCACGCGATACTTGGTATCCTGCTTCTCGATGTGGGGAGTCACCAGACGCAGCAATTCCTGGAATGTGGCATCATCCATCCTCAAAAAGTTCCGGAAGTCGTCTGGGTTATTTTCCCTGATGTCCCTGAGCAGTGGCATGTGCGAATGAGTCTGACGCTGCAGTAGCCACTGCTTTGTCCAGCATGATCTTGCTCTCCTGCGCTGGGCCCTCTATTATGCTGTGCTGAAGCTCAGGCGTCAGAGCAGGTAATCTTGCTGCTGACGACCCATCACTGCATTCTCCATAGTGCAGGGTTAAAAGACACTTTGTAATGGCAGGCAAAACAAAGTAATGTGTAAATAGCTATGTCCAGCGTTCAGCAGGTATAAACCAAGCCTCACTAGTAACAAAGCAGAAATACACTGGTTTAAAATGGCTGCTGCTATTCCTATACCCTCTGCTAGTCCAGCCCCTTCATTTAAATTTCAAAGGCCAATCTGACGACAGTCGCATGTGTTCTTGCAAAAAAACAAAAACCAGCGATCCGACCGTCTTAACGACCATCACGGGCGCATCGGGATCGGATCTAGATCGTTCCGCAAAAAAACACAGTTTTTGCTAATCGTTTGCTGGGGACTGCCTGGGAGCTCCCGGGAAGTCCAAGGGAAATCGTCCCATGGTCATCTATCGGTCGTGGATGACGGTGGTCATCCTGGTGTGTACCCTACATAAGACTTTCCACCTGAGTACGTCCGCAATGGGTCTGCTAATTAACGCGAAACACATAAATTACATACACCTGACCGCAATATTAACCAATGCTGCAGGCTATTTAGTGGAAAAGGTCATTTGAGTACCTGCAAGCCATACATAGCCCTGAAATACATTGGTAGGTTCTCTTTCTACATTTGTCACCATTTCAAGGTAGGTTTATTTCTATGTTTTATTACTCCAAATACACGTTTGAATATGTGGTATTAGTTCTCTTTTAACCATCTACACCCTTAATGCAAGTGTGCCTGTCATGTTAGGACAACAGGATACACAACTCATAGGAGTCGACATGTGTCAACTTTCTCAATGCAACACAAACATACACTTCACATTTTTTATTTTTTCACCTCTATCACGTCTAACACCAACAATGTGGTTTAGTAAGACCTTTTTAACTTACAATGTATTATAAATTTGTCCTGCTCATGCACACAATCTCGGAAACAATCGTACAAATTAATAACTTTGACACTAATGTTTAAGCTGGCAATCTGCTCATAACTGTCTTTTTCACACTCTGAATGTAAGATGCAAGTTAGAACATGATTTACACCACCTATCTCTGGTGAAGGATTCCTACATCTGCCTACCACTCTGTAACATAGATTAGTTAACCTTATTAGGTGATGGTTTCACACTATCCATTTTTACATGCTTTGTGTTAGCACACATTTTTTCCTCGATCACTCACTATCAACATCCTTCACTGTTGTTTGGGAAGGGAGGACACATTTCTATTCCTCTTGTAAAAATTTCTCATTAACACCATGGTTGCCTATCTGACCCTCTCCATGAGGGAGAAAATGCTCTGTTCCAGGACTTACCAGGTAATGTATGATTAACATCACCTGCGGTCAAAGACCTTTGTCAGCAATTAACTAGCTCACCACAGGTGTTGGAAATCAAACATTACCCTGTAAGTCAGGTCAGGTAGACAACCATGATTAAGCCATCTCTTCATCCACTTCAACAACATACTCAATGATGTGTGTTACACATACACACAAATAATGTTGTGATGTCCCACACCGCACACAAAACATTGAACATCAAACACGGTCATGTGATTGTGTAGAAATTTATTTTTGCTGTTAAGCATCACAGCTAATTTTTAATTTTTTCTTAGAAATAATAATTTTTAAACAAAAATAAAAAAACAATCATTCAGAACAAAATGTGAATTAATTACATGAAACATGTGTGACCCAATAGGTGCATGCAGAAATCAAAGGCCACACCAGCATACGATCTGCATCATCCAGGAATTATGCTAGCCAGGATCCACAACATAAAAACAATACCCTACATTTCAAGATTGTGAATTACAGATTCTTGTACCCTTTACACAGGAATAAATAGAGTTTGCACACAGGAAGTTGCACTCCAGAGCAAAGGACAAGATTTGGGGGCAAACCACAGACAAAGTCAATAAGGTGGCACCACATCATTTTTTCCTCCCTCTTTTCCCCTTGGTTGTTGGGGATTTAGGGGTCTTTGTCCTCTTTGGACGGTGGGCTGAGGATGCTCGGCTGCTGATGAAGAGGGTGGTGGTGGCTCCCTTCTGCCAGCATGGGGTGGGGCATCAGATGGAATAGCTGCCTGGCCCGCAACAAGCGCCCTGGTGGTGGTGGCAAGGTCCACCAGAATATCATCGGCTGGTTTGCTGGGCAAGGTTGTTAATGGCAGCCGCCAGAATGTCATTATGGCAGCTGGACTGCTCAGACATATTTGTCATGGCAGCCACCACCTTTTCCAGCAATGCCAGTTGGCGCTCATTGCGGTTGCCACTCTCCACCCCTTGCTGCAAAATGGTATTCAGCAGCCGGCTTGCAATGGGATCCTCAGCCTGTGGGCAAGCCTGCTGTAGTGGTGGGCCTGAAGAGGAAGCTTCTGGAGATTCAGGAATCTTCACCACAGCTATGGGAAAAAAACATGGTCACCATCACATTAAAAAAAATGTATTTTACCAACAACAAAGCCGTTGCCACATTTACCTGTCGGCAGCAAAAATCTCCACCAGGAGCTCGCTATCCATGTTGGATACCCCCCTGATCTCTACCTCATTGATGACATCTAAGGTAGAGTACTCCAGGGGGGTAAACTCCAGGTTGCTTGGCATAGGGCCACTCCCGGTGGTCATGCTGTGAATATGCCGATCACTGAGCTTCCTCTGCAGGCCCGATTTGAAGTCCTGCCACCTAAAAAAAACAGAAAAGTATGTTTAGTTACTACATAATCCTTGGCCTCTGTTACCTCACAGCATTAGTATAGACAATTTATCATTGTGGCTGGTAGGGTATGTATCTGTATAAGTTTGATGGTCAAACATTTCTGTAACCATAATAAACCATCACACTATGACATACTTACCTCTATTGAAGGGTAACAGCAACAACATATATGAGCAAGATTTAGTAAGCGGATTCTTGTGACACATTTGTCATGTACTACATTTTAGAAGCACAATTATGGCTGAACCATCACATACTCCACATGAAGTCAAATGCGGCCAACACCTCACCTCACCCCAATGGTGCAGGTGTCACCTATATATGTAGCTTAGGCCAGATGGTGAAATCTTAATAAATTAGTCAAATAAAAATGGCCAAGCACTCCTCTCTATAAATGTGCTCACATGTGTTAATGAAGTTATAACATATCAACAAGCACACCTTTCTAGTAACTGGTATATGAAAAGTTAACATATTTTGAGAAATAAGTACATATCAAGTGAAACAACACACTTGCCTTTTTCAAACAGACTTCACATCCCTCTGCAGTGTTGCCACCTTACTGACTTCATCTGTAATTTGTCCCCAAATCTTGTCCTTCGCAGAGGGGTTCAGCTTCCTGGCGCTGAACTCTATCCATTCCCGTGCTTGGGGTACCAAAATCTGTAATCCATTCTCTTGAAATGCAGGGTTCTTTTGTTTTTTGCTGGGATCCTGACTAGCACACTTCAAGATGATGCAGGCCGTTTCCTGGGGCGACCAGTCACCTCAGCATGCACCTGCTGGGTCTCAGATGATCCAAGTAATGGCACATCTTGTTCTGCCTGGTTGCTTGGCCCTGCTTGAGCCTCAGAACTTGGCCCTGGGTCTGGATTTGATCCTGACCCTTGTTCTGCCTGGGTTGTTTGCCTGCAGCTCTCTCTCCTTGTTCTCCGCTCCTCTTCCTTCCTCTGGATGGCTTCAGTCATTGACTGCAGTTTGGCCCAAATTAGCTTTTTGTCTGAGCTAGATCCATCAGACTCTGATCCAGACATGTTAGCAGCAAGTTTTCTATGCTGCTGTTGAGATATATATAGGCCACATTCCGCTCCTTTCTTTTTTTTAAAGATCAAAAGTACAGCGTAATGTCGGCGTAAATAATGCTTACATTAAGCGATCATGCCACACGTGTATTATACAACACAATCAGCCTTAGTTTTGTGTGAACTCCATGCCGCACTGTGCTAAAGTTTATAAATGCCAATGTAATGAAAGCTTTCGTATATGTGGTTGTGTACATTACTGTGACACTGATATTTGTTTGGAGATGTCGAAGCACACTTTACCAAAATGGACACCAACACAGTAAATGCACACTACATGGAAGGTGTGTAATCATGTGTACGCCCGTGTAGATTATAGAGGGTTGTTTACATTAAACCACACACATAGTGTACATACAAAATGGATCAATAAAGTTTATACCAAATAAGACAGTTTTCAACCAATCATAGAACAGCATAACTTATATATGTACCTGCAATTATTAGCTGTGAAATTGCCAATATGTCTTCCACCAGGGCAGTGCCATTCTCCCACAGGGAACTGATAACCCTGGTGGAGGTAATAGGTAATGGCGCCTGGGGCCCTTCGGGCTATATATTAGCAACAAAAACAAGTGGCGGGCGTACAATGCTGCCAGGCGCCGAATCTACGCCCGCACCCAAGTCAGGCGGACCATCGCACAACTGGAGAGGCAATGATCTCCGCAGGAGGCAGCCGGAGATGTTGTGTAGGATCCGGCGTTATGTTCATGGCTGTAAGTAATGTATATTTATCAAACACTATGTGCATGCGAATACACAACAAATGGTATTCCCAAGTGGCGCTGTAGTCTCCTCTCAAGAGATATATGAATCTCGATCACCAAAGGGGATGGAATTGAATCTCCCTCCTTCTGTCCAGTCGTTCTTAAAGACAACCACAACTGACCTGGGTAAAGTTCCCTATGTGCCCGTAATGGTTTCTTTAAGCTTCCACCGCCTCTGCATGTACAAGGAACGTTTTCAAATCAGTAGATCATCAGGACCCCATGAAAAAGTGAACTCACCAGAATCAGGTGCCCTATGTGCATGGAAAGGTTTCTTTAGCCTCCGAGCTCCCACAAGAAGACAGCTTACTCCGTGAGATTCTTGCAGTGTCCAAAAACATTTATTTGCATCAACAATAAAAAGGCATAAAAAATGGATTAAAAAGTGGGAAGGAAATCCCCAGGTATGTGGTGGTCTGGGTTACCTCCCAATCCGGATAGAAGGCCGCCCAGTTGCTGAAGATGGTAACCAGCACCTACCACTAACCTTTAGGGTATTTCTCAACCTCCTCCAACCACCAACGCGTTTCGGGCTATGTGAATAAGCCCTTTTTCAAGACCTTGAAAAAGGGTGCTGGTTACCATCTTCAGCAACTGGGCGGCCTTCTATCTGGATTGGGAGGTAACCCAGACCACCACATACCTGGGGATTTCCTTCCCACTTTTTAATCCATTTTTTATGCCTTTTTATTGTTGATGCAAATAAATGTTTTTGGACACTGCAAGAATCTCACGGAGTAAGCTGTCTTCTTGTGGGAGCTCGGAGGCTAAAGAAACCTTTCCATGCACATAGGGCACCTGATTCTGGTGAGTTCACTTTTTCATGGGGTCCTGATGATCTACTGATTTGAAAACGTTCCTTGTACATGCAGAGGCGGTGGAAGCTTAAAGAAACCATTACGGGCACATAGGGAACTTTACCCAGGTCAGTTGTGGTTGTCTTTAAGAACGACTGGACAGAAGGAGGGAGATTCAATTCCATCCCCTTTGGTGATCGAGATTCATATATCTCTTGAGAGGAGACTACAGCGCCACTTGGGAATACCATTTGTTGTGTATTGTTTATGTTTTGAGGTTCGGGAACCTCAAGGTGTTTCCTTAGGCTGCAGTAGTCTGGGCGCAGTCATTATTTTCATAATTTTGTGTCTACATGTGCATGCGAATGTTTGCAAATGTTTGCAATATGTGTGTTTATGTGTGTGTGTATTTATGTACAGTATGTTTAATGTGTATAAGTGTGTATATATGTGTATAGGCAGTGCTCAAAGTGGAAATTTTAAAGTGGGGGTATGGAAAAATAAAGGCTGTGGCTATGCCTTCGGGCGAGCGCTCCGGAAAAGGGGGGTGTAGCCACTATAAAGAGGGCGTGTCTTTAAGATTAGTGTATCACACTACATACCCCTTATACACACAATAGTAGGACCCCTTATACTATCTAGTACTAGTGCCGCTTCAGTGGCGTAACTTCGTCCCAGTTGCCCGGAGGTAAACTATGACAACAGATATAGGGAGAGTGATACCCCATTCTCACTGCTAGGCAAATTCCCGGGTCAAGCATGTAGACCCGGAAATTTGCCTTTTAACACAGGTTTTTTTGTCAGTGTGAAAGGGTCAACCTGTGCCGAAATTTCCGGGTCTCCAACCCTGCTTTTTACCCAGGTAAGAGACCAGGTTGACTCGTTCACACGGACAAAAAGCCCAGATTAAAAGGCAAATTACCGGGTCAACATGCTTGACCCGGGAATTTGCCTAGAAGTGAGAACAGGTGTCCGGCGCTGCAGTCCCCGGCATATAAGTGCCGGATAAAACCCATGTTCTTCACACTGGCAGTGTGTACATGGTGTAAGTCATGGGTCTTCAAACTGCGGCCCTCCAGATGTTGTGAAACTACAAATCCCAGCATTATGGATACCTTCAGCTCACCCCCCCCCCCCCCACTCCGCTACATTACTCACCAGATCGCTGCCAAACTGCCACAGTCCTCTATGGCTTCAGCCTCTCCCTGGAGAGAACCATCTGTTTTTCAGCTGGTGGATGGTGAGAGCGGGTATGGAGGTCCATCCTGGCTAGCGGGTAGAGGAAAGCAGAAGATCACCCTTTTGCCCTAAAAACCTATGGCTGACTTACACTGCAAATAAAAACCTAGTGTATTATCCTAATACTGATAAATCTAACAGACACATCCCACCTATCAACAATTCTCTCTTGACCCTGTCAGGCCCTTCACACACACAGCGCATCTTCCCTTTGCAACTGACAGCTCACAGACACACACATCCCTTCTTCCCTTTGCAACTGGCAGCTCACACACACTCACCCTGGGACCTCAGCTGCCCAGTCTTTGGAAGCCCGCACAAAGATCCAAAATGTAGCACATCTCACAGAAGCTGCTGGGTCCTCTCCACTCCAAATGCTATCTCACCAGCCCGAATCACGCTGCACAGCCGCTGGCCGGAGCAACTGGCTGCTTCCAGTTTTTGAGGGCAAATTCAGCACAGTAAATGTGTGGGATTATGGGGCCGGACTAGACAGGCCGAGGGGGCTGCAGGACCGGCCACTAGCGAGAGCTCTCACACACTGCAGTGCGCACTAGTGTTTCCTAAATGCGCAGGAAACTCACCACTGTGGCTCAGGATTAAATGAGCTGACTTCTGCTTTTATCTCTCGAGTATGTGGAGGGGGGCTGTGGTGCAGAGCTCCGTTCACCATACAGACGCTGGGTGTAGAGGGGGGCTGGTGTGCTGAGCTCCGTGCCATGAGCAGCCGCAGGTTGAGGAGGGGGACTCCATGCAACAAACACCCGCTGAGTATGAAGGGGGTCTGGTTCCAGGAATGCTATCACAGAGCCCAGGATGCAATGGTGGTGAGAGAGAGTGACAGCGATGGTGAGAGATAAAGAGGGGCGATAGCATTGGGAAAGAAGGTGACAGCGAAGGGGGGGGGAGACAGATAGCGAGGGATAGAGACAGTGAGGCATAAAATATATAATTGTGCAATACTATCATAATGAACCTTCTTTAAGCTCTTATGTGCCCCAAAACGGTGGACCATAACACCAGCTTTATGTGACAAGCCGCTGCAGCGGTGTCACACAATAGTAGAGCATTCCCTGATGGCAGCTTACTTTGAGCCATCCCCGGCGGTCGAATAGGGAGAGAAGTGTCAGCAACAATACATGCAGGGGCAGCGGCGAGTCCTGATTCCTGTAGCGATATCCCACATGGTCTACAGCAGTACACTCCCAGGACCAGGGGCTGGCTGGCAACTTTCAGCCTGGGGGGCAAACACAAGCAAGTGGCCCCGGCTTCTCTACCGCCACACATATCCTGCCGGTATGTAAAAATGATAAGCCACAAAAGTGCATTTATTGCAGGAATTCGGTATGGAATCCGGGCGGTCGGAATCCCTGCGTTCAAAATCCCAACACTGGAATCCCGACTGCCAAAATCCCGTCATGGGGGAGACGTGGAGCCCCCCCCCCCCCTTGCGGGCTCGCTGCATTCGCCATGCAGCGGGCCCGGTCCCTCGGCATGCTAATTTATTCTCCCTCTATGGGTGTCGTGGACATCCACAAAGGGAGAAAGTTTCGGGATTTCGGCGGTCAGGATTCCAGCGTCGGGATTCTGAACACCAGGAAATTGACTGCATCCCTATTGCAGCAGAGCACAAAATACTGCTTGTTTCTCTGCCACACACCTTACTTGCAGCTGTCCGGAACAAGGAGTAGTGCTCCACAGTGACACGAGGAGCCATGTGATGCAGCATCGGGTGGATTCATCCATCTTTGTGGCTACTTGAAGCTGCCGCACATTTGCGGCACTTGGTGATCTACTGTATGAGGGGAAGAATGTGCAGTGGTGGGGCAGGGCAGGGGTGGGTGAGTCTGTCACCCTGTTGTGCCACACAATTGAACCTTCCTGCCCAGCATGTCAGCACAATTCATGACAGGTGTTGACTGCAGCCTTCCTGCAGACCCAAACAGTCAGAGAGACACTGACCAACACAGCTGGGCAGCGCAACCCCCCACCGTGCATTCCGATAAGCCCTGCCCTCTCAGAGAGCCCTTTCTCCTGATGCTGGATGCAGTTGTCAGCCCCTTGTACTAGATTATAGGGGATGTGGGGACCTTGCAACAGAAATGCAAGAAAAGGCTGATTAAGTCTTTTTGGGGCACTCTTCTATTGTTAATTAGTGTAAATGTGTCAAAATTAAGATTTAACTTTGTATTTTAAGGCATACCTTAATAATTGTGCTCTGTCATAAAAGACAGATGTGGTCTTACTGACAAAAAAGTACATGTTTACCCAGTTATTACTGAATCATTTCACTCAGATCTGTATTGGATTTTTGATTGTTTAGGGTTACCAATTTGGCGAATTAGGTTATAATCAATCAACTCAGATCTGTAATAAATTCTTGATCCTTAATTGGTTACCAATTTAGCGAAATTAGGGTTTTCATCAATCACAGTTAAATAAAACAATTTCACAATATTATGTGATACCCTGTACAAATATTCAGGGTTATTCCTGCTTTCTCCCAAACAGACACTCCCCTTGTCCGACTCTTGTAAAAATATATATATATTTTGTTAATACACAAATTTAATATACGGAGTCTGGGGCTTGTGTCACAACACTGTTATTCATAAAGAAGTTCTTACTGTATATTCTAAACAATTGAAACTCTATTGCCAATTAAATCAACCTCTGGCTGAAGGTACTCTCAACACAATGTTTCAATCTTGCTGACATGCCGAAAGAGTGGTGCACTTTCTCTTATGCTGGGTCCATTCTGCTTTCCAGTATAATATGTATATGTAGAAATACATCAGATACTGGGTGAGAGTTGGATCCCTCCATCCTATGTGCACTAGGGTACAGGTATAAAGTAGTGTTTGCTTCCCTTAGGTCAAAATACTTCTGCTCAGGTTGTCTCTGTTGCAATTATGCAGCTCAGAGAGTCCAACCGGCTGATTTGGCCTAGAAGGGTCACACTGAACCTTGGTTTTTGTAGAGGAGTTCAAGAATGTAGGTGCACCTCTTAAAGAGATAGGAAGTCTGGGATATTCACACAACCCCTTATTCTGCTGTCTGGCATCTGTCTTTGGAACATAGAATGGCAGATGAGAGATAGTGGTAAGTGTCACCCAGACAGAAATACATAGGTAGCAGTCTTCTGCTGTTCTGACAATATGTGTCAATGCTAGTCCTGATGCTACTGCATTTGCAGGGCATGCACAGGCACTTGTCAGAATGAGAGAGACCAGTGATTTAGAGAAAGCTGAGTGGTTGTCTATCTTTAAATAGAATTATAATCATTTAGACACAGTTGTCGACATGTTAGGAGATGTCGACTTTTTTGACAGCAGAGTATTCTTAGAGCTATACAGTTTTTATCTTTAAACCATTGGGTTGGTGTTTCATAAAGCCTGTAGTAACTGGGGTAGCCTGAGTGGTTTGTATGTCTATACAGAAAATTGCAATCATTTAGACATAGTAGTTGACATGCAAAAAATGTCGACTTTCTGACAGCAAAGTGTTCTTAAGTCTATGCAGTTTTTTGGATTTAAGTCCTTATGTTAGTGTATCATAGAACCTGTATTAGCTAGGGCATATGACTTTTTAGAGCGGAGTTTTTAAAGTGATACATGCAATTTAGTATTCAATTTGTGCACAAATTACTGCCGCTACATCCGATATTTATATCAACACTTAAAATGCCTTTGGTGATCAATTTATGCCTCTAGGCCACCTTTAGTAATCAGACCCAATAAGGTTTAATACACACGCAGGTTAAATGCACATGATAATTAACACTGCAAATGGGAACCACAGCTAAGTTAGGTCTAGTCAGAAATCTAGTGTTGCAGCAGCAGCAGCCTCCACACAGACCTCTAATAGCGGTACATTGTGCGGTGCTGCTGTATACTCACAAACCGGCTGTTTGGTCCTGTCACTGCGGCTGGGAAACAGCGTGTTGGGGAGAGCAGTCTGGTCCGTGGCTCACCTCTCAGGTGGGCGCCAGGACCGGAAGTGACGCGCGTTTTGCTCTGGGAGCTTGGTCACACTGGGATTGGTATGTCTCTCCTGAGCTTGGCGTGTTTTATGGGCGGCAGAATTCATTGAATGATTGCTTAATTACCTCTTTATTGGTAATTCATTAGGTGCCGCTACGGAACGCTCTCTGTTCTATTTTTCACATCTCAATAAATGAATTTATTGTTTTGTATGTGTGTATATTATTAGTAATCATATCACTAAATACCAGTTTATATTCTATGAATTGAGACTGTTAGTGTGACTAATCAAGGAGGAACTTGCTCTATGGGGTTTATTCTAGTTCATTCTTTCTGACAAAATCCTTCTTAGATGGACAAAACCATGTGCACTGCAGGGGGGCAGATGTAACATGTGCAGAGAGAATTAGATTTGGGTGAGTTATTTTGTTTCTGTGCAGGGAAAATACTGACTGCATGATTTTACACTTCAAGATAGATCTCACTTTGAAGAAAAACCCCAATTAAATCTAATTCTCTCTGCACAAGTTACATCTGCCCCACCCGCAGTGCACATGGTTTTGTCCATCTAAGAAGGATTTTGTCAGAAAGGACTAGAATAACCCCCTATATTATGCTGTTTTCTTTCTAATTGGATATATCACTTATATCATTATGAGAGAACAAAAGGGATTTTTGCATATAAGCCTGAAACGATATATAGGGTGAATATATCTAGTCTCACATTGTAAAAAAACTAATATGTAAAATTGTGTAAGGGGGCGATCCCATGAACGAGGAAAAGAGAGAGAGTGTGTAAAAATGGGGGAGAGATAACGTGAGATAGAGTCTTGGAACCAAAGGGTAGCAGAATATAATATACAAATTATACAAGATACACAGTATGGAAATGGGAGCGGAACAGGAGATAATCAAAAACGTTTTTCTCTCTCTATGGGAGATTGAGAATAAGATAGATATTACTGATACTGAAAAAAAAAAAATATATATATATATATATATATATATATGCACAAATATGTTTCTTGATTTTTGGTGAGAATACATAAATAACCATTGTAGTTGTTCAATGGGCTGTATCCAAAGAGCTGTGAATGTGGATGTTCTGGTGATATTGGTCTGAGGTTTTCTTTGTAATATTTAGATGAAGACACTGTAATTGATGTATTCGTTCAGGCCGCACGGGTGAAGTGTCCCTAGTTTGTAGGTCCACTCGCTTTCTTTCTTGAGGAGGGTCCTGGTCATGTCACCTCCTCTTATCCCCAGAGTGACTTTTTCTAGTCCCATGATTCGAAGACCAGCAGTAGAGCTGGAATGATTTTCAAGGAAGTGCTTTGCCACTGTGGTAAGCGGTCTCATCTTTTGTTTATCTGTTGTAGCAATCCAGATGTTCCCCATATGCTCCAAAGTGCGAACTTTTAACATTCGTGTAGTCATACCGACGTACTTCATGTCACATGGGCAGATAATGCAGTATACAACATTGGTAGTTTTGCAGTTCAAGTAATTTTTTTTTATGTTGATGGTTTTTCCATATTTATCCTTTAGTTCTTTTATTGGTGCAATGTGATTACAAATTTTACAGTTGCCATAGGGAAAGCTTCCTATGATTTTTGGTTCTTTCGGGTTACTGTTTGTAAAGTGGCTATGTACCAGTTTATCTTTTAAATTTGGTGCTCGTCTCCAGCTCATTTCCACATTTGATTTGAGGAGCGTATTGAGATCTGGATCTGACAGAATGATTCGCCAGTGTTTTTACAATATCTGTTTGATCTCTCTCCACTGGTCACAGAAGCTTCCGATAAAGCGTACTGTTTTGGTTTCTGCATCCACTGTTTTTTTCTTGTTTTGGAAAATCAAGTCATCTCTTTCGATAGTAGATATGGATTTCTTTGCTCTCTTAATGCACCTAGAGCTGTAACCTCTTTCTTTGAGTCTGAGGGTTAGTTCTTCACTCCTTGATGCGTATACCTGATCATCTGAGCAATTTCTTCTCAGTCGAAGAAATTCCCCTTTGGGGATGTTGGTTTTGGTCAGTGGAAAATGAGAGCTGCTGTGGTGTAGAAGGCTATTGGTTGCAGTTGATTTTCTGAAAATTCGGTGGCAAGAGAATTGTTTTCTGTCTTATAAATCCTGAGATCTAGAAATAAAATACTGGTTGGGCTGCTTTCGCAGGTGAACTTCAAGTTGATGTCATTGGTGTTCAGGTCTTCAATATATTCATCCAGTTCACCTTGCGTACCCTCCCAGATGATAGGATATCATCAATGTAACGTGTCCAAAAGATCACGTGTTCATTGAGAGATTCTCATTTTTCGTGAAAGACAATCTCACTTTCCCACCAACCCAGAAAGAGGTTAGTGTACGTGGGGGCACAAGCCGCCCCCATCGCAGTCCCTCTTATCTGGGTGTAAAAGTGGTTATCAAATGTAAAGTAGTTTTTACGGAGTACAATTCCTAGCAGGCTGATTAGGAATTCCTCAAAGTCTCCCAGATGTTTCATCCCCAAGAAGTATCTGGTGGCTTGTATCCCAAGATCATGACGAATGCTGGTATATAATGATTCCACATTGAGACTCACCAATAAGGACTTATCACTTAGTTCTATGTCGTGGATTTTCTTTAATACATGTGTAGTGTCTTTTGTGTAGGAGGGGAGTTGTAGAACATAGTCTCTCAGGTGTGTGTCTAGAAAAATGCTTGCTTTCTCTAGGAGACTTCCATTCCCTGAGACGATAGGTCACTGAGATTTTTATGCACCTTCGGTAGCATGTAGAAGGTAGGGGTCCTGGGATTTGTGACCGTAAGGAAATCATATTCAGACTTGGTGATGATACCGGTTTTGTAGGCTTCATCCACTATCCCCATGTAAGTTGCAAGATATTTTTGTGTGGGGTCAAATATGCTTTTTTGGTAGCAGTCTGAATTGTTTAGTTGTTTTTTTTGCTTCCTTTAAATACTTCTCCTTGGGCCACACTACGATGTTCCCACCCTTATCCGGTGGTTTTATAAGGACATCATCCATTTTTTGGATGTCTTTAATGGCAACCCTTTCGCTAGGTGTTAGATTTCCTCTGGGTCCTTTCCTACAGTTTGTATTGTAGAGTCTGTCCAAATCTTGGGAGACCATGTTGATGAAAATCTTTACTTCTGGACAAATGTTGTCGCTCGGAAAGAAGGTCGATTTCTTCTTAATTATCTGTCTGCTGGATTCTGTAGTCTGTGATGACCCCTCCTCTTGGGCCAACTCATTTAGAGCCGCAAGTTTTTCCTGAACTTATACTGGGAGCACCACCAACCCTGCTAGTAGGCATTGGATAGCCTTGATGAGCCTATGTTGGTTTTCAACAAATACTAAGAAAACGCTTACGAGCGATATTTGTGTGCAGACTCACCTACATCTATTCTAGAAGCCGCTTGTACTAGCCTGACCCTGAAACAGGGGTGTAACTAGACCTATTGTGGCTCATAGCAAAATTTTACCTGTCTGACCAGCCAAATCCCTGCAACTGCCCAGATAGCCCCAACACCTCATCACTGCACTACAACGCCACACAAAAATCTTAGGGACACATGCGCAGAACATGCCACCCCACTGCAACTGTAACCAGTACCACTATGTCCAACCTAGACACACAAATAAAGACAATCTACGAATCTCACATTCAGAGGTACAATACACAGAATACAGAAATTATCATATATACATATATAAGTCAAATAATAATATTTACACACACACAAAAAAAAAAAAAAAAAAAACATTCTACCTATAAATGAGTGCAGGGGAGGGTCCCATCGCACGTACTATAGTTATTCCATTACACATATATAAACATACATATGTACAGTTACATACATACAAACATACATATGTATAGTTACACACATACAAATATAGTACAACACATAGAAACATACAAATGTACAGTTACGGTACACACATACAAATATAGTAAAACATATATAAACATATATATACAGAGCGAGTAGGACTGGCACTCGGAGCTGAGGAGGAATGGGTGGGGCTGCCTTCCACAGTATGTATATAGCTGCGAGTTATCCAAATGAAGGAGAACAGGAGGCGGCACTCTCAGTGTAAAAATGTGTATTAAATCATCAATGCAAAAAACAGCAAAGTGCAGGCGACAGCCAGTGTGTCGACAGTTTCAGAGCCCAAAGCTCCTTCCTCAGGACAGGCTGGTCACATAACAGTGAGGCAAAGCGTGTAATACAGAAAACATATATATATATATATATATATATATACACAAAAAAAGGGTTTATCGGAGAGCGCTGAATTATGTACCACCTAGTCACTTCAGTACAATATAAAACACTGGTAAAAATTTAATATAACGACAATTGATTATTGTCCCTTTCCCGAATGAAATGTGGAGTTCTGTTCAAGGTAAAAAAGTTCTTTATTGAAACCCAACGCGTTTCGTCAGAACGACTTCTTCAGGGGTAAGACAGAATAAATCCGGCCTTACGAATTTAAAGAGAAACAACGATCATCGGGAGCAGGACTCACAGAATCGTGTAAAAGTAGGTTAAATTTTCCAAAACCAGTGGATAATCGCAAAGTGACTTGGTTTTGAGAAATCACTTCACAAATATATGTCACCACAATGTAGCAGTATTGAGTAGCTCCTTCACTGGCTGACGACCTCTGGCTGACGTCAGCCAGTGAAGGAGCTACTCAATACTGCTACATTGTGGTGACATATATTTGTGAAGTGATTTCTCAAAACCAAGTCACTTTGCGATTATCCACTGGTTTTGGAAAATTTAACCTACTTTTACACGATTCTGTGAGTCCTGCTCCCGATGATCGTTGTTTCTCTTTAAATTCATAAGGCCGGGGTGGCCTTCCTATCTCATCCACCATATTGGTATGGTGAACCCTATAACTTAAGACCACGCCTATTTACATCGGATTCTTCATATTAGATCACCTTCCTATTGTGCCTTTACGTTTAAAGACCGGGTACATATTAGCTAAAAGACAGCTTCCTCCTGAATCATCTGATTGGGGACCCTAAAAACTCCGATATTCACGGATTTTCATCAACATCTAATCACCTAGCCAGTTTGGCGTTCACTTACCTTTCACGGATTTTATCATTATCCTGTATGAATTCTAAACGTTGATCATACACTAAAAAAAAAAAAAAAAATTATTCTGTCTTACCCCTGAAGAAGTCGTTCTGACGAAACGCGTTGGGTTTCAATAAAGAACTTTTTTACCTTGAACAGAACTCCACATTTCATTCGGGAAAGGGACAATAATCAATTGTCGTTATATTAAATTTTTACCAGTGTTTTATATTGTACTGAAGTGACTAGGTGGTACATAATTCAGCGCTCTCCGATAAACCCTTTTTTTGTGTATCTCTTGCCTGACTCCCACTAACAGGGGAGCCTTATCGGAGTAGCAGCAGATATTAAGAATTGTTAGCGCAATACGAGGTCCATACTGTGTTTATATATATATATATATATATATATATATATATATATATATATACACATATACACACATATATATATATATATATATATATATATATATAAATACACACATATATATATATATATATATATACACACATATATATATATATATATATATATATATATATATACACACACACACATATATATATATATATATGTAACCAGTTAATTGCATTTATCCACCTGTTAGGTTTACATTCTAAAAATATATAAATTATATGTAAATATGGCATAGGAGGTATTAACATAGTGATGGATACAGGAATATTTAAATTGTTTAATAATTGTTATAGGTATTTTCCTGTTAAACAAAGGACACTATGGGACTGGTTGGTTCTTCAATTAATAACATTAAAGGCTTGTTAGGAGCCCATGCACCATTGGCAGAGGTGGAATCTTGGACTATGTGCCTTTTCAAGGCTCCCTGATGGAGTGAGTGCTGGGTGGCAAACATCTGAGCCTTAGCCCCTCCCCTCAGCAGAAAGTCAGTTAGAGGGGTCAGGAGTCCTGGGAGAAACTGCTCAGAGCAGCATAGTGAGGGACTGACAGGCTACTGTGTACAGTGAAGGCAGCCCTGTTTGTGACTGGCACTAGAGAAAGGAGAGAATAGAGGTGAGAAACCATCCTGTGAGGTCCTGCTCTGCACCCTTTCCCTGCCTGATCGCAGCAGCTGACCAGTCCTGAATTCTTTATCAGAGACAGAGTTTGGACAAAAGACTATCAGTGTAGCTGCCGGTAGAGGGAAATCCTGAGGTAACAAAAGGACATTAAGGTAACCCTCACCACAAATCACATTGGGTAAGGTGTTATCAGCAGTCCAAAGCCATGTTTCCTTCATCAACAAGTCATCCATTCTGTCTATACAGACTCCCAATTACCACATAGAGCAGCACCCTGTCACAGGACTCCCCTCACTAACTGAACTACCTCAGGGAGAGGAAGACAGGTACAGCCTATATGCTCATTGGACAGGGTATACAGCAGTGTGTATAAGGAGTCAGGCACAGTCTATGTGCTCACTGGACAGTGTATACAGCCAGTGGCGTAACTATGGAGGGCTCAGGGGATGCAATTGCTATGGGGCCCGGGGGCTTGGGGGGCCCCATAGCAATTGCTTCCCTTGCCCCCTCCATAGCAATAAATAAATGCATTAATTCTGTGCGGGACGGCATCTATACTACCTGGCACACACTGCCAGTGTCCCGGAAGCCGCTAGTGACGGATCTTGTGGCAGATGGAGGTGGAGCCGCTGACCAGAGGCCACTCAATGAAGGGGAAGAAGGTATAAGTCCGGAAGCTGCAAGGAGGCTCACCGCGGAGGAAAACAAGGAGGCGCTGCTGTCCCAAATTTGTCTGAAGGGGGATGGGGAAGAGCAGCTGCAGCTGCTCGCTTTAGCGGTTCTGCAGAGGCAAGCGAGTGGGTGCTGCTGCCCGGAGCCTGTCTTTAGCCGCTCCATGCAAGGTAATGAGGAGAAGCCGCTGCTGCTACCTGGAGCCTCTCCACAGAGGAGAACGAGGGGGTGACTGTCCCCCCTCCGGGAGAATGAGGAGGAGACGCAGCTTCTGCCCTGAGCCAGTGCATGCAGGCAAGGAAAGTGCCGGTAAATGAGCTGTCTATGACCACTGTCCATCTATGTGGCCTCCCCCCACAAACTCTCTAGCTATGCTGTGCCAAACCAATGGACCATCCATTCTTGCTGCCCTAGACCTCCCTTTCTATGCTGCCCCGCATGTCTATCTGTCTGTGCCCAATATGGTGCTCTATGACCCCTTGTCTGACCATCCGTCCGTCTTTCAGTATTTGCCCCATATGGTGCTCTGGATATCCGTCTATTTCCCACCCCTTATGTCTGTCATTCTGTGCCACCATATGATGCTCTGTCCATCCATCTGTTCCCCCCCCTCCTTTGTCTAACTGTCAGTCTATGCCCCCGGTCCATCCACCTTCTTGTCTATACCCACCCCCCATCAATCTTTTTCATCTTTGCCCAAATATGTTGAACTATCTATGCCCCATATGGTGCTCTCTGCCCGTCCATCCATATACCCATTTATGCCCCATATGGGGCACTATCTGTCCGTACTTGTCCCTGTCCCCCGTCTGTCTGATCCCCCACCACATCTTGTAATGTAACCAGGTAGTGTCTCTCAAGCTCGCTCTACCCCTCTATCTATGTTGTGACTCTCTCTTTATCTCCCTGACACTGTCTGAGAGAGGGAGATAAAGAGACAAGGTCATGGAGGAAAGAGAAGGACAGACAATCTCTCTCTCTCTCCCCGACATGGTCTCTCCCTCCATCACTGACACTTTCTCTCTCTCTTCTATCTATCTATCTATCTATCTATCTATATATATATATCCCTGGCATTTTCTATCTCCCTGACCCCTCCGTCTTCCCCTGACACTGTGTCTCTCTCCCCCTCTCACCGGCACTCTCTCTTCCACTTTCTCTACCTGCTCCCTCTCTCTGTTGATTACACCCTCGCTTTCCCTGTCTCTCCCCCTTGTGTACCCTGACATTATTTTTCTCTCTCACACTGACATCCTCTCTCTCCTTGTCTCTGCCTTTCTCTCCTAGACACTCTCTCTTTTGTTCCCCTCTTGCTCTCTCTTTACCTCCCTGCCATTCTCTCACTCCCACTCGAACTCCTCTCTCTCTCTCTCTCTCTCCCTGACACCCTCTATCTCCTGCTCCTCTTTCTCTCATTCCCTCTTTTTCATGAGCCCCCTCCCTCTCTCACACCTTTGTTTTTTCTCTCTCTCTCTCTTTTCCCCCTTACACACTCTTTGTCTCTCACTCCCTCACTTTTTTCTGCACCCCCTCCCCCCTTCCCCCCCCCGGGGGGCCCCTTTCAAAATTCGGCTATGGGGCCCACATGATTGTAGTTACGCCTCTGTATACAGCAGTGTGTATAAGGAGTCAGGCACAGTCTATATGCTCGCTGGACAGTATATCCTGTAAAGCAGTACAGTGCTGCACAGCTGATCCTACAATTCACCTCGGCTGAGGCAAAATAACAGCTGTTATACTAGTGATAATACCCCCTTTCTGCAGCTCTAAACCATCATATTACCCTGATTGGATATTGCTTCCATATGACTGACAGACCTGGCATCTCTTGAACACCCCTGACAGTTCTTTATCAGAGAGCACAGAGAAAGGAGGAAAGTAAACTGACCTCTTACACTGCCTTGTTCCATAGACAGAGACTAATAGGAGCTACAGTATACAGGTTATCACACGTACTATAGTTATTCCATTACACATATATAAACATACATATGTACAGTTACACTCATACAAATATAGTACAACATATATAAACATATATATATATATATATATATATATGAGAGAGAGAGAGAGAGAGAGAGAGAGAGAGAGAGAGAGAGAGAGAGTGATGAAAAAAAGCGGCACTCGAAGACTGAGGTAGATGGTGAAGCAAAAGGGAAATTTAATCCATGTGCGTGGTAGAAAACGATTCGGAGCTTGGGGCCCCGTCGTCAGTTCAGGGAAAGCACAAACAAAATAATGCTAACAGTGTGAAATAAATAGGTGACTTACCCGCCCCCTGCGAGACCCGTCCGTGTCCTCCTCCAGCGGCTTCCGGGCTGGCGCTGTCTCTGTGACGCTGCGTGCGTAACATCGATGGTCACGAAGGTCGCAATGGTTACTTCCGGATCCGTCACTGATGCGCGCTCCCGACTGCCTGCTCTTGGGTCACGTGGGGCGGCTGTGCGCTGCAATAACATAAACAAAGGAGAATTATGTCACTGAAACTGGTTTCAGTGACATAACTCTCCTTTGTTTTATTTCACACTGTTAGCATTATTTTGTTTGTGCTTTCCCTGAACTGACGACGGGGCCCCCGAGCTCCGAAACGTTTTCTACCACGCACATGGATTAAATTTCCCTTTTGCTTCACCATCTACCTCAGTCTCCGAGTGCCGCTTTTTTTCATCTCTGCATATACCCAGAGGCCTCATCCCCTCTAGTTAGAGGGCACCGGAGCCAGTACGCTGGGGCATTTATGCTAAAGACCTGAGTGCCGGTCTCATTGGATCATATATATATATATATATATATATATATATATATATATATATATCTAGATACAGAAGTACCAACACACTCGCCATTCCTAGGAATGGGGTGCAAACTGCACCCACATCCCAGGGTGGGGTGCGGTGGCCTGTGACCACACACTCTAGTAAATACAAACACAGGGGGCCCAGCACTCACTACAACAAACTAACTCACCTTAACATTCAAATAATCAATAAATAAATAATGGGGTTTTAGTTCATGAATTGATCAATGCATTTAAGCTTGCAGCCCATCGCCAAGGGACCCCATTTCACTGCAAGTCCTACACTAGCAACTGGTTATCTTGAGAACCTGGCACCTGCTTACACATCATAGCTAAAATGAACATGTGTTTTTTTCTGGGTTAATGCTCAACTGCCAAGTAACATGGCTTTTATAAGGTGAGACAATCCCAAACACAGCACCTGAATTAGAATTAAAGGGGCAGCTGTCACAGGTTTCAGGCAAATGAGCTTATCAAGGGTGCATGAGAAAGCTATGATCACAGTAACAGAGGTTAATTAAAAATCAACCCAAATATATAGATACAGAAGTACCAACACACTCGCCATTCCTAGGAATGGGGTGCAAACTGCACCCACATCCCAGGGTGGGGTGCGGTGGCCTGTGACCACACACTCTAGTAAATACAAACACAGGGCGCCCAGCACTCACTACAACAAACTAACTCACCTTAACATTCAAATAATCAATAAATAAATAATGGGGTTTTAGTTCATGAATTGATCAATGCATTTAAGCTTGCAGCCCATCGCCAAGGGACCCCATTTCACTGCAAGTCCTACACTAGCAACTGGTTATCTTGAGAACCTGGCACCTTCCTAGGAATGGCGAGTGTGTTGGTACTTCTGTATCTATATATTTGGGTTGATTTTTAATTAACCTCTGTTACTGTGATCATAGCTTTCTCATGCACCCTTGATAAGCTCATTTGCCTGAAACCTGTGACAGCTGCCCCTTTAATTCTAATTCAGGTGCTGTGTTTGGGATTGTCTCACCTTATAAAAGCCATGTTACTTGGCAGTTGAGCATTAACCCAGAAAAAAAACACATGTTCATTTTAGCTATGATGTGTAAGCAGGTGCCAGGTTCTCAAGATAACCAGTTGCTAGTGTAGGACTTGCAGTGAAATGGGGTCCCTTGGCGATGGGCTGCAAGCTTAAATGCATTGATCAATTCATGAACTAAAACCCCATTATTTATTTATTGATTATTTGAATGTTAAGGTGAGTTAGTTTGTTGTAGTGAGTGCTGGGCCCCCTGTGTTTGTATATATATATATATATATATATATATATATATATATATATATATATATATATATATACATACAGTTACACTCATACACATATAGTCACACACTTATCTATGTACAGGCAGACACACACAGTACACATGTATACTGTATTATATATGCAATAGAAAAAAGGTAGGTTCAACCACCACCAGCATAGGATAAATAAAATAATACTTTCCTTCTATGAGTATAATCCTTTCTCTGTATACACTTGTATATGTCATACGTTTCCTCTGCTCAACTTGTATTCATTTGTACATGAAAAAAGAGCATATACATGACATAGTGTATACTGTTTTAATCTATAACATGGGGATATCACATACATATAAAAACATCAAAACATCAATATACAATTTGCACACAATAAAAAATTCCAAAGTGGCTAGTGCATCAGATAAAGAACTTGGAGGTAGTTACCAGATGGCCAGTGAACCATAAGTCAATATAGTTCAAAATATGTGGAAGGACATTGCCGCCGTAGGGACACAGATGTCCAACTGGCCAAGATAGAAATGCAAACTATTTATAATTTTAACACCTTAAAGCCCAATGGCATTAACTCAGACTTCGAGCTGAAATGGTTTTTATAAATGGTTTTTAAACAGATTTTAATCATGCCTTTTATAGTATGTATATTATGTAGTTATTTATTCCATTCTTCATTTTTCTTTATCTAAGGTAAATTGCGTATGCCCACAGTCTGTATGGGCGGAAGTCAAACACGCATGAATGGCATCATCTCCCGATCATGTGAGAGTGGCAGTGATCACATGACCGGGTATAGGAGATGCCTAGAATAGCGGACATGAAGGAAGCTATTCAGAGCGTCATCACATAGTGACGCGGACGCAACCATGGACGTCAGCGCGTTTACGCGAACCCGGAAGTATCGGGATCTCGCGTATCAATGCGTGATGACGGGGACGCCGCCATACACGTCATCTCGGTGCCGCGAACCCGGAAGTGCCGGGGTTTTCGCGTAACACAGCGAGATTTGAATCATACAAAAGGACTGGACATATGCACACAAGGATAAGCCTTGAAAAAGGACTCAGATCGAGTCTGAAACGCGTCGGCGGGCAGAGGCATTGGACTGGACTGGGGGACTGTTATCCTGCAGCAGCGTATGATCCTGATTGTGCCCGGGCGATCGTGGAATCATTCTTGCATGCTCACTTTGAACTATATTGACTTATGGTTCACTGGCCATCTGGTAACTACCTCCAAGTTCTTTATCTGATGCACTAGCCACTTTGGAATTTTTTATTGTGTGCAAATTGTATATTGATGTTTTGATGTTTTTATATGTATGTGATATCCCCATGTTATAGATTAAAACAGTATACACTATGTCATGTATATGCTCTTTTTTCATGTACAAATGAATACAAGTTGAGCAGAGGAAACGTATGACATATACAAGTGTATACAGAGAAAGGATTATACTCATAGAAGGAAAGTATTATTTTACTTATCCTATGCTGGTGGTGGTTGAACCTACCTTTTTTCTATTGCATACGTCTCTGTGTGTCTGAGAAACGCCCCCAGGTGATACCCACCCTAGCACAAGGTGCGCACATATAATTGCACTTGCCCTCTTGTTTTGGTACATTGTCTTTTTCTCTAAGTGTATTATATATATTGTACCTCAGTCACTACACTATTACTGGGTGGGCCCAGTGTTTTTATTGCAGCTGCCTCCCCAGTCCTCACATGTTGTGCAGGCTGCCGTGTAGCTCCGCCCACCTGCTCGATCTCCCTCCCCTACAGCTGGCAGAGCACTGGGAGTGGGGAGGGGACGGGGCAGCTAACCTTCATTCAGCTCTTGTGACAGGCAGGGCAGCCCATGTCTAGCTCTGCGGTGGCCATCTTTAACAGGAACATTGGCATCATGGGATTTGTAGTTAATCTTTGACTGCTCAGAGTCTGAGCAGTAACAGTTAAACTACAAATCCCATGTGCCGCTGTTTTTCCTGCTCTGGCCAGCCTTCAACTTCCTCCGTGCAGGCTGGTGGTTGTAAGTGAATCTAATCCCGCACACACTCCATCAAACACAGTACTAAGGTGGCCCCAGCGCTGCATAACTGTTCCGTCCCGGGGGGCACATGGCACCCTGCCCCCCGGCCCAGTCCGCCTCTGCCCAGGACAGCAGCTGCACACCTGCTCTCCCTAACAGACGCAGCAGTGGGATCACAGAGGCTGCAGCAGTTTCCGCGGCGGGTCCTATGTGGTGGAGGCCAGGGGCGTAACTTTGTGGGCCCCATAGCAAAAATTTTAAGCCCCCCCCCACGACTTTAAATGCTGGTCCACAATGAATATATAAATTCATTAATATACACATGGGATGCTGGCATTCAGGCTGCCAGGTGGAGAGGGTTGGGTCAGGCTGTGTGGGAGGGGCTTAGGCAGCGGGCAGGGAGAGTGGGGAAGGGTAAGTATACTAAACTGATAGACATTCATACATACATCTACATACACAGCCTCTCAAATGAAAACATACATATAGAATTTGACGGCAGATAAGAACCACTTGGCCCATCTAGTCTGCCCCTTTTTTAAAAATGTTACCTCAAACACTGCTGCTTTCATCTATACACTGGTTCCTTTAATATATCCTGTACATCCCACACCAGCAGCATGGCAAATTGAGAACACTACTATCACCTTCCCCCAGGCAGTGACTCAAGGTACCTGTCTATGGACCAACATATGATATCTTACCAGTGGGCCCCGTTGCTGCTGGCCAGGTTAGCCATGATGTTGGTGGGCTGGGTGATGTGCTGTCACTGTCGCAAACTGTCCGCTTAGGTGGAACAGAGACAGCATCCATCCGAGCTGCTGTCTGCGCGGGTTGGAGGAGAGACAGCTGCCCAATTGTGACCATCGAGGAGCGGCTGCTGTCCCTGTTTGCTTGCTGATGGGAAAAGGAGAGGCAGCATCCTGTTTGCTCAATCTGATGTTGGCGGGGTGTGAGAAGAGGCAGGCAGCTTGCCGTTGCATCCAGCGGGGACTTGGGAGTGGCTGATGTCTCTGCTTTCGTGCTGCCCACTGGCCTGGGAGGAGAAGGAGAGTCAGTGCCCCGTTGCTGCCTCCTCCAGTCCTGGCTCGGAGGGAGCTGCTTTCGGCGGTGGTGGGAAGAGAGGCAGGCGGGGACTCTGGCGGACAGCGGCTGCTGCCTCTACTTTTGCACTGCCTGCTAGGGAGAAGAATCAGAGGCAGCGCATGTGGTCAGAGCCGCTGCGCTAACTGGGTGAGGGTAGATAGCTCCACCTAGTGGGCGAGCAGGGGATCCATGTGCTGCTCTGAATAAAAATATAAATAAAAAAACAGTGCTCGAAGAAGTGCCGGTATGTCATACCGGTGTATACCGGCCCACTTTGAGCACTGTGTATAGGTGTATATGTGTGTGAAGGTGTTTAATAATGTGATGTTTATTTAATAAAGCCACAATAGTTCCATTTAAATTATGTTTACATAATTTGTAAGGGTTTGTAAGGGCAGGTGGACATAGGTACATGTACACGTGTGTAATGTAACTTATATATGTCATTTAAAGTGAAGGTTAAGGAATGAATGTTGTGTGCATGTGTGAGTTGTAGGGGTCAATAACACATAATGTAAATGCATAAATGTTAGTTGTTGGTGCAGTAAAACATCACACATATCATTAGGGTAGCAAGACATGTAAATAAATAGGAACATATTAAGTCTTCACATTATTTACAGCATGCAAACAAACAACCAAAATATAAAAAAATACACATTGGGGGACACATACATAGAGAAAACATTTCCACATTAGTACACATTAAATATACATTTACTGAGGGGTCAATTGAAGACAAATTTAGGGTGACAAATGAGGTAATCATAAGCAAATCAAACATCACACTTAGGATAATTGGAAAATTGTTACAAGGCAATTTCAAATGGAAATCCCTTAGAACAGTGATTTTCAACCTTTTTACCTTGTGGCACAGTAAATAAGATTTTAAAATTGCCAAGGCACACCATGTGATCCCCACAGGTCAAAACACATTGGTCCCCACAGGAAAAAAAAAACCTATTGGCTCCCATATAAAAAAAAACTATCACACTGGTCCCCACAGGTAACAAAAATAAAATATATTGGCCCTTTACATGAAAAGAAGAGACCAGTAAACAACAGTTGAACTGGTGGTTGCTGTAATCTCTGGATCTGGTGGCACACTTGACAACAGCTCAAGGCACACTAGTGTGCCACGGCACAGTGGTTGAAAAACACTGCCTTAGAAGATGCCTTCTAGCATTTTTCCAATTATCCAAATAATTGCTGTTCCATACAAGTGACGCGTACGCCACCATGCTCGGCCATACGATACCGCTTATGATCGGAGCAGCGCTCTGTCTCTGGTTAAGAGCCATATGCTCAAATGCACGCCACTCCCCATTGTCGCTTTCACTGACCGTCCATGTGCTGTTGTTCTATGAGCAGACTTACTATCACCAGCAGCATCTGGTCGGTTGGTCCGTATAAAAGGTGGTCCGACCGCACCGACCAGAATAATGTGCCAATTGTGTCTATTTGACCTCTCCACTTCAAAGCAAACATTTCCAATTTGAATAGCTGGGGGAAAAAAGTGTTTGCCAGTCATGTCAAAATACCTGCAACACCTGGTGTTCCCATGTGGTCTCCCATCCAAGTACTAACCAGGCCAAACACTGCTTTGCTGCCTAGCTAACAGAGGAGATTGGGCCTATCCAGTGAGGTATGGATGTAGGTGAAGAACAAACCCTTTTTTGCCCTCTTATACTTCTATCTACAAGTAATCTACTGAAAAAGTTTCCAAACTGTATTGATGGGGAAAAAAAGCATGTATTGGTAATCTAAAAAGACCTACAGGACCTAGTATTAGCAGGTGGTCTCAACTAAAACTACTAACCAGGCACAACACGGTTTAGCTGCCAAAAGCAGATGGAATTGGGCCTAAGCAGTGTGGTAAAGAATTAGATGAGGGATTTTGAGCAAAATTTAATAGGGGTCAATTTTTAGGCATGTTAAAAAATCACTCAACATCGCATTTTTTAAAATCGCATTATTGGGCCGATTTCTGCATATTTAATGAGATGCGATTTTGCGGCAAAATAGCGCGATAAAATGTGATATAGAGCGATTTTTAAGTCATGAAAATGTGCGATTTTCAGTCATGAAAATCGGCACATTTTCAGAAATGTGCGATTTTGATTGAACAAAAAAGTGAAAAAAAAAACTGTGTGGGGTCCCCCCTCCAGAGCATAGCCAGCACCAGGTTTAAGGGCCGGTCCTGTTTCCCAAAATACGGGGGACAAAATGACCAGGGGTCCCCCGTATTTCAAGAACCAGCACCGGGCCCAAACAGCCAGCAGAGTAATGCCACAGTCGGGGGGAGACTTTTTATACAAGTCCCCCCTGCCAAAGCATTCATCCCCCTGACCGGTCAGCATAGGCAGGGGTCCTGGGGAAGTGGGGACCACCCCAAAGAAGGGGTCCCCACTCCAGAACTTACCTGTCCATGCTGAAGCCCGGGGCTGTCCTTGATGCCCCTGGGCTGTGGGCATCGAGCTGATATTTGGTGTAAAAAATAGATGAAAAATTGTTGTCTTATACCGAGAAACTATGAGTCCCAGCAAGCCTCCCCTGCATGCTGGGACTTGGAGAATCACAAGTCCCAGCATGCGGGGCATTAAAGGGCCCACTGGCACTTCTAGTTCCACAGTAAAATAAATAGTTAAATAAACACACACTGACACCCATTAAAAATATAACTTTAATACATCCAAAGCCCATACATACTGATACTTACCTATCTTGAGCCCATCGGTAGGTCCCAGGGTCCGGTTCCAGTGCCTTGGTTCCGGGGATGGTCCGGGGCTCCACGGCTGAAGAGTCCGGGGTCCAGGATCCAAAGAAATCCATGGGGAACCTGTGGAAGGAAATCTTACTCACCCAGGTCCTCTTCTCATCCGTCTGGTTAGTTTAACTAAAAATCGCACCTTTAAAATGTACGAAATAGCGGGAAAATTCAATTTTATGCGATTTTCGGAAAATGGACGAAAACGGCTGTTTTTGCGAAAAAAAAAAGCAAAAAAAACCGGACCCTATTAAATTTCGCCCATCGTGTCTATTTGACCTCTTCCACTTCTCGCTACTAGTAATCCAAAGGAAAAATTTCGGTACTTATGTAATATCTGGACTCCCGGTTTTCTTATGAGACCGTGTCCCCTCGCCACGCTTCGGGCACGGTGGCTCGCTGCGCTCACCACACTATATAAAATCAACTCCATGCGTAGTTGGATAGTAGGGGTATGAAAAAATGGGGTGCATTTAACATGGGAGTCCAGATAATACATAAGTACCAACATTTCCAATTTGAATAGCGGGGGGGGGAAGCATTTGCCAGTAATGTCAATATACCTACAACACCGGGTGTTCCCATGTGGTCTCCCATCCAAAAGCTAAAAAGGAACAACACTGCTTAGCTGCCAAGATCAGATGAAACCAGACCTATCCAGTGTGGTATGGCTGTAGGTGAAGCTCTATCCCTTTGTTTTTTTTTAATTGAGTAATTTTTATTTAGCAAATTGATTAATGCACAATTGTACAGTAAATATGTATTATATTGAAAAGTTGTAAATATCAAGAAAACAAGTAAACATTAATAAACGAGAGCCCTTCAGCATTGTCCATTTTTGAGTCTCTTTTCTTCATTGTTGGTATTTGCATGAACAGGCTGTATTTCTGTAAAAATTATGCAGATAGATTGTCCACTTATTAAATTTTTCCTTTAAACTTAACCTAACTCCCACAAAATAAAGTAACAACATCCCACCTCCCCCAAAGAATACGATCAAATGAAGTGAGGGTACAAAACTACTAACAAATTACTAGTTGTAAGATGTAAGCGGAAGAGAAAAGTGACCTGCTCATAACACGAGGAGGAGAGGATGTGTAAACAGTGGATCCGCTAACTGTAGGTGTTAATGTGCAGCTGGATCCTGCTGGGGACCAGCGGATAGGGCAAATCTCGAAGAGGTCCATCTACTCCACTTCGCTACATAGGGGGCAAGTGAGCCTCTAGATCTGTAAGTGAATCTCTTATGTCCCGTTACCTCATTGACCAGAGCCCTCCATTTGTAAACATTCGGGTAGGAGATATCAAACCATTTTCTGGTGATAAGGACCTTAGCTAAGGCAGTCAGGCACAAAACATATTGATACACTGGGGGTGAGTGGCTCTCCTCAAGACCAATGTTCCCTCTAATTTTACGAAGGCTGTGTGCGGCAAAAGATTTTGGCTGTGCAACTTTGGAAGGAAATTTACATTTGTGTGCATCACTTATATATAACTGGAAAATGAAATTCAGCATTTGTGTTAACTTTACTTCAAAATTATATTAAACATTTAAACATTCAAAACACAGCACACAATGTAGTTAATTTGTGAAACACACATTAATTGAGTCCACAACTGCAAAAAGGGACCACTGCTGCTTTGTGCGCTCTGTTGTAATGTCTGTGCACACGCACGGCGAGTTGTGTGCGCGTGCACGCGCGCACAGCTTAGAGGGAACACTGCTCAAGACCAAGAGTGAATATGCAATATCTGGGGTCTATGGGGGGGGAGAGGGCTCGGTGATGGTTATGTCAGCCCAAACCGCCCTTCAGAAGGCCAGCACCAGCGGACAAGACCACAGCATGTGCCAGAAGTCTGCACCAGGCGAGGCACATCTAGCGCAGGCGTCGTCAGCTCTCAGCCCTGCTCGAAACATAGATACCGGGGATCAATAAGCCCTGTGCAACACATAAAATGAAATTTGTTGGTATTTCAAGCAGGGGGTCGTGTATCTGATCAAGTCGAGGATCTCGACCCACTGCTCCCCGTCCAGAATCACAATGTAAAGCTCCCATTTGGACTTAACGGGGTCAAGACTATTGGGGTCTATCTGACTAACAATGCTTTTATATATAGTGTAAACCTGCTTTGTCATGGCCAGATTTAGAAGAAGGGTCTTAATTGGGGAGTCAGAGGTAGAAGGGGGAAAGCTGTTGAATGGAGTTTGAGCTGCATGTCTAAGTTGCAAGTAGCGATAGAAGGATCTATTAGACAGTTTAAATTCCTCAGAGAGTTGTTGGAATGATTTGATACTTCCCTCTAGAAACCACTGGGAAACGGATATAAGACGCGCCTTCAACCAAAAACCATCGGAGGAAAGTTGTTTAAGCTCAGGGTATGTCTTATTCAGAGGCGTAACCAGAAGTTTGTGGGCCCCATAGCAAAATTTACAATGGGCCCCCCCATGTCCATTACCCCTTACGCGATACACTGCAATGTCCCACACTTTATATAATGTACACACACTCACACACTATATATATATATATATATATATATATATATATATATATATATATATATATACTGTACACACACATCCCACACTATATATACTGCACACACACATATATATAGTGTGGGATATGTGTGTGTGTACAGTATATATATATAGTGTGTGAGTGTGTGTACATTATATAAAGTGTGGGACATTGCAGTGTATCGCTACACACACACACATACCACACTATATGTATACTGTACACACACACATATCCCACACTATATATATACTGTACACACACATGCCACACTATACTGCACACACACACACACACATGCCACGTTCGGTACTTACTGTAATATCTGGACTCCCGTTTTTCTTATGAGACCGCGTCCGCTCACCACCCTTTGGGCACAGTGGCTCGCTGAACTCGCCTCACTATATAAACTCAACTCCATGCGTAGTTGGATAGTAGGGGTATAAAAAAAAGGGGTGCATTTAACATGGGTGCCCAGATAATACATAAGTACCCACATTATATACTACACACATGTCCCACAGAATGCAAGCACAGCCCCAGTATATTAAACACTGCCCTAACAATTCACCTTTTTGTGTTATCTTGGCCACATCAGGGTGCTCACACTGGTCTGGTCATTGGTCTGGTCGCATACAGTTATGACTTCCCCGGCACTCCCCGCCTTCCTGCTGCAGGTGAGCCCCACAGCCACTGTATTTACTTTCTCTCCGAGTCCCAGAATGCGGCTGCAGTTCCCTGGCCGGTGCCAGGTCATCTCCGCTCAGCTTATACGCCCGCCGCGACCCCACATGCCCCCACCCGGCAGCAGGCAGTGACAGCACAGGCGGCCGTGCGCCGCGCTGGCGCTTTGTGATTTTTTTAATTTCATAAGTCATGGTGCAGGGGAGTGCTTTCTGTCAATGCCCCCCCCCCCCAGCCCCCAGGCCCCATAGCAGCTGCACCCCCTGCACCCTCGGTAGTTCCGCCACTGGTCTTATTATGCCACAGAGGGGTTTCCCCATCCACCCCACCACAACCGCAATTTTTATGGGCTTGCCACCAGACAAGCAGTGCCTGTCTTAAGAGAGGGGAGAGGGTAGGAGTGAAAGGGAAGGACAAAAGAAATTGAAGGGGAGGGAGACAGGACCCCACACACTCGGCATAGGAACACTCAAAGGTAGATCCAGACCTGCCCATCATTCAGTCTGATAGATGCATTAGCTGGGCTGCTAGGTAGTAGGCTCGAAAGTTCGGGAGTCCCAGTCCACCATCAGTTCTGGGTTTAGTGAGTGTCCTCAAGGAAATTCTAGGTGGTCTATTACCCCAGGTGAAGGACGAGAGCAGGGTGTTAATGCTCACAAAGACATGTTTAGGTATATACATTGGGGAGTGTTGTAACAGGTACAAATATTTGGGGAGTATTGTTAGTTTAATTAGATTGATTCGGCCCATAACAATAAGAGGGAGCTTTTTCCAATGATGTATTCTGTTCTTCAATTCCGTAGTGACTACATCAATGTTAAGGGATACAAACTCAGAGACCTTAGGGGTAATCCAGACTCCCAGATATTTAAACTTAAGGACCCACTGAAGGGGGGAGGGGGTGGACAACCTATCTGGAATCTTGCCTGAAAGAGGGAGAATGATCGATTTTCCCCAGTTTATAAGCAAGCCCGAAAAAGACCCAAAGGACTCCACTATCTGTAGCACTGCTTCCAGGGAGGCCTCAGCATCATTGAGAAAGAGAAGTGTGTCATCGGCATATAGGGCAACAACATCCGCTCGTCCACCCAAGGGAATACCTCTAACCAATGGGGAGTCACGGAGCATGATGGCAAAGGGCTCAATGGCAAGGGCAGGGGACAGTGGGCAGCCCTGTTTGGTGACCCTGCCAAGCTCTATCCCATTGTTGCTCTCTTATACTTCTATCTACAAGTAATCTACTGAAAAAGGTTTCAAACTGTATTGTTGGAGAAAAAAATAATCATGTGTTAGTAATACGAAAAGACCTTCAGGATCTGGTATTAGCAGGTGGTCTCAACTAAAACTACTAACCAGGCACAACACTGTTTAGCTGCCAACAGCAGATGGAATTGGGCCTAAACAGTGTAGTAAAGAATTAGATGAGGGATATTGTGTCTATTTGATATCTTCCACTTCTTTCTACTAGTAATCCAAAGCAAAAAAATCCAATTTGAATAGCTGGGGAGGGGGGAAGCATTTGCCATTAATGTCAAAATACCTACAACACCTGGTGTTCCCATGTGGTCTCCCATCCAAGTACTAACCAGGACAAACACTGCTAAGCTGCCAATACCAGACAAGATTGGGCCTATCCAGTGTGGTACGGCTGTAAGTGAACAACAAACCCTTTTTTGCCCTCTTATACTTCTATTTAAAAGTAATTTCCTTAAAAAGTTTTAAAACTGTATCGTTGGAGAAAAAAAATTATGTGTTGGTAATATAAAAAGACCTTCAGTATCTGGTATTAGAAGGTGGTCTCAACTAAATCTATTAATGAGGCACAACACTGTTTAGCTATCAAAAAGCAGATGGGATTGGGCCTAAGCAGTGTGGTAAAGATTTAGATGAGGGCTATTTTGACTATTTGACCTCTTCCACTTCTTTCTACGAGTAATCCAAAGCAAAAATGTCCAATTTGAATAGCTGGGGAAAAAGCATTTGCCAGTAATGCCAAAATACTTAAACCACCTGGTGTTCCCATGTGGTCTTCCATCCAAGTACTAAAAAGCAACAACACTGCTTAGCTGCCAATATCAGATGAAACTAGGACTATCCAATGTGGTGTGGCTGTAGGTGAAGCTCTATCCCTTTGTTACCCTCTTATACGTCTATCTACAAGTAATCTACTGAAAAAGGTTCCAAACTGTATTGTTGGAGGGACAAAAAAATCATGTGTTTGTAATATAAAGATACCTTTAGGTTCTGGTATAAACAGGTGGTCTCAACTAAAACTACTAACAAGGCACAACACTGTTTAGCTGCCAAAAGCAGATGGAATTGGGCCTAAGCAGTGTGGAAAAGATTTAGATGAGGGAAATTGTGTCTATTTGACGACTTCCACTTCTTTCTACTAATAATTCAAAGCAAACATTTCCAACTTAAATAGCCGAGGGTAAAAAGCATTTGCCAGTAATGTCAAAATACCTATAACACCTTGTGTTCTTATGTGGTCTCCCATCAAGTATTATACCAGGAACAACACTGCTTAGCTGCTAAGATCAGATGAAATTAGGCCTAAGCAGTGTGGTAAAGATTTAGATTAGGGATATTGTGTCTATTTGACCTCTTACAATTCTCTCTACTAGAAATCCACAGCAAACATTTCCAATTTCAATAGCTGGGGAAGAAAACATTTGCAAGTAATGTCAAAATACCTACAACACCTGGTTTTCCCGTGTGGTCTCTCATCCAAGTACTAAGCAGGCTCAACACTGCTTAGCTGCCAAGATCAGACAAGATTGGGCCTATTCAGTGTGGTAAGGCTGTAAGTGAAGAACAAACCCTTTTTTGCCCTCTTATACTTCTGTTTACAAGTAATCTACTGAAAACATTTCCAAACTGTATTGTTAGAGAAAAAAAATCATGTGTTGGTAATATAAAAAGACCTACAGGACCTGGTATTAACAGGTGGTCTCAAATAAAACTAACCAGGCACAACACTGCTTAGTTGCCCTAAGCAGATGGAATTGGGCCTAAGCAGTGTGGTAAAGATTTAGATGAGGGATATTGTGTCTATTTGACTTCTTCCACTTCTCTCTACTAGTAATCCAAAGCAAAATTCCAATTTGAATAGCTGGGGGGGGGAAACATTTGCCAGTAATGTCAAAATACCTGCAACAGCTGGTGTTCCCATGTTGTCTCCCATCCAAGTACAAACCAGGACAAACACTGCTTAGCTGCCAAGATTGGACAAGATTGGACCTATCCAGTGTGGTAAACATTTAGATGAGGGATATTGTGAATATTTGACCTCTTCCACTTCTTTCTATGAGTAATCCAAAGCAAACATTTCCAATTGGAAGAGCTGGAGGCACAATGAAGTCATAATAGAATTACAGACATGAATGTGACACGCGGCGAACATCTACCCGTCCAAACGGATCCGCAGCCGCAAAACTACTGTGAAAATAACATCAAGCACAGAACGCCCCGATACCAAGCTCCAGCCACGATCTTTTCAACTATATTGATTTGGCCATCCACCATCACAGATTGGTGGCACATTGTGCTAACAACATCTAGCACATGCACCAGATCGCAGGGTGAGGTAGGGACAGGAGCACTGGACCTCTTATCTTTAATTTTTCCCCAAAAGGGTGTAAACATTATATACTAACCCATACAAGTTTTTTTACAGGTACCACTCTCTACACGATTCATGATAAAATTGAAGGTGAAAGTGAAGAAAAAATATATTTATTTTTTAAGCGCTCTTTCCCATATACCTAAAATTTTTCTAATCCATAAGAACAGCTCTCACTTAGCGCAAAATTCCATAAAATAAAAGCATTTGCCAGTTATGTCAAATACATACAACAACTGTTGTTCACATGTGGTCTCCCATCCAAGTACTAACCAGGACCAACACTGCTTAGCTGCCAAGAACAGACAAGATTGGGCCTAACCAGTGTGGTATGCCTGTAGGTGAAAAACAAGCCTTTTTTGCCCTCTTATACTTCTATCTACAAGTAATCTACTGAAAATGTTTCCAAACAGTACTGTTAGAGAAAAAAAATCATGTGTGGGTAATATAAAACGACCTACAGGACCTGGTATTAGCAGGTGGTCTCAACTAAAACTACTAACCAGGCACAACACTGTTTAGCCGCCAAAAGCAGATGGAATTGGGCCTAAGCAGTGTGGTAAAGATTTAAATGAGGGATATTGTATCTATTTGACCTCTTCCAATTCTCTCTACTAGAAATCCACAGCAAACATTTCCAATTTCAATAGCTGGGGAAAAAAGCATTTGCCAGCAATGTCAAAATACCTACAACACCTTGTGTTCCCATGTGGTCTCCCATCCAAGTACTAACAGGCCCAACACTGCTTAGCTGCCAAGATCAGACTAGATTGGGCCTATTCAGTGTGGTATGGCTGTAGGTGAAGAACAACCCCTTTTGTTGCCATGTTATACTTCTATCTACAAGTAATCTACTGAAAACATTTCCAAACTGTATTGTTAGAGAAAAAATATCATGTGTTGGTAATATAAAAATACCTACAGGACCTGGTATTAGCAGGTTTTCTCAACTAAAACAAACAGGGGGATACAGTTACGATCCCGGCGTTCAGAATCCCGACGCCGGAATCCCGACCGCCGAAATGCCGACACATTCTCCCTCCTGGGGTGTCCACGACACCCCTGGAGGGAGAATAAATTAGTGTGCCGAGCGTAGCGAGGCACCGGGCCCGCTGCGTGGCGAGCGCAGCGAGCCCGCAAGGGGGGGCGATCCACGTCCCCCCCCTTGTCGGCATTTCGGCTGTCGGGATTCCTGCGTCGGGATTCTGAACGCCGGGATCCCGACCGCCGGGATTCAATACTGAATCCCAAACAGGGCCCAACACTGCTTAGCTGCCAAAAGCAGATAGAATTGTGCCTAAGCAGTGTGGTAAAGATTTAGATGAGGGATATTGTGTCTATTTGACCTCTTCCACTTATTTCTAAGAGTAATCCAAAGCAAACATTTCCAATTTGAAAAGCCGGGGGCAAAAAGCATTTGCCCGTAATGTCAAAATACCTAGAACACCTTGGGCCAAATGTAATAGGGTGAGAGTTTTTAGAAAGTTAGAGATTTTGGGAGAGTTTTCCTGTTTCTTTAAAGCAGCAATCAATTACATGGCAAAATCAAACTGGTTTTGCAGTGTAATTGATTGCTGCTTTAAAAAACATGGGAAAACTCTCCAAAAATCTCTCACTTTCTGAAACTCTCACCCTATTACATTTGGCCCCTTGTGTTCTTATGTGGTCTCACATCCAAGTACTATACCAGGAACAACACTGCTTAGCTGCCAAGATCAGATTAAATTAGGCCTATCCAGTGTGGTATGGCTGTAGGTGAAGCTCTATACCTTTGTTGCCCTCTTATACTTGTATCTACAAGTAATCTACTGAAAAAGTTTCCAAACTGTGTTGTTGGAGAAAATAAAATAATTTGTTAGTAATATAATAAGATCTTCAGGATCTGGTATTAGCAGGTGGTCTCAACTAAAACTACTAACCAGGCACAACACTGTTTAGCTACCAAAAAGCAGATGGAATTGGGCCTAAGCAGTGTGGTAAAGATTTAGATGAGCAATATTATGTCTATTTGACCTCTTCCAATTCTCTCTACTAGAAATCCACAGCAAACTTCTCCAATTTCAATAGCTGGCAAAAAAAGCATTGGCCAGTAATGTCAAAATACCTACAACACCTGGTGGTCCCATGTGGTCTCCCATCCAAGTACTAACCAGGCCAAACACTGCATAGTGCCAAGTTAAGACGAGATTGGGCCTATCCAGTGTGGTATGGCTGTAGGTGAAGAACATACCATTTTTTGCCCTCTTATATTTCTATCTACAAGTAATCTAACAAAAAAGTTCCCAAACTGTATTGTTGGAGAAAAAAAATGATGTGTTGTAATATAAAAAGACCTAAAGGACCTAGTATTAGCAGGTGATCTCAACTAAAACTACTAACCAGGCACAACACTGTTTAGCTACGAAAAAGCAGATGGAATTAGGCCTAAGCAGTGTGGTAAAGATTTAGATAAGGGATATTGTGATTATTTGACCTCTTCCTCTTATTTCTATAAGTAATCCAAAGCAAACATTTACAATTGGAGGAGCTGGGGAAAAAATGCATTTGCCAGTAATGTCAAAATACATACAACACCTTTTGTTCCCATGTGGTCTCCCAATCCAGACAAGATTGGGCCTATCCAGTGTGGAATGCCTGTAGGTGAAATACAAGCCTTTTTTGCCCTCTTATTTTCAGTAGATTACTTGTAGATAGAAGTATGTTTCCAAACAGTACTGTTAGAGAAAAAAAATATGTGTTGGTAATATAAAAAGACCTACAGGACCTGGTATTAGCAGGTGGTCTCAACTAAAATTACTAACCAGGCACAACACTGTTTAGCTGCCAAAAGCTGATGGAATTGAGCCTAAACAGTGTGGTAAAGATTAGGATGAGGGATATTGTGTCTATTTGACCTCTTCCACTTCTCTCTACTAGAAATCCAAAGCAAACATTTCAAATTTGAATAGCTGGGGAAAAAAAGCCTTTACCAGTAATGTCAAAATACCTACAATACCTGATGTTCCCATTTGGTCTCACATCCAAGTACTAACCAGGCCCAAATCTGCTTAGCTGCCAAGATCATACAAGATTAGGCCTATCCAGTGTAGTATAGTTGTAGGTGAAGAACCTATCCTTTTTTGCCCTCTTATACTTCTATCTACAAGTAATGTACTAAAAATGTTTCAAAACTGTATTGTTAGTGAAAAAATCATGTGTTGGTAATATAAAAAGACCTATCGGACCTGGTTTTAGCAGGTGGTCTCAACTAAAACTACTAACCAGGCACAACACTGCTAAGCTGCTAAATCAGATGGAATTGGGCCTAAGCAGTGTGGTAAAGATTTAGATGAGGGATATTGTGTCTATTTGACCACTTCCACTTCTTTCTAATAGTAATCCAAAGCAAAAATTTCCAATTTGAATATCTGGGGATAGAAATAATTTGCCAGTAATGTGAAAATACCTACAACACCTGGTGTTCCCATGTGGTCTCCCATCCAAATATTAACCAGGACAAACACTGCTAAGCTACCAAGCCGAGACAAGATTTTGCCTATCCAGTGTGGTAAGGCTGTAGTTGAAGAACAATCCCTTTTTTGCCACCTTATACTTCTATCTACAAGTAGTCTACTGAAAAAGTTCCCAAACTATACTGTTGGAGAAAAAAAAATTATGTGTTGGTAATATAACAAGACCTACAGGACCTGGTATTAGCAGGTGGTCTCAACTAAAAGGCAAAGAAAGAAAAACAGGGGGTTTGAGCAGCGCTAGAAAAAATGGTAATATATATTGAACTGTTGGATTTTGATAAAAATAAAAATAAAAGATTGGTTAGATCTAGTACAATGATTTATTAATTCTAAAAAAGGAAAACATGTAGCCAGAATACATGGATGATTTTAAAAACAATTTTAAAATGTTCGTGTCTCACCAAACCAAACTGGGGAGTGAATAGACCAGGAGAGTCCCACAAGTCCTGAACGAAACTGTAGTGGTGTCCCCAATAGGACAGTAGGGAGGGAGGACCAGATGTGCTGGTCCAGGAGCGGCCCAAGATGGCACAAATCACAGACTCCCTCCGCTAGATGGAATATAGCGGGATGGGGTCCTCAACTTCTACCTTACTGCAAGAAATTTGTAATCCAAATTGGACGGGGATCCAGATGGTGGATACACGGGTCTGCACTCCCAGGGTCTTCAGTTGTTGTAGTTTGTTTGGAATTGGTGGAGATGAAATCCTAACCGGTTTCGCTGCTCCAGGCAGCTTTGTCAAAGGATATCTGGCTTGAGAAATTACTGGCTTTTTATTTCCTGTAACATGGGTCATGTGACCAACTCAATTAGATCAACCAATCTATATTTTAAATAAAATCAACGCTAGGGCAGGAAGCAAGTAGTTATACTCTAGTTTATAATTCAATGGGCTAGTACAATATGCATTAATACAATTGGTATTCAAAAACACGGGTGTAAAATATATGGATTTGGTACACAGAGATACGGTGTTTCCTATGTAGACTCGATTGTCATGGTGACCGGGCTAACCCGGTCTGTAAGCCAGTCTGATTAGGAGGAAGCCCGATTTGTTTCCGGGTCATTCGGCCGCTGGTGTATGTGGGCTGTGAGGGGCGGAAGTAGTCATGCCCTGTCGCATCATCGGCACTTCCGGTCTCTCCGTCTGATTAGTATCCCGTTCTCATCATCATGCGGGAGGCGGGTATTTCCGGGCAGGCATCACCTAAATGGGCGTGGGCTGCCTGTTGTTTACAAACAGTCCTGGTTACCAGGGCAATCGGCACCATTATACTTGACAATGGACGTGCATCCTATATGTGTTTTTACCATGGTTCTATTATTTTATTATAAAAGGACATGTACGTTATGTTCCTATAAGGTGCAGATTTATGCTCTTTTTTCCCTTACTATTTTATGGTTGCTACGCAACCCTAAGGTTAGATACTCCGGACGGGGATATATATTGGCTGACCCCTAGTGGTTTAATAGTAGATTGCATGTTGCACATTAAATATAGCCTAATTCACAGTACTTATTTCTAAAGAGAGAAGAAGGAGCTAGAACAAAATATACAGGAATAGAATGAGAGAGGAGGGAGAAGAACCCATCGTGGGTTCACAATCATCGTTTGGTTGGTATATATCAATACATAAAGACAGAGGAATAATGTGCATTCCTTTATAACTGTTTAAAATGTACATCCTTTCAGACTAGACAGCAGGTCAGGGGATATATATATTTTTGGGTACACATAGAGTATCATAGTCATAAGGGAGAGTTCTCAATGATGGTATGGTGGAATGATATATTAGAATTCTAGCATTTAGATAACTGAGTTCAGTTACACCATTTCGTTGAGGCCCTCTGGGTGGATCGAGTTCAGTAGGTGCATCCAAAAAACTTCTTGTTTGCACAGCTTGCTGAACCTATCCCCCCCTCTGTTGGTATTTTTAATATGTTCTACCCCCGTTAATTCCAGACCTCGAGGGTCAGCATTGTGCTTCTCAAAAAGTGTCTAATATCACATAGTGTTTCCAAACTTTTTTCTTAATGTTGCGGCGATGTTCTAAAAACCTGATGCGGAATTTCCTGGTGGTGCGGCCCACATATCTGAGTCCGCATTCACAGGTCAAAACGTAGACAGTGTAGGTGGTGTTGCAGTTAATAAAATTTCTAATGGGGTGTGTTTTACTGTCCACCATTATTTGTGTGGTCTTTGAATTTTTTATGTGTGTACACGTAATGCACCTTGAACTACCACATCTATAAAATCCTGCCAGTTGGGGAGGAAGCCAGGACGTCAGAGGTGAGGGGGTGGTGTTGGTGGGTAAGAAGCTGGGAGCCAAAATACTTTTAAGAGAGCGATTCTTCTTGAAAATAAAGTTGGGTTTCTTGGGTAATGTTCCTGTTAAAAATGGGTCTTGATGTAATATATTATAATTTTTGCAGATGATGTTTTTAACTTCAGAATGATGACTGGTAAATGTACTTATATATGCCATTCCCCTATTCTCGATATTTATATCTGGGTTATTTTCTTATGTTTTTTTCTTTGGACTCAGAAGTGCATCTCGATCCATACTAACAACTTCTTCAAATGCTTTTTTGACCAGGGGGGTCGGGGTATCCTCTGATTTTAAAAGAGGTCATCATTTTGTCAGCTTGAATTTCAAAATCAGAGAGTGAGGAGCAGTTCCTCCTAATACGAATAAGTTGTCCCTTGGGGATACTCTTTTTCCAAGGGAGATGGTGTCCACTTTGAAAGTGGAGATAGGCTTGGCTCCCCACTTCTTTTATATGATTTTTTGTCACAATTTTGTTGTCTTTTATGGAGAGGGCCACATCCAGGAAGGAGACCTCCGTAGGGTGAAAAGTGTGTGTGAATTGCAAATTATATGAATTGTTATTGAGTGACTGAACAAAATCTAGTGCTGTTTGTGCATCCCCATCCCAAATCATAAAAAGATCATCAATGTACCGCCCATAGAGGACCAGACCCGCGCCACAGCCGCCACCCCACACATGGCGGTCTTCGACCTCCCCCATGTAGGGGTTGGCATAGCTGGGCGTGAATCTGGTCACCATGGCGGTACCCATCACCTGTAGATAGTAAGTGTCTTGAAATAAAAAATAATTGTGTTCTAAAATAAAAGTGATACAATTAAGAAGGAACAGTCTGAGCTCCACCCCCAGGTCACCATCATTTTCCAAACGTTTTTCAACAGCTCGACGTCCCAGGCCATGTGGGATGTTAGAATAGAGGCCTGTGACATTGAGCGTGAGGAAGTTGTAAGAATCTTTCCATGTAATTTCTTGGATTAGTTTTAGAAAGGATGTAGTATCCTTGATGTGTGACCTGAGGGTGGCAACCCTAGGCTGAAGAAATGAATCCACAAAAAAACGAAAGATTGGAGGTTAAAGAATTGATGCCCAAAATAATAGGTCTCCCTGGGGGTGCCAAAAGTGACTTGTGTACTTTAGGAAGGTGATAATAAATGGGCACCACTGGGTGTTCAGAAAAAAGAAACTTAAACTCATCCCAGGATATGGTCCCCTCCATCACTGCCTGATCCAGTAGTTCAAACAGTTGTGCCTTAAACTGAATTGTCGGGTCCCCCTGTATTTTTGTGTAGAAATTGGTGTCTTCCAATTGCCTCAGGGCTTCACAAATATTTGGGGAGTATCGTTAGTTTAATTAGATTGATTCGGCCCATAACAATAAGAGGGAGCTTTTTCCAATGATGTATTCTGTTCTTCAATTCCGTAGTGACTACATCAATGTTAAGGGATACAAACTCAGAGGCCTTAGGGGTAATCCAGACTCCCAGATATTTAAACTTAAGGACCCACTGAAGGGGGGAGGGGGTGGACAACCTATCTGGAATCTTGCCTGAAAGAGGGAGAATGGGTCTTTTTCGGGCTTGCTTATAAACTGGGGAAAATCGATCAAAGGACTCCACTATCTGTAGCACTGCTTCCAGGAAGGCCTCAGCATCATTGAGAAAGATAAGTGTGTCATCGGCATATAGGGCAACAACATCCTCTCGTCCACCCAAGGGAATACCTCAAACCACTGGGGAGTCACAGAGCATGATGGCAAAGGGCTCAATGGCAAGGGCAGGGGACAGTGGGCAGCCCTGTTTGGTGACCCTGCCAAGCTCTATCCCATTGTTGCTCTCTTATACTTCTATCTACAAGTAATCTAATGAAAAAGGTTTCAAACTGTATTGTTGGAGAAAAAAAAAATCATGTGTTAGTAATACGAAAAGACCTTCAGGATCTGGTATAAGCAGGTGGTCTCAACTAAAACTACTAACCAGACACAACACTATTTAGCTGCCAAATGCTGATGGAATTGGGCCTTAGCAGTGTATTTGATATCTTCCATTGCTTTCTACTAATAATCCAAAGCAAAAAATTCCAATTTGAATAGCTGGGGGAAAAAAGCATTTGCCAGTAATGTCAAAAAACCTACAACACCTGGTGTTCCCATGTGGTCTCCCATCCAAGTACTAACCAGGACATATACTGTTAAGCTACCAAGCCCAGACAAGATTGGGCCTATCCAGTGTGGTAAAGCTGTAAGTGAAAAACATGTCCTTTTTTGCCCTCTAATACTACTGTCTACAAGTAGTCTACTGAAAAAGTTTCCAAACTATATATTACCAACTCATGATTTTTTCGCCCAACAATACAAAGACCTACAGCACCTGGTATTAGCAGTTGGTCTCAACTAAAACTACTAACCAATCACAACACTGTTTAGCTACCAAAAAGCAGATGGATATGGGCCTATGCAGTGTGGTAAAGAATTAGATGAGGGATAGTATGTCTTTTTGACCTCTTCCACTTCTCTCTACTAGTAATCCAAAACAAAAATTTCCAGTTTGAATAGCTGGGGGGGGGGGGGGGGAAGCATTTGCCAGTAATGAAAAAAATCTACAACACCTGGTGTTCCCATGTGGTCTCCCATCCAAGTACTAAAAAGGCACAACACTGCTTAGCTGCCAAGATCAAATGAAACTAGGCCTATCCAGTGTGATATGGCTGTAGGTGAAGCTATATCCCTTTGTTGCCCTCTTATACTTCTATCTACAATAAATCTACTGAAAAAGGTTCCAAACTGTATTGTTGGGAAAAAAATCATGTGTTAGTAATATAAAAAAGACCTCTAGGATCTGGTATTAGCAGGTGGTCTCAACTAAAACTACTAACCAGGCACAACACTGTTTAGCTGCCAAAAGCAGATGGAATTGAGCCTAAGCAGTGTGGTTAAGATTGAGATGAGGGATATTGTGTCTATTTGGCCTCTTCCACTTCTCTCTACTAATAATCCAAAGCAAAAATGTCCAATTTGAATAGCTGGGAAAAGGAACATTTGCCAGAAATGTCAAAATACAGACACCTGGTGTTACCATGTGGTCTCCCATCCAAGTACTTACCAGGCCCAACACTGCTTAGCTGCAAATTTCTGACAAGAGTTGGCCTATACAGTTTGGTACAGCTGTAGGCAAAGAAGAAACTGTTTTTTCCCACTTATATTCTATCTACAAGTAATGTTCTGAAAAAGTTTCCAAACTGTATTTTTAGAGAAAAAAATATCATGCGTTGGTAATATAAAAAGACCTACAGGACCTGATATTAGTAGGTGGTCTCAACTAAAACTACTAACCAGGCACAACACTGTTTAGCTGCCAAAAGTAGATGGAATTGGGCCTTAGCAGTGTGGTAAAGATTTAGATGAGGGAAATTGAAGTAATAGTAGAGAGAAGTGGAAAAGGTCAAATAGACACAAAGCAAAAATGTCCAAGTTGAATAGCTGGGAAATAAAGCATTTGCCAGTAATGTCAAAGTACCTACAACACCTGTTGTTCCCATGTTGTCCCCCATCCAAGTACTAACCAGGCCCAACACTACTTAGCTGTCAAGGTCAGACGAGATTGGGCCTATCCAGTGTGGTACAGCTCTAGGTGAAGAACAAAGTGATCTACTGAAAAAGTCTCAAAACTGTATTGTTGGAGAAAAAAAAATCATGTGTTGGTAATATAACCATTGTAAGCTGACTTTTGATATTTTGTCAGTTGTTAAAGTAGGAAGATTTTTAAGTAGGGAGAAAACAGTTACATAGCTTAAGCCTCGGCTTAAACTGGACAGAAACTGCCAACCCACTTGACATCTTGGTATCAAAGTGACTCAGAAAGACAGAAAACAATAGCAACTCAGAAAAACAATGGACTGCTTTGAGTGATCACACTTCATTCTCACTACATACTACTCCTGGCTGCTTAATCTGGCTATTCATCCATAATATCACCATTTCTACAACTGCTAAAACTTTGAATATCACTCTTTATGCTTGTATGTGCACTGTCTGTTCTGCACAGCTGTACCTCTAATGACTTCACCTCTCCTGCTCTTCCATTATTGACAGTTGGTGTTTTATTCTTGCCCCTCTTCTATTATCTCTACACATCCACTCTGGGTGAGCTTGTTTGCTCACTCGACTTCCACTATCACCTCTATGCTGATAATACTGAAATCTAGGGCTCCTTTCCTGATCTCTCTCCCTCTATCCTCACTTATATCTCCAACTGTCTCTCAGCTGTCTACTCTTGGATGACCCAGCGCTTTTTTTATACTTAAAATATCAAAGACTAAGCTGACCTCTTCCCACCCTCCTGCATAAAACCTGACCATCTCTCATCCTAACCTGTTTATGCTCACTTCTTTCCCTTCTGTGTCACCCCTGTCTGTCTAACCCTCCCCTTTAGAATAGAATGTAAGCTCTAACGAGCAGGGCCCTCTCTCCTCATATGCCTTTCTTAGAATATATAAACCTCTGCCACCATGATGATTGCTGCAGTGTCCTGTCCCTTGATGCAACTATCCATATTAACCACGTACTTGTCCTAAACTGTCTTTTACTGTAATTCGGTATGTGTTTTTGCTCATAACTATGCTCTGTAAAGCGCTGTGTTATACTGTATGTGTGTGCTATATAAGAAACTGTTAATAAATAAATCTGCAGCCCAGATCAGGTATGTATAATGTTGGTTACCTGGATGAGAAGAGAAGAGAAGTCCGATCATTCAGGATAAGCTCAAGATATGTCTAGAAATGCCGGTATAATGCTGCAGTTATGTTTAAATGATGCTGCCCTTCAAAATTATGCCCTTCAAATATTGTGCACACAGCTATACCATGCACACAGCCTATACCATGGCCACAGCCTATGCAATGATCCTTAAAGGCTGAGACATTGCATGTGCTCCGCTTAATTGAACTCTACCACCAAATACCAACCCCCCTACTACAATGAAAAGTAATAAATTGGCTAACATAAACAACCATGGCATTTCAAGATAACATGTATCATTAATAATTATATGAAGTTCACAGAGGCAACATAGATTTTCTAGTTAACTTGCAAAATAAAGTTTGCCAAGAACAAATTTCTGATATTTAAAGCAGTGTGCACAATGATCAATTACCTATGACAAAATCAATTCAATCTAGGACAGGGGGTGGAATAATCTGTAGTCCAGATCAGTTATGTAGAATGTTGGTTGATTTTATACTGTCATAGGTAACCAACATTCTATATAACTGATTTGGGCTACAGATTATTCCACCCCCTGTCCTAGATTGATTTGACATTGTCATAGGTAGCCAACATTCTACAGATTATTTCACCCCTGTCCTAGATTACCTATGACAATGTCAAATCAATCTAGGACAGGGGGTGGAATATCTGCAGACCAGATATGGTAAGTAGAATATTGGTTACCTGGATGAGAAGAGAAATCCGATCATTCAGAATAAGCTCAAGATATCACTATAAAAGCAGGTATAACACTGCAGTTATGTTTAAATGAAACCGCCCTTGAAATATTGTGCACACAGCTATACTATGCACACAGCCTAATCCAATAAAGGGCCTATGCAATGATCCTTAAATGCTGAGGCACTGCATGTGCTCTGCTTAGTTGTACTTTACCACCCAATCCCCACACCCTACTACAATGAAAAGTAATAAAAGTGGCTAACATAAACAAACATGGCACTCCAAGATAACATGTATCATTAAGAATTATATGAAGATCCTCCCTTCACAGAGGCAACAGAGAACTTGCAAAATGAAGTTTGACAAGAACACATTTCTGATATCTAAAGCAGTGTGCACAATGATCAATTACCTATGACTATATCAAATAAATCTAAGCTAGGGGGTGGAATAATCTGCAGCCCAGATCCGGTATTAAAGAAAGTTTAAAAATAATCACACCCTTTGCTATGCATAGGATGTCTCACATACATATGTTAATCAAGAAGCACACCCATTTGTCCTAATGACTAATTGCATAACTCCTATTTTGGTCAAAACAAACAAAATGTGAAATGTGATTGGCTGGAAACTACACTGCTTTTGCTTATAAAATACTGCAAATGCCAGCACAGTTAGATGAACTTGAGACATAAACCAAGGACAAACATTCCAAGACAATAACATTTCTGAATGTATAGGTAAGCATACAACTTCAGTTTTTCTACATACTGTATGGATCTTCTTGAAAATACAAGCATTCAATATCATACAGAAGCTCTTTGATGATTTAGACTAGATCAGACATAAGTTTCTGTTTTAATTATATTATAGCTATATTAAACATCTGAAACTCAATGATTTTCATTGTTTTATTATTATCATCATTGCTTAAACTTACTTCTATATTAATTCCAAGCTGACATCACCTAAAACGAAGCTCTCTCTTGTGTTACATTTCTGTTGAGAAAGTGCTTCCTGTTTTAGGCATTGTAAGCATTGGGTAAAAACAGACAGATTTACTATATAACTTACAATACTTTCTTTTATTTAATAAAGTTTAATAGAACTTTAATGTCAGAATTGAACATGAGATTCATTTAGCAAGTGATTTTTTAATATAAATTTCTTGCTCATAATCCATTTCAAAATGACATTTTCATGTTTTTTTTTTCATTACATTTATTATTACCATTGGTAAGAATTCAGAAGTACCTCTATATTAATTCCAAGCTGACATCACCTAAAACGAAGCTCTCTCTTGTGTTCCATTTCTGTTGAGAAAGTGCTTCCTGTTTTGGGCATTGTAAGCATTGGGTAACATCCAGTAAGATTTACTATAGGATTTACTTTCTTTTCGCTTCTATAGTTTAATAGAACTTGAATGTCAAAATTAAACATGTTTTATTTTAGCAAGTGTATTTTTTTATACTATAAATGCCCTGCTCCTAATCAATTTCCAAAGAATATTTTCATATTTTTTTTCATTACTTTTATTTCCATTGGTAAGAATTCAGAAGTACCTCTATATTAATTCCAAGCTGACATCACCTAAAACGAAGCTCTCTCTTGTGTTACATTTCTGTTGAGAAAGTGCTTCCTGTTTTAGGCATTGTAAGCATTGGGTAAAAAACAGTCAGATTTACTATATAACTTACAATACTTTCTTTTATTTAATAAAGTTTAATAGAACTTTAATGTCAGAATTGAACATGAGATTCATTTAGCAAGTGATTTTTTAATATAAATTTCTTGCTCATAATCCATTTCAAAATGACATTTTCATGTTTTTTTTTCATTACCTTTATTATTACCATTGGTACGAATTCAGATGTACCTCTATATTAATTCCAAGCTGACATCACCTAAAACGAAGCTCTCTCTTGTGTTCCATTTCTGTTGAGAAAGTGCTTCCTGTTTTGGGCATTGTAAGCATTGGGTAACATCCAGTAAGATTTACTATAGGATTTACTTTCTTTTCGCTTCTATAGTTTAATAGAACTTTAATGTCAAAATTAAACATGTTTTATTTTAGCAAGTGTATTTTTTATACTATAAATGCCCTGCTCCTAATCAATTTCCAAAGAATATTTTCATATTTTTTTTCATTACTTTTATTTCCATTGGTAAGAATTCAGAAGTACCTCTATATTAGTTCCAAACTAACATCACACAAAACAAAGTTTTCTCTTGTGTTATATTCCTGGTGAGAAAGTGCTTCCTTTTTTGGGCATTGTAGGCATTGGGAAACATCATCCAGACTGCTTAAATTACATTTAAGCTGTCTCCTCATAATTTTAGATTTTATTTTCAATTGTGTTTTGAAATTGTTCAAGTAATAGCTACTGCTCAGTATTCTAAAACTGAGTGAATTGAGTGATTTTAGCCATGATTAATATTTTGATTTGTATCATTAAATAAATGTACAACTTAATAGGCTCTATAAAATTCAGTATAAACAATAAGTATCTACAAAATTCAACTCTCCCGGCTTGTCATGAATATGCTGAAAGGGAGTTTAAACAAAATCACACCCTTTGCTATGCAGAGGCTTTCTCACATACATATGTTAATTAAAAAGCACACCCATTTGTCCGAATGACTAATTGCATAACTCCTATTTTGGTCAAAACAAACAAAATTCCCTCTCAAATGTGATTGGCTGGGAACTGCACTGCTTTTGCTTATAAAAGACTACAAATGCCAGCACAGTTAGATGAACTTGAGACATAAACCAAGGACAAACATTCCAAGACAATAACATTTCTGAATGGGTAGGTAAGCATACAACTTCAGTTTTTCTACATATGGATCTTCTTGAAAATACAAGCATTCAATATCATACAGAGGCTCTTTGATGATTTAGACTAGATCAGACATAAGTTTCTGTTTTAATTATAGCTATATTAAACATCTGAAACTCAATGATTTTCATTGTTTTATTATTATCATCATTGCTTAAACTTACTTCTATTTTAATTCCAAGCTGACATCACATAAAACGAAGCTCTCTCTTGTGTTACATTTCTGTTGAGAAAGTGCTTCCTGTTTTAGGCATTGTAAGCATTGGGTAAAAAACAGTCAGATTTACTATATGAAAGAAAAAGTTTCAGAGGCAGCGCTGATTCAAACAACCAATTTAAAATTTATTAATGACACAATTAATACAATTGGTAATTAGTAGAGACAGGATTATATGCATTTGCATATTTGCATATGCATTTGCATATTTTGCCCATTCTCACTGGTTATTGCATATTTTACCTAAAATCTAGTGATGGTGCATATTTTAGGTCCCACCCTCTTCCCACCCACGAGTTACAGCACTGCTTTGCCCTGCTGCTGCTGGTCAGGTAGTGGTAGAGTGTGCAGGCTGGGGCAATATGTGCGCAGTGTGGGGAACCTTGGATGTACGCTATGTCTGACACTGCTCTAGGCTGCCAATCCATGTTGATAAAAGTCAGTCGTGGGCGGATGCCATTACGAAGCTCCTGAACCTTTGCCTGCCCCTGGCCTGGGACTTTACACCAAGAGACAGACTTCTGCAGCAGAGGAGGCGGGCAGAAGGGTTGTGACATCATGCGGCACGGAGAAAATGCTGTGTCACAGTGAGTATGCGGCGCAGGGAGGAAGCCTTCCACTGCGCCACCCTCACATGCTATGCTGACATTTGATCCGTCTGCGCTGGAGATGAGAGTCCGTGTAGTTGATGCAAGAAGAGCTTTGGACGCTGCAGTATTCTGTAGCAGCCAGCTTACTGACATCTGCAGATGCTGTGGGCCTATTTTTGAGGTTTATTTGCAACTAATTGTATGCTGATTTTCAAATAAATAAGTTAAAAATTACTTTTTTATTATTTAATGTAGCATATTTTAACACTTTTCATGCATATTTTAAGTATTTTTCATGCATATTTGCATGCATATTTCAAGCTTTTTTTGTTGCATATAATCCTGTCTCTAGTAATTAGATACCAGCCGGTACTTCAATGTATAAAATAACCATATAGAAAACAATAAAAAATATTATAAAACTATACTACGCAATAAAATTGGTTAGTGGCTTGCTGCAGTAGTTATTAATCCACTCTCTTTCACTCCAGTTTTAGTAAGCAGATGTAGTTTAGTAGGTAAATGGACGGTTAGCTCTCTCACAGCTCAGTCCAGGTTAGTAAATTATGGCATGCATGCTTTTGTGATTAGAATGGGTTAATGAAGAAAACATGGAGGGAATGAATGGTGCTCAATTGAGCTATAACCTGCTAGCCTCCAGTTCAGTCACTCAGTCGACCTGTGAGGGATTTTTATCCGGCTGTTGATTCCTTGCTACAGATTCAAAACAGCTCCCAAGGTGAGGTCCACAGGAAGAGGTGCGATCACGGAGGTGGGGAATATGCAGGAAGGCACAGTGAAGTAGCGGTCAGCGTCTGGTCTCCTTAACGCGTTTCTCGGCCTTTCACACTCGGCCGCTTCATCAGAAGGACGTAGATATAGTGCGCCCCCGTCGCCTGTGTTTTATGGCATTCAGGGCTTAGTGTGCGCTTGCGCTGTTCAGACTATCCAAGCCTCGTTTTCATTCAGACGCGCCAAGCGTCAGTGTTGCGTTCCACTTACGCTCACACCTCGTTTTCACAGATGCGGAAGTGTTCATTTAATAAAAGCCTTTGAGAATCATATATGTATCCTTATTCACTCACGCCTCGTTTTCATATGAGGGTTCACATTGGTGGGTTTAAATAATGTGTGTCGCTTTTGTTCTGCACACTGATTATTATATGCAGCATTTGGTTTTCAGTCCGTTTTTATATATTAAGCAAATATATACATATATAGATAAAATGATTCACAGATGGCAGATTTTTATATATATATATATATATATATATAACACAGCAATGTATCCGGCACTCAGACCAAACTTGAATACTTGAACGGGTGCCCCCAGTATATACCACACAAAGTCTTGTTTGCCCAGCAATTACATAAACCAGTTTTCAAAGTGGCACTCACGTTACTTGAAGAATCGACAAGGACTACTGTAGTTGAGTCATCTACGTTTCGGTTATTTATTAACCGTCATCAGGATACAGTATAAAAATATCAGTTACCTTAAATAGAAGAACACCCTGTGGATCCAGTCTGACGGACCAACCACGCCGACGCCGCTCAATTGTGGAGGCGGGGTAATACTACGGTGTCTTAAACAAGACACAAAGTAACAGATAGCGCAACATGAACGTTCACTGTAGTACACAGCGTCCGCGGCGCTCATAGAATGCTTGAAAATTTATGTCGGCAATGATGTCGATCAGTCAGACCAAAAAATAGCAAACAAGTGACATACATATATAATACAGTGAAAAAATGTATAAATAAAGAAAGAAAACATCTGCAAATCAATATACAAGTAGAAAACACAAAAAATGATTAATTAGTGTATGCGATAAAAATCAAACACAAAATCAATCATTATGGCTGCGATACATATGCATATCAATAAAATTACAAGTAGTCAAGTAGTATTTTAAGAAATGGCTATAATTATAACTAACTAGCAGTACGCTGCAAAAATTGTCATCACACGTCGGTTACCTAAGGCATAATATACAAAACTTTACAGATGGCAAGTAAGTGACAGATACTCATTCAGCCCTTTCGGACTGATGGTATTCATTCTAGCAATCCACAAGCTCTCCAATTTTAATAGAGCTTTATTGCGATCCCCTCCTCTTTTCATAGGAGGAACGCAATCAATCATGCGGTATTTCAGACTATTCAATGGATGTTTATGAACCATAAAATGGCGTGCAACGGGTTGCTCACTGGAGCCACTAATCAAAGCTGTTTTAATCGCAGAGCGATGGGCGGCCATTCGCTCCTTGAATTTACATTGGGTCTTTCCAATGTAGGAAAGCCCGCAGGGGCATATTATTTGATATACAGTATATGAACTATTACAATCAAATCTGTGCCTGATTTTGTACATATTTCCTGTATGAGGATGAAAAAATTGGTCTCCAGTTATTAAATATCTGCACGTAACACATGAACATCTGAAACAACCCATTCTGTTTTTAGTCAGGAAGGTCTCACGTTCTCTTTTGTCAAAACCTGTAATATCAGATTTTACCAAATAATCTCTCAAATTTTTGTTTCTTTTATAGCAGGGCATAATTGAATGGTCAGTAAGACCAATTGAAGAATCCGTTTTAATCATGGGCCATGAATTCTTTATGGCCCTAGTAATATCTTCAGATTGAGTATTATATCTAGAGACAAACGGTAAACATTTATTTATTGTTTTCTTGTCCTGCTGTTTAAGAAGCTGCTCTCTCGGGATTGCTAGAGCCTTAGATTTATTTTTTAATAATTCTTTTTTATCGTAACCTCGATCACAACACTTATCGATGAATTCATCAATTTGTATACCTGCTTTAATAGGGTCGCTATTAATACGGCACATTCGCACCATCTGGGAATATGGTAATCCAGCTTTTAATTTAATAGGATGACAACTTGTTTTATGCAGGAATGTATTCCTGTCTGTGTTTTTGGAATGGACCGTAGTAGAAATGGTACCCTCATCGCAAACCACCAGGACATCTAAAAAGCTAATTTGATGCTGTTGCATATTGATAGAGAATTTGACCGTACTTAAAGATGCATTTTGTTTATCTATAATCGACATCAGTGCTTCCTTTGAATCATTCCAAATTATAAACAAATCGTCGATAAATCGACAAAAGAAAATAATTTTGGAACTAATAACCGGATCTGAGAAAAAAATATCTTTTTCAACATCAAACATAAAACAATTGGCATAGCTGGGGGCCACGGAGCTACCCATGGCACACCCAGCCTGCTGTAAATAATATTTACCATCAAATAAAAAATAATTTTTAGTAAGAACAAAGGTAAGCAACTGTAATAGAAATTCAACAAAAGCAGAAGTGATGATTTCATTTTTCATAAGGATATTCCGAACCGATCTTATGCCCAATTGGTGGGGGATTACTGTGTAAAGACTTGTAACATCTAAACACACAAGCCACGCCCCTGTTGGTATTGTACCTGCCATTTTTAATTTATTCAAAAAGGTGGTAGTATCTAACAAATAAGATTCTTCTTGTTGGATCAAAGGTTGTAACACAGAATCAACCAGTACTGAGGCTGGTTGAAATAGTGACCCGCGGGCCGAAATGATCGGGCGTCCTGGAGGAGGGGTCAAACCCTTATGAATTTTAGGGAGAGTATACATGAGGGGGGTTATAGGAAACTCCGGGAGTAGAACATCAAACAGTTCTTCAGTGATAACTTTCATATCCCGGGCTTGAACCAAAAATTCATGAAGTTCTTTTTTGAAAGAAGTAGTAGGATCTCCCTGAAGCAACAAGTAGGTTGTAGTGTCTGATAGCTGACGATATATTTCACTTTTATAGTCTGCTAAATCTTGGAGCACGATGGCGCCGCCTTTGTCGGCAGGTCTTATAATCAAGTTTTTGTTGTCTGATAGCCTTTTGATCGCACACCGCTCCAATTTAGATAAATTAGAGTAGTTCTGTGTCGACCTTCGTGATGCAGATATCCGTTTCACATCCTGATCTACCATTCGCCCAAAGGTCCTAATAGAGGCATTGGTAGAATGGGGATCAAAAGTTGAACTAGGTTTAAATTTTTTCATTTGCAGAGGTATACTGGGTTTAACCACTAGTGCAGGTGTTGGTACTGGTTTATTGTGGTAATATTCCTTTAATTTCAATTGTCGCACTAGTTTGAATTCGTCAATTTGCCATTCAAAGTCATCCATAGGCACCGACGGTACAAAGGATAACCCTTTCTGCAGCAAACTGGTTTCACATTCTGATAAGTCATAAGACGATAAGTTGAAGATTAATTCTTCTGTGGCAGTGGAGGTTTGTTCCCTCTTCCTCTGCCTTTTCCCTTGGCCACCTCTCCTTGTTCTTCTCTCACTCCGGTAGGGTTTTTGCGTGTAATTCTGGGCAATGAATCCAAAGGGGCACCCTTGTATTTATTTCTTTTGCCTTTGGAGTCTGAGCCACTAGCCGAGCTGTTAAGATCTTGAGATGAATCTGTATCAAAGCGATTCCTGTTTTGCCAGTACTTCTTATTACGGGGTATCCGGCGTTGTTCGCCTTGGGGAGCCCCAGTCAGCCAGGAATATACACGATTTGATCAGATTCAAAAAAGAAAAACTTCATAAAGTAGAGCTTGATTATGAGCATCATCGTGTATATTCCTGGCTGACTGGGGCTCCCCAAGGCGAACAACGCCGGATACCCCGTAATAAGAAGTACTGGCAAAACAGGAATCGCTTTGATACAGATTCATCTCAAGATCTTAACAGCTCGGCTAGTGGCTCAGACTCCAAAGGCAAAAGAAATAAATACAAGGGTGCCCCTTTGGATTCATTGCCCAGAATTACACGCAAAAACCCTACCGGAGTGAGAGAAGAACAAGGAGAGGTGGCCAAGGGAAAAGGCAGAGGAAGAGGGAACAAACCTCCACTGCCACAGAAGAATTAATCTTCAACTTATCGTCTTATGACTTATCAGAATGTGAAACCAGTTTGCTGCAGAAAGGGTTATCCTTTGTACCGTCGGTGCCTATGGATGACTTTGAATGGCAAATTGACGAATTCAAACTAGTGCGACAATTGAAATTAAAGGAATATTACCACAATAAACCAGTACCAACACCTGCACTAGTGGTTAAACCCAGTATACCTCTGCAAATGAAAAAATTTAAACCTAGTTCAACTTTTGATCCCCATTCTACCAATGCCTCTATTAGGACCTTTGGGCGAATGGTAGATCAGGATGTGAAACGGATATCTGCATCACGAAGGTCGACACAGAACTACTCTAATTTATCTAAATTGGAGCGGTGTGCGATCAAAAGGCTATCAGACAACAAAAACTTGATTATAAGACCTGCCGACAAAGGCGGCGCCATCGTGCTCCAAGATTTAGCAGACTATAAAAGTGAAATATATCGTCAGCTATCGGACACTACAACCTACTTGTTGCTTCAGGGAGATCCTACTACTTCTTTCAAAAAAGAACTTCATGAATTTTTGGTTCAAGCCCGGGATATGAAAGTTATCACTGAAGAACTGTTTGATGTTCTACTCCCGGAGTTTCCTATAACCCCCCTCATGTATACTCTCCCTAAAATTCATAAGGGTTTGACCCCTCCTCCAGGACGCCCGATCATTTCGGCCCGCGGGTCACTATTTCAACCAGCCTCAGTACTGGTTGATTCTGTGTTACAACCTTTGATCCAACAAGAAGAATCTTATTTGTTAGATACTACCACCTTTTTGAATAAATTAAAAATGGCAGGTACAATACCAACAGGGGCGTGGCTTGTGTGTTTAGATGTTACAAGTCTTTACACAGTAATCCCCCACCAATTGGGCATAAGATCGGTTCGGAATATCCTTATGAAAAATGAAATCATCACTTCTGCTTTTGTTGAATTTCTATTACAGTTGCTTACCTTTGTTCTTACTAAAAATTATTTTTTATTTGATGGTAAATATTATTTACAGCAGGCTGGGTGTGCCATGGGTAGCTCCGTGGCCCCCAGCTATGCCAATTGTTTTATGTTTGATGTTGAAAAAGATATTTTTTTCTCAGATCCGGTTATTAGTTCCAAAATTATTTTCTTTTGTCGATTTATCGACGATTTGTTTATAATTTGGAATGATTCAAAGGAAGCACTGATGTCGATTATAGATAAACAAAATGCATCTTTAAGTACGGTCAAATTCTCTATCAATATGCAACAGCATCAAATTAGCTTTTTAGATGTCCTGGTGGTTTGCGATGAGGGTACCATTTCTACTACGGTCCATTCCAAAAACACAGACAGGAATACATTCCTGCATAAAACAAGTTGTCATCCTATTAAATTAAAAGCTGGATTACCATATTCCCAGATGGTGCGAATGTGCCGTATTAATAGCGACCCTATTAAAGCAGGTATACAAATTGATGAATTCATCGATAAGTGTTGTGATCGAGGTTACGATAAAAAAGAATTATTAAAAAATAAATCTAAGGCTCTAGCAATCCCGAGAGAGCAGCTTCTTAAACAGCAGGACAAGAAAACAATAAATAAATGTTTACCGTTTGTCTCTAGATATAATACTCAATCTGAAGATATTACTAGGGCCATAAAGAATTCATGGCCCATGATTAAAACGGATTCTTCAATTGGTCTTCCTGACCATTCAATTATGCCCTGCTATAAAAGAAACAAAAATTTGAGAGATTATTTGGTAAAATCTGATATTACAGGTTTTGACAAAAGAGAACGTGAGACCTTCCTGACTAAAAACAGAATGGGTTGTTTCAGATGTTCATGTGTTACGTGCAGATATTTAATAACTGGAGACCAATTTTTTCATCCTCATACAGGGAAAATGTACAAAATCAGGCACAGATTTGATTGTAATAGTTCATATACTGTATATCAAATAATATGCCCCTGCGGGCTTTCCTACATTGGAAAGACCCAATGTAAATTCAAGGAGCGAATGGCCGCCCATCGCTCTGCGATTAAAACAGCTTTGATTAGTGGCTCCAGTGAGCAACCCGTTGCACGCCATTTTATGGTTCATAAACATCCATTGAATAGTCTGAAATACCGCATGATTGATTGCGTTCCTCCTATGAAAAGAGGAGGGGATCGCAATAAAGCTCTATTAAAATTGGAGAGCTTGTGGATTGCTAGAATGAATACCATCAGTCCGAAAGGGCTGAATGAGTATCTGTCACTTACTTGCCATCTGTAAAGTTTTGTATATTATGCCTTAGGTAACCGACGTGTGATGACAATTTTTGCAGCGTACTGCTAGTTAGTTATAATTATAGCCATTTCTTAAAATACTACTTGACTACTTGTAATTTTATTGATATGCATATGTATCGCAGCCATAATGATTGATTTTGTGTTTGATTTTTATCGCATACACTAATTAATCATTTTTTGTGTTTTCTACTTGTATATTGATTTGCAGATGTTTTCTTTCTTTATTTATACATTTTTTCACTGTATTATATATGTATGTCACTTGTTTGCTATTTTTTGGTCTGACTGATCGACATCATTGCCGACATAAATTTTCAAGCATTCTATGAGCGCCGCGGACGCTGTGTACTACAGTGAACGTTCATGTTGCGCTATCTGTTACTTTGTGTCTTGTTTAAGACACCGTAGTATTACCCCGCCTCCACAATTGAGCGGCGTCGGCGTGGTTGGTCCGTCAGACTGGATCCACAGGGTGTTCTTCTATTTAAGGTAACTGATATTTTTATACTGTATCCTGATGACGGTTAATAAATAACCGAAACGTAGATGACTCAACTACAGTAGTCCTTGTCGATTCTTCAAGTAACGTGAGTGCCACTTTGAAAACTGGTTTATATATATATATATATATATATATATAAAGTTGAAAGCACACTAACATAATTACAAAGAAAAAAAAACTAATTTATATATACACACAAATATACACTATCCAGTACAATAAAATAGAATAAAATTCTACTTTTTACTTTTACTTTTTAATATAGGAATGTCGCCATTTTTTATATTTTTTATACATTTATATTATTATTATTGGATAACCATTATATAATAGCTACTTTAATCGTAATTGATCAGTATATGCTACGCAGAGTATAGCAATAACTAATATTTCTCACTAACTAATATGTATAGAACATGATGTTATTAATTAGCTAATTCATTATCGATTATGATGATTTTTAATAATAATCAAAAAACAACAAACAATGTATCACACATATTGGGGAGCGGAAATGGGGGGGGGGGAAGGGGGAAAAAGGGAAAGAAAGGAGGGGAAGGGGAAGAGAGAGAGATATTTTCAGATACAGACAATAATAAAAAATAAAATATAAATAATCAGAAATAAAGTAAAAAAGATAAAAAAGATTTTTTATTATTATTTATTTTCTATCTTTTTATCTATTTTTATTTTTTTAGCTTTTTATCTTATAGAAGACAAGTATTGAAAGAGAGAGAGAGAGGGGTTGGAGATAGTCATATCTATTATCAGTCAACTTATATAGAGCTTAGTTCTAATTAAACTTATTGCAAATGCTAAAGTAAAGCATATAGGTGTTCCCACACACAACATTTACTATCGGTCTTGATACCAACATCGATTCTTATATCATCCGATAGAAGGCAGTAGAGGGAAAACAGTGGGGGGAAGAAAAGGAAGAAAAAAGGAAAAGATGTTCGACGTGCTAAACCATATATCAAAGGGATATGTATATTCAGAAGTTCTATACCTTAAATCATATATTATTGAGTTCTACACAATCGTTCAAACCCTTAGGAATTAATGTGGCTAGTCTGAATATCCAATAAGCCTCCCTACGACACAGGTTTCCAAACCTATCTCCTCCTCTTATTGTTTTCTTTATTTGTTCTATAGCTTTTATTTGTATTTTGTTAACACAATTTTCTTGACAAGAGGAGATATGTTTGGAAAGAGGATGCGTACGGATACCTCCCAAGATGTTCCTTCTATGTTCGAGGTATCTAGTGTGTAAACTTCTTGTTGTAGGTCCAACGTACTGCAGTCCACAGGCGCAGTCTATTACATAGACTACGAATGTGGATCTGCAGTTAAGATGTCCTTTAATTTTAAACTTTTCTTTAGTTTCATAGGAATCGAACTCGGTACTCTTTTTATTTCCTGCTGTCTGACACGTGTAACACTTGTGGTTACCACATTTGTGATAACCTTCAGGTAGTGGTGGGAGCCATTTTTTTGTATTTGGTTCTATAGACGGGGCTTTTGGTATGGAGAAGTGACTTGACACTAATTTTGATTTCAAATTTTCAGCTTTGCGGAAAATGACTTTTCCACCTTGTTCTATTACATCCTTCAAAAGGTTGTCTTGTAATAGAATTTTACTGTTTCTGTTTACGATTTTTTTAATCTCATAAGCAAAACTATTATATTGTGTCACGAATGATACAATTCTCTCATTGTTTTGATACTCTTCACGGGAGGAGTTTTTTCTATTTTTACCAGTTTTTTTTGTGTTTTCTCTATCTATTAATAAATGTTCTCTGTCAATCTGTTTTACCTCTTCATAAGCCTGATCTAGCAAATGGTTTGGGTACCCTTGATCTTTAAATGAGTGAATTAACCCTTTGGCTTGTTTATGAAAGGCTTGTTCGGTCGAACAATTACGTCTGATTCTTACCATTTGGCTTTTAGGAATGTTTGTTTTCCATTGTGTGGCATGTGAACTTGTAAATTCTAGATATCTACTTTGGTCGACAGGTTTTATATAAGTTTCTGTGTCCAGTTTGTTTTCATTTTTATTAGCCGAGAGCGCTAAGTCCAAAAAATTAATTTGTGTGGGGTGGTGACTACAGGTGAATTTTAATCCATATGTGTTGAGATTCAAATTATCAAAGAAATTATTAAGTGAATTTAAATCCCCATCCCAAATTATAAACAAATCATCAATAAAACGTGCGTAGAGGACCAGGTTCGCACCGAACCGCTCACACCAAACATGCTTCTCCTCGAAGGCACCCATGTACAGGTTTGCAAAGCTCGGCGCGAACCTGGTCCCCATCGCCGTCCCCCGTGTCTGTAAATAATATTGTGCATTAAATAAAAAAAAGTTGTGCTCAAGGATAAAGTAAATTGCATTAATTATAAGCTCACGTAGAGGGTCGGAGATAGAGGTGTCTTTCTCCAGATATTTTTGTATGGTCTGTACACCCAATTTGTGGGGTATGTTTGAGTACAGTGCCTCTACATCACATGTCACTAATGTATAGCGCTCATTCCATGTTACCGTGTTTATTAAATTCAAAAATTGTTGTGTATCTCTTATATATGACCTCAGACCCTCCACGTGACCCTGTAAATAATAATCAACAAAAGCGGATAAATTATTGGTGAGGGACCCAACACCCGAAATAATTGGTCTCCCAGGGGGTTTGTGCAGATTTACTATATAACTTACAATACTTTCTTTTATTTAATAAATATTTAATAGAACTTTAATGTCAGAATTGAACATGAAATTCATTTAGCAAGTGATTTTTTAATATAAATTTCTAGCTCATAATCCATTTCAAAATAAAATTTTCATGTTTTTTTTTTTCATTACATTTATTATTACCATTGGTAAGAATTCAGATGTACCTCTATATTAATTCCAAGCTGACATCACCTAAAACGAAGCTCTCTCGTGTTACATTTCTGTTGAGAAAGTGCTTCCTGTTTTGGGCATTGTAAGCATTGGGTAACATCCAGTAAGATTTACTATAGGATTTACTTTCTTTTCGCTTCTATAGTTTAATAGAACTTTAGTGTCAAAATTAAACATGTTTTATTTTAGCAAGTGTATTTTTTTTTTACTATAAATGCCCTGCTCCTAATCAATTTCCAAAGAATATTTTCATTTTTTTTTCATTACTTTTATTTCCAGTGGTAAGAATTCAGAAGTATCTCTATATTAGTTCCAAACTAACATCACACAAAACAAAGTTCTCTCTTGTGTTATATTCCTGGTGAGAAAGTGCTCCCTTTTTGGGGCATTGTAGGCATTGGGAAACATCATCCAGACTGCTTAAGTTACATTTAAGCTGTCTCCTCATAATTTTAGATTTCATTTTCAATGGTGTTTTGAACTTGTTTAAGTAATAGCTACTGCTCAGTATTCTAAAACTGAGTGAATTGAGTGATTTTAGCCATGATTAATATTTTGATTTGTATCATTAAATAAACGTACAACTTAATAGGCTCTATAAAATTCAGTATAAACAATAAGTATCTACAAAATTCAACTCTCCTGGCTTGTCATGAATATGCTATGCTGAAAGGGAGTTTAAACAAAATCACACCCTTTGCTATGCAGAGGCTTTCTCACATACATATGTTAATTAAAAAGCACACCCATTTGTCCGAATGACTAATTGCATAACTCCTATTTTGGTCAAAACAAACAAAATTCCCTCTCAAATGTGATTGGCTGGGAACTGCACTGCTTTTGCTTATAAAAGACTACAAATGCCTGCACAGTTAGATGAACTTGAGACATAAACCAAGGACAAACATTCCAAGACAATAACATTTCTGAATGGGTAGGTAAGCATACAACTTCAGTTTTTCTACATATGGATCTTCTTGAAAATACAAGCATTCAATATCATACAGAGGCTCTTTGATGATTTAGACTAGATCAGACATAAGTTTCTGTTTTAATTCTATTATAGCTATATTAACCCCTTAAGGACGCGGCCTATTTGGGCCCAAAGGACGCAGCCCTATTTTTCAAATCAGACATGTGTCAATTTTTTTTTTTTCTTAAACGTTTTATTATAATTTTCATAAGTTTTCGTTGAAAAACATTGCATATAAACAAAAACATAGAGCTATAAGTGGAATTTTACACAGTTTTCTTTTCATAAAACCTATACCAAGAACAGATATTACTCCTTAATTATCAGAAGATAGAAGATGTAAAATAATCATATTGGTGAAGGAGACATAATCATCACATTACAAATTTTCTAAAGATATGTCAAAAAGTTTGAATGTAATTCATCTATGTTATGAGTAAAATACTAATAAAATATATGAATATCTCTTGAGAAGTCCTGTGTGTTGAATTTCAATTCCGCTATCAGCGAGTACTTATCGTAAGGGGATTACAAAACAAGGTAAACTGTAATTCTTATGTTAGCTTTTGTTCATCCTGTACTTTACACAGATTCCTTCGACAGGCTAATGTTACTAGTTAAACAACGAAGTATAAAATTAAGCTTAAATCCTAAAAAAGGGAAAACAAACATGAAGGAAGGGGGGACACAAGGGACAACATACCGGGGAGGGAAATGAATTCCCAAAAATTCCGCTTTGCATCATTCTTCATATTATATGGGTTCAGGTCTCAGTATATACCAATATAAAGCACACTCAATTAATCACAGAACTGTCAGCCACAATTCGGCGTTGTAAATACCATGTGGTATTCTCAAATAATTTCTGTATAAACAGTTGTGTATCCTCGTCAAAAGTTGTTATTACACAGTCCCATTTCTTGTAAAATTTAACTACACCTTTCTCTATATCTTTAAGAGCTGACTGTCTTTCAAATAAAATTATGTCAAGCAACACTTGTTTAAACTCCTCAATAGATGGGGACCTTCTGCTTATCCAGTGACGGAGAATCAATTTCTTTGCTAACGTTAATAAAACCGTTAAGGCTGGAAGGATCAATTTTTTATGGCAGCCCATATCCCAATCTTTTAAGTATACAAATAAACAAGGGATTGGGAGGGCTTTTAATTTTAGTTTAAACATATCATTTATATAATTGATCAGTTTATGCCAAAACACTCTTATCTTTCTACACTCCCAAAAATTGTGTATCAGAGTAGCTCCCATCATCCCGCACTTTGGGCATGATCCATCATCATTTGGAACAAAATGGCTTCTCTGTTTTTGTGTTACATACGCTCTATTGATAAATTTCAAATGAGTTTCTTGGAGGGATGTGGAGCATAAATATTTTAAGGTGTTTGGGCATTTTTTAAACAAGTCCTCTGGTTTCGGGAACAATGGGATATCTGCTTTCCATTTATCAAACAATACAGCCCTTTGAGAAGACATGTCACATGTCACCAAGAACCCATATAGATTACGCAATCTGTACCCTGATGCTCCCTGTGAGCCCAGCAAAGAGACCACCGGGTCTGTGAGGTCAGTTTTAGTCCATGGCGAAGGTATAGAGCGAGCGTAGTGACGTGCTTGTAAGAACATATAGAACTGGTTTTCCGTAATGTTAAATTTTTCTTTTAGGGCAGAATAAGTAAGGATAATCCCTCCCGGGTCGAAGACATCCCGCACAGCACATATACCCTTGTGCCTCCAGTGTGAGAAATTTATATTTTCTAAGCCGGGAATAAAATTAGGGTTTCCCCAAAATGTAACAAAAGGGGAACCATCGTACCTGCGACCCATTCTTTTATTCAACGCCAGCCAAGAAGCATATGTGTTTTGAAATAGAATTGATTTAAGTAGATGCGGGGGGATAGAGGATCTTGGCAAGTGTAGAAGAGCTGCAAGGGAATAAGGGGAAAAAATGGCTTCTTCCAACTTACTGTTAGTATACACCGAGTTGCCCAAAAACCAGTCCGCAATATAACGGAAATGCGTAGCTTGTGTGAAGTATGAAACATTAGGCAATCCAAACCCTCCTTCACCCTTGGGTAGACATAATCTTGAATAAGGGCTTTTTGTTTTTTCCCCCCCCCCAAATAAAATTCCTGAAAATAGATTGACATTTTTGTAAATCTTTTCTTTTTAAAATGAGAGGTAGCATTTGTAAGATATATGAAAGTTTGGGAAAAACTATACTTTTAATAACGGTGATTCTTCCCATTAATGAGAGTGGTAGAGTTTGCCAACTATCTAGTAATTTAGAGATTGAAACTAAGACTGGGCAGATATTCATTTTGTATATAAGGTCAATATGAGTAGGGATATGAATTCCCAAATATTTCAATGTGCTTTGGCATATTTTAAAATGATCAAATAAAGGGTCTGATGGGAAATATGTTGCTGAGCCACTTAAGGGGAGCAGTTGGGACTTGTCATAATTAACCTTAAAACCCGTGAACGTACCATAGAAATCTATGGTATCCATTATTTTTGGGATAGATGTATGCGGGTCAGATATAAATAATAGAAGGTCATCAGCAAAGAGACCCAGCTTCAGCTCCTCCTGGTGTACCTTAATTCCCTTGAACTCCGAAGATGCTCTTAGATGAATTGCCAGTGGCTCTATTGCTACAGCAAATAACAGAGGGGAGAGGGGACACCCCTGACGTGTACCCCGAAGTATGGGAAAAATTGGAGAGAGATAGCCGTTGGATAAAATCTGGGAAGAGGCACTGCAATACAACAATTCAATTGTTTTAATAAATTCTTTTGGGAGGCCAAATCGGGATAATGACTCAAATAGATGATCCCAGGTAACAAGTTCAAAGGCCTTCTCGGCATCTAATGATAGAAGGGCTTGTGGTTTTGTACTGCTGTTGGCTTGCACCCAGTGCATTGCCGCAAGTACACGTCTAATATTTGTTGTAGAGTGCCTCCCCCAGATAAACCCAGATTGATCAATATGGATCACTGAAGGCAATAAAGTTTTCAATCGGTCAGCTAATATTTTTGTGTAAATTTTATAGTCAGTATTCATCAAAGAAATTGGTCTGTAGGAGGCAGGTGAAGCTGGGTCTCTCCCCGGTTTCAAAAGAAGTTTAATAATGGCTGCATTAAAATATTGGGGGAAGGGAGAACCTTGCAGAAATTCATTAAACATTACTGTCAGGGGTTTTACAATTTTTGGAGCTAGGAGTTTATAGAATTCATTTGTAAGACCGTCTGGGCCTGGAGCTTTACCTAACTTTGAATTTTTGATCACATTTAAAATTTCTTCCTCTGATATTGGGGTTAATAGTGTTTGCGCCTCTTCTTCAGAAATCCTTGGAGCTTGAATTGAGCTCCAAAAAGAACTTTTGTTAATCTCGTTTATCTCTGGTTGTGTATATAGGGCTTTATAAAAGTCATGAAGAATACCTGAAATAAGGGGGCCCGAATTATGTGTGTTACCATTTGAGTCCTTTAAAGCTGTGATAATTGTCGGGGGTTTCTGCCCTTTCAAAAGATTAGATAATAATTTATTTGCTTTATTACCCAAGTTATGGATACGGCTTTTCGTTTGGAAAGTTTGCCTGGACTCTTGTTGTGTCAATAAATTGTCGAAAAGTTGTTTACGATGAACATAAGCAGTTTTATTCCTTTGAGTAGGATTACGTTTAAATAACTGATATGCTTCTGTAAGCTGGGCTTGGGTTTGTAAATACAGCTGAGACATCTTCTTATTAAAACTAGCAGTATATGAAATAATGTCACCTCTTATGACAGTTTTTGAGGCCTGCCAAAAAACTTGGCTCGACCTTGAAGCCATGTCTGCATTTTCGTATTCATAAACCGTCCAAGAGTGCTCTACTGCCTCTTTAAATTTTTTAGAATTTGCTAATCTAGCTGGGTACCTCCATTGGATATATGTACCCTTATCTACTCGTGAGTCAATTTCAATCCAACAGGCGGCATGATCAGAAATGCAGATAGGTTCAATCCCTGTCTTGATCACCCTAGGGAATAGTGTGGTGGATATTAGAATATTATCAATACGGGATAAAGTGTCGTGCACCTGTGAGTGACAGGAGAATTCCCTTTCCAGGGGATTTTGAGCTCTCCAGGCATCTGTTAAATGTAGTTGCGTCAACAAAAAGGGAATACCTGTTTTAGGAGACGAGCGGCGACCCGGGAGGGAAGGAGATCTACAGATGGCGCCGGCCTTATTATTGCCGCCTATGGCGATGTTTCCGACACACGCCATGGCGCATACATGTAGCGAATCGCCGTGGCGCTTCACGACGAGTGCAATATCACAGACCAACCACCAGATGTCACTTTTAAAAACCTCATTTGCGCATGCGTAAGATTTGTGCTTCAGCGCGTGCATGATGCGCAGGAATTACATGAACTTTATTATACGATGAGCACCTCTCTAATGCCGCTGGCACGAGCGTGATCCAGTCTCTTCAGCCGAGAGTGCATCATGCTGATGCGGACAGAGAGTGTCGTACATGTACGTCATGGCCGGGAGGTACTTCCCGACACATGACGTACATGTACGTCATGGCTTCTAACTGTCACTGCGTCTATAGACGCAGTGACAGTTAGGAGATGTAGCCGCACAGACGCTAATGCGTAACATCAAACACCGTACTGTAGTTCTAAAGGTTGTACGACACGGACGCTATGCGTCTCAGTATACAGTACAGTATTGTTCTAAAGGCGGTCACAATATTGGAAACTTGGTCACAATATGGTTTTGCAGCATTACGCATGACGCTCGAGCTAACGGGACGCTCGAGCTAATGAGACGCTCGAGCTAACGGGACGCTCGAGCTAATGAGACGCTCGAGCAGCAACGACGGTATCCGCTTCCCGTCGCTAGGCCCTGCTTTCCCCGTCAGCTCCTGACTGTTAAGCTACAGGCTGGGTGTAGAATCAGTCATGGTAGTATAGTAGTCATTACACTGTACAGTTCTTGGCTGTAGTGTAGTGGTTATCTGCATGGTGTTTCACGCCGGAGACCCGTGTTCGATTACGGCGTTAAACCTTTAATATTATAGTATCAAATTTTACAGTTTTAACTAAGATATAATTATTGACAATATACTGTGTGATTAAAATATAATTATTTATATTTACAGTATAGTATTACATTTTACAGTATATTGTATAAGTAATTTATTACAGTATATAAAAACTACTGATAAACTACTGATAAACTACTGTACCCACTACTCAGCGGCGGGCGCACAGAATGGGACGTTGTTCCGCACAGGACGCACGGCGCATAGGACGCACGGCGCATAGCACGCACGGCGCATAGGACGCACGGCGCACACGCTAATGCAGTATACTGTAGGCGCCATTATCAGTATCGCTAGTACTGTACCTGGACCTGTTCAGTATGTCGGACACTGGCAGAGTCAGGAGGGCAAGGCCCTTTGGCAGAGGGGAGCTCCTCACCCTGGTGGCTTGGCGGGACAGGCTCCTGGTCTCTAATCGGGAGATTGTGGAGGCCTACCAGGGGGCCCGTCAAGCCATCAGGGTGAGGTTCCATAGAGACAGGCCAGTTAGGAGCCTCCAGAGGAGATGGTCCGACCTGGTCCGTCGGGACCCTCAACTGCTGTACTCCCTCAGGCAAAGTAAGTACTGTACATACCTGTACAATGTTGAGTGCTATTGTATACAGTATTTTTTTACTTGTTGCCATGGGGGATTTTACAGTATACTGTACCTGTATTTTTTTTTAATGTGCTGATTGCTGTACAACTGTTCAGGTAGATTTTACAGAACTTGCTATTAGAATTAGAATTTAGAATTAGGGGGTGTGTCATTCTCCACCTGAAGGGTGTGTCTACAGTACTTCCATACAGTACACTACTGTACTGTACATGGAGATACTGTATTGTGTGTGGGGGGGGGGGGCGCTGACCTGGACAGAGAGGTTTTTTGGACCGGGTCTGAGAGCGCCAGAGTCAGCTGTTCAGCAGTGGTATTGATACAGATTTGGGGGGAGCAGTATTAGACAGGTCCTTCTGAGCATTGTTCCGCTCTCCAACTCCAGGGCCTGGACCCCACTTCTTACATTCCCATTCCTGCAGCCACCAGACCTGGTTTCCAGCCCATGGTTGGGGTGATGTCAACATGTTAACCCCCGGAATCCATGGCAGATCATGTACTGTACAGTAAATTCTTTGCAATGAGCATGTTAATCCCTTCCAGAGTGTGCAACACCTGGAAGACCAGGTTCATCCCATGGCAACGAGCATGTTAACCCCCTAATATGCAATGAGCATTATAGTGTGTGTAGTAATGGGTAATGGACATTATGGAATGTGGTAAAATACTGTACATACTGTACTGTAATACAGTAGGTACTGTACAGTATTTTGGTGTACAGTATGGCATAATGTGTAGGACTAATGAGAGAGAGATGGAGATTGCTGCTACAGTACTGTGCAGTATTTCAGGGAGTCTCCTGCTGAAGAGGGAAGGCAACTACTGTATGCTGTACAGTACATGCTTGTTGCCATGGGTGATTTCCTACAGCATTGGTTTTCATGACATACTGTACAGTACTGTACAGTAAATTGTGGGCCCTTACAAACTTTTGATATGGGGCCTACAAATACTGTATCTGCAGTAATTACAGTATGCCTTACGCACTGTATTTCTTATTTTTCCAGGTATCAGCAGGATGACGCTGCGGGAGAGACAGCACCGCCACTGTAAGTACAGTACAGTATACTGTATACAGTACAGAGCGGAACATTGCATATTGACTTTCAAACATGTGGGATACTGTACAGGACCACAGCATTTCATCCCTCCTGGAATGGGTCATTTTGGCAGGTACTGTACTGTACTGTACTGTTATGTACTGCACAGTACAGTATGTACTGTAGTGTTGATACAGTACCTTAACACATTGTACTTTATAGTACAGTATGTTCGTGTTAGAGAATATACAGTACTGTACAGCACAGTCGTTTTTTTGTGTGCTTTTCCGCAGTCCCAGTGGATGTCGCAGCTCCAGAAAGCCTCCCTGCCGCCACCCAGGAGGAGAGGGCCACCTCTGCCCCCACCCAGCTGGAGGAGGAGTCTCTGAGCGCGGTTGGTAAGTATTGTACAGTATAACACCAGGGCTCTCACCATCTGTACCGGAAAAGTATTTTTGAACAGGCTCCAGCATGTACTGAGGCCCTTGTTCTTCTTCACTCTCTGACAAAATCCTTCTTGGATGGACAAACCCATGTGCACTGCAGGTGAGGCAGGTGTTACTGGACTTGCGCAGAGAGAATTACAGTATCTACTGTACAGTAGATTTGGGTGTGTCATTTTGCACTGCCTCGCCTGCTGTGCACATGGGTTTGTCCATCTACTGTGGGGAGGATTTTGTCAGAGAGTGAAGCAGAGTAAGGGCATCAGTTCCTGCTGGAGCCTGTTCAAAAATACCCCTGCTTGCACGATACACCCTCTTTATTTTGTCCTTTTTTTTTTGACATTTGCAGCTCCAGAAAGCCTCCCTGCCGCCACCCAGGAGGAGAGGGCCACCTCTGCCCCCACCCAGCTGGAGGAGGAGTCTCTGAGCGCGGTTGGTAAGTATTGTACAGTATAACACCAGGGCTCTCACCATCTGTACCGGAAAAGTATTTTTGAACAGGCTCCAGCATGTACTGAGGCCCTTGTTCTTCTTCACTCTCTGACAAAATCCTTCTTGGATGGACAAACCCATGTGCACTGCAGGTGAGGCAGGTGTTACTGGACTTGCGCAGAGAGAATTACAGTATCTACTGTACAGTAGATTTGGGTGTGTCATTTTGCACTGCCTCGCCTGCTGTGCACATGGGTTTGTCCATCTACTGTGGGGAGGATTTTGTCAGAGAGTGAAGCAGAGTAAGGGCATCAGTTCCTGCTGGAGCCTGTTCAAAAATACCCCTGCTTGCACGATACACCCTCTTTATTTTGTCCTTTTTTTTTTGACATTTGCAGCTCCAGAAAGCCTCCCTGCCGCCACCCAGGAGGAGAGGGCCACCTCTGCCCCCACCCAGCTGGAGGAGGAGTCTCTGAGCGCGGTTGGTAAGTATTGTACAGTATAACACCAGGGCTCTCACCATCTGTACCGGAAAAGTATTTTTGAACAGGCTCCAGCATGTACTGAGGCCCTTGTTCTTCTTCACTCTCTGACAAAATCCTTCTTGGATGGACAAACCCATGTGCACTGCAGGTGAGGCAGGTGTTACTGGACTTGCGCAGAGAGAATTACAGTATCTACTGTACAGTAGATTTGGGTGTGTCATTTTGCACTGCCTCGCCTGCTGTGCACATGGGTTTGTCCATCTACTGTGGGGAGGATTTTGTCAGAGAGTGAAGCAGAGTAAGGGCATCAGTTCCTGCTGGAGCCTGTTCAAAAATACCCCTGCTTGCACGATACACCCTCTTTATTTTGTCCTTTTTTTTTTGACATTTGCAGCTCCAGAAAGCCTCCCTGCCGCCACCCAGGAGGAGAGGGCCACCTCTGCCCCCACCCAGCTCGAGGAGGAGTCTCTGAGCGCGGTTGGTAAGTATTGTACAGTATAACACCAGGGCTCTCACCATCTGTACCGGAAAAGTATTTTTGAACAGGCTCCAGCATGTACTGAGGCCCTTGTTCTTCTTCACTCTCTGACAAAATCCTTCTTGGATGGACAAACCCATGTGCACTGCAGGTGAGGCAGGTGTTACTGGACTTGCGCAGAGAGAATTACAGTATCTACTGTACAGTAGATTTGGGTGTGTCATTTTGCACTGCCTCGCCTGCTGTGCACATGGGTTTGTCCATCTACTGTGGGGAGGATTTTGTCAGAGAGTGAAGCAGAGTAAGGGCATCAGTTCCTGCTGGAGCCTGTTCAAAAATACCCCTGCTTGCACGATACACCCTCTTTATTTTGTCCTTTTTTTTTTTTGACATTTGCAGCTCCAGAAAGCCTCCCTGCCGCCACCCAGGAGGAGAGGGCCACCTCTGCCCCCACCCAGCTGGAGGAGGAGTCTCTGAGCGCGGTTGGTAAGTATTGTACAGTATAACACCAGGGCTCTCACCATCTGTACCGGAAAAGTATTTTTGAACAGGCTCCAGCATGTACTGAGGCCCTTGTTCTTCTTCACTCTCTGACAAAATCCTTCTTGGATGGACAAACCCATGTGCACTGCAGGTGAGGCAGGTGTTACTGGACTTGCGCAGAGAGAATTACAGTATGTACTGTACAGTAGATTTGGGTGTGTCATTTTGCACTGCCTCGCCTGCTGTGCACATGGGTTTGTCCATCTACTGTGGGGAGGATTTTGTCAGAGAGTGAAGCAGAGTAAGGGCATCAGTTCCTGCTGGAGCCTGTTCAAAAATACCCCTGCTTGCACGATACACCCTCTTTATTTTGTCCTTTTTTTTTTTTGACATTTGCAGCTCCAGAAAGCCTCCCTGCCGCCACCCAGGAGGAGAGGGCCACCTCTGCCCCCACCCAGCTGGAGGAGGAGTCTCTGAGCGCGGTTGGTAAGTATTGTACAGTATAACACCAGGGCTCTCACCATCTGTACCGGAAAAGTATTTTTGAACAGGCTCCAGCATGTACTGAGGCCCTTGTTCTTCTTCACTCTCTGACAAAATCCTTCTTGGATGGACAAACCCATGTGCACTGCAGGTGAGGCAGGTGTTACTGGACTTGCGCAGAGAGAATTACAGTATCTACTGTACAGTAGATTTGGGTGTGTCATTTTGCACTGCCTCGCCTGCTGTGCACATGGGTTTGTCCATCTACTGTGGGGAGGATTTTGTCAGAGAGTGAAGCAGAGTAAGGGCATCAGTTCCTGCTGGAGCCTGTTCAAAAATACCCCTGCTTGCACGATACACCCTCTTTATTTTGTCCTTTTTTTTTTTGACATTTGCAGCTCCAGAAAGCCTCCCTGCCGCCACCCAGGAGGAGAGGGCCACCTCTGCCCCCACCCAGCTGGAGGAGGAGTCTCTGAGCGCGGTTGGTAAGTATTGTACAGTATAACACCAGGGCTCTCACCATCTGTACCGGAAAAGTATTTTTGAACAGGCTCCAGCATGTACTGAGGCCCTTGTTCTTCTTCACTCTCTGACAAAATCCTTCTTGGATGGACAAACCCATGTGCACTGCAGGTGAGGCAGGTGTTACTGGACTTGCGCAGAGAGAATTACAGTATCTACTGTACAGTAGATTTGGGTGTGTCATTTTGCACTGCCTCGCCTGCTGTGCACATGGGTTTGTCCATCTACTGTGGGGAGGATTTTGTCAGAGAGTGAAGCAGAGTAAGGGCATCAGTTCCTGCTGGAGCCTGTTCAAAAATACCCCTGCTTGCACGATACACCCTCTTTATTTTGTCCTTTTTTTTTTTGACATTTGCAGCTCCAGAAAGCCTCCCTGCCGCCACCCAGGAGGAGAGGGCCACCTCTGCCCCCACCCAGCTCGAGGAGGAGTCTCTGAGCGCGGTTGGTAAGTATTGTACAGTATAACACCAGGGCTCTCACCATCTGTACCGGAAAAGTATTTTTGAACAGGCTCCAGCATGTACTGAGGCCCTTGTTCTTCTTCACTCTCTGACAAAATCCTTCTTGGATGGACAAACCCATGTGCACTGCAGGTGAGGCAGGTGTTACTGGACTTGCGCAGAGAGAATTACAGTATCTACTGTACAGTAGATTTGGGTGTGTCATTTTGCACTGCCTCGCCTGCTGTGCACATGGGTTTGTCCATCTACTGTGGGGAGGATTTTGTCAGAGAGTGAAGCAGAGTAAGGGCATCAGTTCCTGCTGGAGCCTGTTCAAAAATACCCCTGCTTGCACGATACACCCTCTTTATTTTGTCCTTTTTTTTTTTTGACATTTGCAGCTCCAGAAAGCCTCCCTGCCGCCACCCAGGAGGAGAGGGCCACCTCTGCCCCCACCCAGCTGGAGGAGGAGTCTCTGAGCGCGGTTGGTAAGTATTGTACAGTATAACACCAGGGCTCTCACCATCTGTACCGGAAAAGTATTTTTGAACAGGCTCCAGCATGTACTGAGGCCCTTGTTCTTCTTCACTCTCTGACAAAATCCTTCTTGGATGGACAAACCCATGTGCACTGCAGGTGAGGCAGGTGTTACTGGACTTGCGCAGAGAGAATTACAGTATGTACTGTACAGTAGATTTGGGTGTGTCATTTTGCACTGCCTCGCCTGCTGTGCACATGGGTTTGTCCATCTACTGTGGGGAGGATTTTGTCAGAGAGTGAAGCAGAGTAAGGGCATCAGTTCCTGCTGGAGCCTGTTCAAAAATACCCCTGCTTGCACGATACACCCTCTTTATTTTGTCCTTTTTTTTTGACATTTGCAGCTCCAGAAAGCCTCCCTGCCGCCACCCAGGAGGAGAGGGCCACCTCTGCCCCCACCCAGCTGGAGGAGGAGTCTCTGAGCGCGGTTGGTAAGTATTGTACAGTATAACACCAGGGCTCTCACCATCTGTACCGGAAAAGTATTTTTGAACAGGCTCCAGCATGTACTGAGGCCCTTGTTCTTCTTCACTCTCTGACAAAATCCTTCTTGGATGGACAAACCCATGTGCACTGCAGGTGAGGCAGGTGTTACTGGACTTGCGCAGAGAGAATTACAGTATGTACTGTACAGTAGATTTGGGTGTGTCATTTTGCACTGCCTCGCCTGCTGTGCACATGGGTTTGTCCATCTACTGTGGGGAGGATTTTGTCAGAGAGTGAAGCAGAGTAAGGGCATCAGTTCCTGCTGGAGCCTGTTCAAAAATACCCCTGCTTGCACGATACACCCTCTTTATTTTGTCCTTTTTTTTTTTTGACATTTGCAGCTCCAGAAAGCCTCCCTGCCGCCACCCAGGAGGAGAGGGCCACCTCTGCCCCCACCCAGCTGGAGGAGGAGTCTCTGAGCGCGGTTGGTAAGTATTGTACAGTATAACACCAGGGCTCTCACCATCTGTACCGGAAAAGTATTTTTGAACAGGCTCCAGCATGTACTGAGGCCCTTGTTCTTCTTCACTCTCTGACAAAATCCTTCTTGGATGGACAAACCCATGTGCACTGCAGGTGAGGCAGGTGTTACTGGACTTGCGCAGAGAGAATTACAGTATGTACTGTACAGTAGATTTGGGTGTGTCATTTTGCACTGCCTCGCCTGCTGTGCACATGGGTTTGTCCATCTACTGTGGGGAGGATTTTGTCAGAGAGTGAAGCAGAGTAAGGGCATCAGTTCCTGCTGGAGCCTGTTCAAAAATACCCCTGCTTGCACGATACACCCTCTTTATTTTGTCCTTTTTTTTTTTTGACATTTGCAGCTCCAGAAAGCCTCCCTGCCGCCACCCAGGAGGAGAGGGCCACCTCTGCCCCCACCCAGCTGGAGGAGGAGTCTCTGAGCGCGGTTGGTAAGTATTGTACAGTATAACACCAGGGCTCTCACCATCTGTACCGGAAAAGTATTTTTGAACAGGCTCCAGCATGTACTGAGGCCCTTGTTCTTCTTCACTCTCTGACAAAATCCTTCTTGGATGGACAAACCCATGTGCACTGCAGGTGAGGCAGGTGTTACTGGACTTGCGCAGAGAGAATTACAGTATCTACTGTACAGTAGATTTGGGTGTGTCATTTTGCACTGCCTCGCCTGCTGTGCACATGGTTTTGTCCATCTACTGTGGGGAGGATTTTGTCAGAGAGTGAAGCAGAGTAAGGGCATCAGTTCCTGCTGGAGCCTGTTCAAAAATACCCCTGCTTGCACGATACACCCTCTTTATTTTGTCCTTTTTTTTTTTTGACATTTGCAGCTCCAGAAAGCCTCCCTGCCGCCACCCAGGAGGAGAGGGCCACCTCTGCCCCCACCCAGCTGGAGGAGGAGTCTCTGAGCGCGGTTGGTAAGTATTGTACAGTATAACACCAGGGCTCTCACCATCTGTACCGGAAAAGTATTTTTGAACAGGCTCCAGCATGTACTGAGGCCCTTGTTCTTCTTCACTCTCTGACAAAATCCTTCTTGGATGGACAAACCCATGTGCACTGCAGGTGAGGCAGGTGTTACTGGACTTGCGCAGAGAGAATTACAGTATCTACTGTACAGTAGATTTGGGTGTGTCATTTTGCACTGCCTCGCCTGCTGTGCACATGGGTTTGTCCATCTACTGTGGGGAGGATTTTGTCAGAGAGTGAAGCAGAGTAAGGGCATCAGTTCCTGCTGGAGCCTGTTCAAAAATACCCCTGCTTGCACGATACACCCTCTTTATTTTGTCCTTTTTTTTTTTTGACATTTGCAGCTCCAGAAAGCCTCCCTGCCGCCACCCAGGAGGAGAGGGCCACCTCTGCCCCCACCCAGCTGGAGGAGGAGTCTCTGAGCGCGGTTGGTAAGTATTGTACAGTATAACACCAGGGCTCTCACCATCTGTACCGGAAAAGTATTTTTGAACAGGCTCCAGCATGTACTGAGGCCCTTGTTCTTCTTCACTCTCTGACAAAATCCTTCTTGGATGGACAAACCCATGTGCACTGCAGGTGAGGCAGGTGTTACTGAACTTGCGCAGAGAGAATTACAGTATCTACTGTACAGTAGATTTGGGTGTGTCATTTTGCACTGCCTCGCCTGCTGTGCACATGGGTTTGTCCATCTACTGTGGGGAGGATTTTGTCAGAGAGTGAAGCAGAGTAAGGGCATCAGTTCCTGCTGGAGCCTGTTCAAAAATACCCCTGCTTGCACGATACACCCTCTTTATTTTGTCCTTTTTTTTTTTTGACATTTGCAGCTCCAGAAAGCCTCCCTGCCGCCACCCAGGAGGAGAGGGCCACCTCTGCCCCCACCCAGCTGGAGGAGGAGTCTCTGAGCCCAGACAGCTCTGATAGTGGTAATCATTGTTATGGTCACTATTTTCTACTATTATTTAACTGTATACTGTATGACGATACTTGATACGTACTCCATCTTTTACACACAGGACGCCTGGTGATTGATACCAGTGCGGAGGAGCAGGAGTTGCCCAGTGCAGATGGTAAGTACAGTATTGTACTGTACAACAGCACACAGCATGTACCGGATATTACAGTAATTGTGGGCCCAACATGTGTACTTAATCACATCTGTGGGCCCACCATGTGAACCCTCTAATACTGTACAGTACTGTACATACTGTACAGCAGGGGTGGCCAAACCTTTCCTCAAGATCTACAGTACCAACAGTTCATGTTTTTCAGGCAACCCGTGGATCTGTATAGTAGGAATGAATGCAGCAGGTTTGAAAATGTGACAGTTACTGTACTGTAGTAATGACTGCAGCTGTGCTCCAGCTTGGTGATATGGAAAACCTGGACCGTTGGTAGATCTTGAGGACCGGTTTGTCCGCCCCTGCTGTACAGCAAAGTACAGTACAGTACTTGTGGTGCCCACATGTGTGCCATATACTGCACAGTACTGTAACTGTGGGTCCACCTTGTGCAACGGAAAATACTGTATAGTACAGTACAGTATCTGTGGGACCGACATGTGTACTGTGTAACACCTGCTTCACTCTCTGGCAAAATCCTTCTTACTGTAGATGGACAAACCCATGTGCTCATCAGGGGCCAGATTCTATAAGCTTCAAAAGAGATAAGTTTCACAGTGATAAACAGCCAGCCAATCAGCTCCTGCCTGTTATTTTTCAAACACAGTCTGTGACATGGCAGGTACTGTAGGAGCTGATTGGCTGGCTGTTTATAACTGTGAAACTTATCACTTTTAAAGCTTATAGAATCTGGCCCCTGGTGAGGCAGTGTTACTATACAGTACTTGTGCAGTTAGATTTGGGTGTGTCATTTTGCACTGCCTCCCCTGCAGTGCACATGGGTTTGTCCATCTACTGTAGGAGGCAGAATAAGGGCATCAGTTCCTGCTGGAGCCTGTTGAAAAACACACCTGCTTGAGATTATACTGTACAGTGTCTTTATTTCGTCTTTTTTGTACATTTGCAGCATCTGAAAGCTTCCCCCCCCACCTCGAGGAGAGGGCCACCCTCGCCGCCACCCTGCCGGAGCCTAGTCCAAGCGCGGTCGGTAAGTACAGTATTGTAGGTACTGTACAGTACTGGTGTAATGCTGTATCTGCACGCCCGATATTATTGTAGGATTGTACTGTATGCCTTAATTTAAGGCATACAGTACAATCCGATTCAATGTGATTATCGCATCGCATCACATGCGCCCAAATTGTATGCGATGCGATTTTCCATACGATTCAACATACAGTAGAATTGTATGGGAAAAAGGGTCCATGTCATTGTGTGTACTGTACCTTATACGGTACCTACTGTACTGTATCTGGGGTCCAACCATGTGGCACATCTGGATGCCTCAGCCAAAATAGATTTTGGTGACCATAACACTGTACAGTAAATTACAATATGTTGCAAACTAACCTCTTTTTCTGTTCTTTTCTGCAGTCCCACCCATCCACATGACCCTCCGCCCCCGCCCCCACAGACCAACCGAACCATCCCACCCCAGGCCAGTGGCAGCTGGTAAGTACTGTACAGTACTGTACATTACTCTGATTTCATCTGGGACAGAGACAGCATGGAGTCACTGAAAAAGGGGCTACTGTACATGGATTATACTGTCCATACGACTTCCCCTCTCCTCCCAGCATGGCGACTAGGGTGGCCAATCCCGGGGCATTTTTTCAATCCCATGATTCGGGATTGAAAAATGCCAGATCCCGGGATTCCCGGGATTGGCTCCCCATTAAAAAAAAAAAAAAAACTCCCCGGCCGCCCCGCATATCTACTGTACTTACAGTACTTTTTCAAACACAGTCTGTGACATGGCAGGTAGGAGCTGATTGGCTGGCTGTTTATCACTGTGAAACTTATCACTTTTAAAGCTTATAGAATCTGGCCCCTGGTGAGGCAGTGTTACTATACAGTACTTGTGCAGTTAGATTTGGGTGTGTCATTTTGCACTGCCTCCCCTGCAGTGCACATGGGTTTGTCCATCTACTGTAGGAGGCAGAATAAGGGTATCAGTTCCTGCTGGAGCCTGTTGAAAAACACCCCTGCTTGAGATTATACTGTACAGTGTCTTTATTTCGTCTTTTTTGTACATTTGCAGCATCTGAAAGCTTCCCCCCCCACCTCGAGGAGAGGGCCACCCTCGCCGCCACCCTGCCGGAGCCTAGTCCAAGCGCGGTCGGTAAGTACAGTATTGTAGGTACTGTACAGTACTGGTGTAATGCTGCATCTGCACGCCCGATATTATTGTACGATTGTACTGTATGCCTTAATTTAAGGCATACTGTACAGTACAATCCGATTCAATGTGATTATCGCATCGCATGCGCCCAAATTGTATGCGATGCGATTTTCCATACGATTCAACATACAGTACAGTAGAATTGTATGGGAAAAAGGGTCCATGTCATTGTGTGTACCTTATACGGTACCTACTGTACTGTATCTGGGGTCCAACCATGTGGCACATCTGGATGCCTCAGCCAAAATAGATTTTGGTGACCATAACACTGTACAGTAAATTACAATATGTTGCAAACTAACCTCTTTTTCTGTTCTTTTCTGCAGTCCCACCCATCCACATGACCCTCCGCCCCCGCCCCCGCAGACCAACCGAACCATCCCACCCCAGGCCAGTGGCAGCTGGTAAGTACTGTACAGTACTGTACATTACTCTGATTTCATCTGGGACAGAGACAGCATGGAGTCACTGAAAAAGGGGCTACTGTACATGGATTATACTGTCCATACGACTTCCCCTCTCCTCCCAGCATGGCGACTAGGGTGGCCAATCCCGGGGCATTTTTTCAATCCCATGATTCGGGATTGAAAAATGCCAGATCCCGGGATTCCCGGGATCCCGGGATTGGCTCCCCATTAAAAAAAAAAAAAAACTCCCCGGCCGCCCCGCATATCTACTGTACTTACTGTACTGTACATTGCGGTGCGGCCGGGGAGCCTGTCGGGGGGGGGGCGGGCGGGCTGTGGCGGTGAGCGTCGGGAGGGATGTCCGGCGTCCTGCGGGGGGCGGGGGCGGCGTCCTTGGCTCTGCGCAGCGTGACCTCTGCAAACAAACCTACAGTTTTTCACTGTACTGTACTTTGCATTTTCACAGACAACCGTGAGAGGCTGCGGCTTCTCTGGCCACTTTTCCATAGGATGATTCGGTTTGTCTGCAGAGCTGTGGCAAACAGCCATCCTCTCCCCGAGGACCCAGTATCCAGAGGTAAATCATATTGCACTGTACTGTAGGTACAGTAGTAACTGGAATGCTGATTTTTGTGACCTCTAGATTTTAGTGACCTTAAATTTAGGCAGACACGATAATCTCGTCGATCACATCACATCCGACCAAATCGCATGTGATGCAACCAACGCGATCGTCCCTATTTTTACATAGGATGCAATGTTAAAATGGACTGAGTCCATTTTAACATACAGTACGTAGAATTTTATCGGAAAAAAGGGACCTGTTCATTTCCCTACTATCGAACTACGCACGGAGTTGGATATACTGTACTGTAAACCTGGCCAAGCCCGAAGCGTGGCGCCCCACGATAGAGCGTGGAATACTGTACTTTTTAACGAATCCGCGTGTGCTCGCCACGCTTCGGGTTTACAGTACAGTATATCCAACTCCATGTGTACTGTAATTGGATAGTTGTGAAATGAAAAGGTCCCTTTTTCCCCTATGTTTCTATACTGTACTGTAGTTACAGTACAGTACTGTACTGTATGTTTCTTAAAGTACAGTAGTTTTTTGCTTACTGTATCGTACAGTAATACTACAGTATCCTTTTTATTCCGAAACAGAAAACTTCCATCGCACCATGGCCAACATAGAAGCCACCATGCACCAGCTCGTGGACCATGCTTTTACGGTGGCCTTCCAACGGCTGTAATTTTTTATTTTTAATTTACAGTATGCTGTACATAAAAGGGTTTACTGTATGTTCACTACTGTAGTATTGTCTCTTTATTGACAGCACATGTGCGACAAGGGATATACTGTACAGTACAGTAGTCCAATCAGTGGGGAAAAGGTTACAAGGTGAGGAAGACACAAATTTTTTTTTTTGGAATTTTTTTATTTTTTTGGGATGGAGGGGGTTACCATTACTTTGGAACACTGACACACACAGAGGTACTGTACAGTAAGCCTGCTGAAGGAAAATATTGGATGCAGTGGGGAAAAAGGTAACCACGACACAGAACAAGAAAAACCATGTTAACAAAACACACAACTTTTTTTTTGCTTTTTGGAATTTTGTATTTTTTGGGTTTTTTTTCCCTTTTTTGGAGGGATGGAGGGGGTTACCATTACTTTGGAACACTGACACACACCGAGGTACTATACAGTAAGCCTGCTGAAGGAAAATATCGGACGCAGTGGGGAAAAAGGTAACCACGACACAGAACGATGAAAACCATGATAACAAAACACACAACTTTTTTTTTGCTTTTTGGAATTTTGTATTTTTTGGGTTTTTTTTCCCTTTTTTGGAGGGATGGAGGGGGTTACCATTACTTTGGAACACTGACACACACCGAGGTACTATACAGTAAGCCTGCTGAAGGAAAATATCGGACGCAGTGGGGAAAAAGGTAACCACGACACAGAACGATGAAAACCATGATAACAAAACACACAACTTTTTTTTTTGCTTTTTGGAATTTTGTATTTTTTTATTTTTTTTTTTTTCCTTTTTTTGGAGGGATGGAGGGGGTTACCATTACTTTGGAACACTGACACACACAGAGGTACTGTACAGTAAGCCTGCTGAAGGAAAATATTGGATGCAGTGGGGAAAAAGGTAACCACGACACAGAACAAGAAAAACCATGTTAACAAAACACACAACTTTTTTTTTGCTTTTTGGAATTTTGTATTTTTTGGGTTTTTTTTCCCTTTTTTGGAGGGATGGAGGGGGTTACCATTACTTTGGAACACTGACACACACCGAGGTACTATACAGTAAGCCTGCTGAAGGAAAATATCGGACGCAGTGGGGAAAAAGGTAACCACGACACAGAACGATGAAAACCATGATAACAAAACACACAACTTTTTTTTTGCTTTTTGGAATTTTGTATTTTTTGGGTTTTTTTTCCCTTTTTTGGAGGGATGGAGGGGGTTACCATTACTTTGGAACACTGACACACACCGAGGTACTATACAGTAAGCCTGCTGAAGGAAAATATCGGACGCAGTGGGGAAAAAGGTAACCACGACACAGAACGATGAAAACCATGATAACAAAACACACAACTTTTTTTTTTGCTTTTTGGAATTTTGTATTTTTTTTGTTTTTTTTTTTTCCTTTTTTTGGAGGGATGGAGGGGGTTACCATTACTTTGGAACACTGACACACACAGAGGTACTGTACAGTAAGCCTGCTGAAGGAAAATATTGGATGCAGTGGGGAAAAAGGTAACCACGACACAGAACAAGAAAAACCATGTTAACAAAACACACAACTTTTTTTTTTTTTTTTGGGAATTTTGTACAGGTATTTTTTTATTATTATTATTAATTTTTGTTTTGGGTAATTTTTTTTTTTAGATTTACTGTCTTTGGGGTGGGGTGTAGGAACAGCAGCACACACACTCGGAAAACCGACCGGTGAAGAGAAACACTTTGCAACTTTTTTTTTATTATTATTATTATTATTATTATTATTATTATTTTTTTTTTTATTTTTTTTTTAATGATATCATGTTTTGTTGTTATTCCTGTATACAGTAGTAATGTATATTTGTACTGTACAGTATGTTTTGTTTTACTGTAGGTTTACTTTTGAAGGAACTGAGACAAACTCACGGAAAATTCAGTATTCGGTTAAAAGTACAGTACAGTAACACCACTGCTTCATCACCGAGTTGTGCACAAGGGAGGGCAAACTGTTGGCAACGGTGGTAACGGTTGCCTTACATGATCGAGGCGTCTCCATGCTGTTCTCCTCTTCATTCGTAGTAGTCCGTTGATGGTATTGATGATGGAAGTTTTATGGTGCTTCTGAAGTATAATCCGTTTGCCACATCTTCTCATGATGTCTTTTCTTACATTTTTTGGCAGTGCAGATTTCCCATTCTTCCCATTGTAATTCACATGGTTTGCCCATGACAAATAAAGATCATGTGGCACATGTTCTTGAAAAATAAATTGTGCATATCTGTTCAGTTGTTCATGTGCCTTTCCATAAAGCAGGTCGTCCGTTGCATCTGTGATGTCGCACAGTGGAATATTGGGCAGAACAGGTCCACAGTCTGTCTCGTTGTCTGGCTCTGCAGGGGTGCTGCACTGAGTGGGTGCTCGAGGAAGCTGCAGAGTCACTTCACCAAAGTCCATCACTTGGTGTGCTGTAGAAGGCAGTTCTACGTGTCTATTCACGACTATTGTGGTGTCCACTTCACTGGGTGCATTCACTTCGCCGCCAAAATCCACTTCACAGAGTGCACCCAGTTCGCTGAATGTAGACACTTCGCCCGGGCCATCCAATCCACCGAGTGCACCCAGTTCGCCAAATGAATTCACTTCACCCGGTTCATCCAATTCGCAGAGTGCATCTATTCTGCCAGGTCCATCTTCAATTCGACACATCTGCACAGCTACTTCATGGGTTTGTGGTGTTGCTTTTTTCACTGTGTTAACGATGATGTCTTCCATTGCGCAGATGATCCGGTCATTCACTGATGTTGTGATGGTGTGAGTCGCTGATTCGATGAGGGTATTGACTGATGTCATGATGGTATTACTTACCGATTTGATGAGGTCTTCTTTCACTGATTCAATGAGGACCTCCTTCATTGATTCAACGGTGTTCTTCAATGTATCTTTTAATACAGCATTTTCGATCTCCAGCCGATGTACCTTTTCTTGAAGCTCCTGTGCACCATGGTCGTCTTGCAGGTTGTCCATCAATTCTTTTGTTCCTGAAAGATTTCCAAAATCCAGCTTTCTTCTTGGTGAAGAATGTTCTTGTTGACCTGGGGTCGAAACAAAATCCAAAACAACAAACTCCTCATTTGGATCAATACTTACTGCCTGTACCAGTGTTTGATCAATGCTGACCACTGGTACAGGTACATCTTTAGCCAACACAGTCTCCAGCTTTCTTCTTGGTGAAGAATGTTCTTGTTGACCTGGGGTCGAAACAAAATCCAAAACAACAAACTCCTCATTTGGATCAATACTTACTGCCTGTACCAGTGTTTGATCAATGCTGACCACTGGTACAGGTACATCTTTAGCCAACACAGTCTCCTTGTATGAAGGACCAGCTTCAATATCTGTAATAGAGAAAGGGACGTTGTTATCGTTACCTACAATCTGCTCTAAAACACCATTCTTTGCCTTGGCATTTTTCCTTGGCTTTACTGTGACTGGAATGTTCTCTTTTTTGGCAGTAGTCTTCTTTGCCTTTTTGGGTGCATTCTGTGGAACCAATGCATCCAAGGCCAATTGTCTCTTGTTGGAACGTGCACTGCGTTTTCCATAGAATGTTGCACTTGATACATTCATTGTTGTTTGTCTACAAAAAAATAATTACACATGAAATTGTGTTCCACTATCCAGTAAAGCAGTTTTACAGTAGCACAATAATGTCCAGTAGATTACAGTACAGTACATGACTGTACAGTACTGTATGTACTGTACTGTCATGGCCGTAACTACTGTACCATACAGTAGGTGCAAGGGGTGCAGCTGCTATGGGGCCCAGAGCTGCAGGGGGCCCATCTTTACTGTTTAAGTACAGTAATATGTTAATAGAGTTACACAAAATGGCCGCCAAATGTCTAGGGGCCTCGTGGAAGCGGGGGGGGGGGAGGGAACACTGGGAGAGGTTTGGGAAAAGTTGGAAGCACGGCTGCACGTAGAAAAGACGGGGAAAGCAGGACCGAGCAACGGGGAGCGGATACCGTCGTTGCTGCTCGAGCGTCTCATTAGCTCGAGCGTCTCATTAGCTCGAGCGTCTCATTAGCTCGAGCGTCCCAGGCTCCGGGGAGGAGGGGTCGGTGTGCTATACGGGCAAGCGTCGGTCGCTCGATATACCGCCAAACGCCTAGGGGCCTCGTGGAAGCGGGGGGGGGAGGTTTGGGAAAGGTTGGAAGCACAGAGAAAGGACGGGGAAACCAGGGCCGTGCGACGGGGAGCGGGCATACAGTAGCCCCAGGGAGGAGGGGCAGCGTCGCTCGAGGCAGTTTCGCTCGGAGGCAGGGTTACACAAAATGGCCGCCAAATGTCTACGGGCCTCGTGGAAGCGGGGGGGAGGGAACACTGGGAGAGGTTTGGGAAAGGTTGGAAGCACAGAGAAAGGACGGGGAAACCAGGGCCGTGCGACGGGGAGCGGGCATACAGTAGCCCCGGGGAGGAGGGGCAGCGTCGCTCGAGAGCGCTCGAGGCAGTTTCGCTCGGAGGCAGGGTTACACAAAATGGCCGCCAAATGTCTACGGGCCTCGTGGAAGCGGGGGGGAGGGAACACTGGGAGAGGCTGGAAGCATGGCTGCACGGAGAAAAGACGGGGAAAGCAGGGCAGAGCGACGTGGAGCGGATACCGTCGTTGCTGCTCGAGCGTCTCATTAGCTCGAGCGTCCCATTAGCTCGAGCGTCCCATTAGCTCGAGCGTCCCAGGCTCCGGGGAGGAGGGGTCGGTGTGCTATACGGGCAAGCGTCGGTCGCTCGATATACCGCCAAACGCCTAGGGGCCTCGTGGAAGCGGGGGGGGGAGGGAACACTGGGAGAGGTTTGGGAAAGGTTGGAAGCACAGAGAAAGGACGGGGAAACCAGGGCCGTGCGACGGGGAGCGGGCATACAGTAGCCCCGGGGAGGAGGGGCAGCGTCGCTCGAGGCAGTTTCGCTCGGAGGCAGGGTTACACAAAATGGCCGCCAAATGTCTACGGGCCTCGTGGAAGCGGGGGGGAGGGAACACTGGGAGAGGTTTGGGAAAGGTTGGAAGCACAGAGAAAGGACGGGGAAACCAGGGCCGTGCGACGGGGAGCGGGCATACAGTAGCCCCGGGGAGGAGGGGCAGCGTCGCTCGAGAGCACTCGAGGCAGTTTCGCTCGGAGGCAGGGTTACACAAAATGGCCGCCAAATGTCTACGGGCCTCGTGGAAGCGGGGGGGAGGGAACACTGGGAGAGGCTGGAAGCATGGCTGCACGGAGAAAAGACGGGGAAAGCAGGGCAGAGCGACGTGGAGCGGATACCGTCGTTGCTGCTCGAGCGTCTCATTAGCTCGAGCGTCCCATTAGCTCGAGCGTCCCATTAGCTCGAGCGTCCCAGGCTCCGGGGAGGAGGGGTCGGTGTGCTATACGGGCAAGCGTCGGTCGCTCGATATACCGCCAAACGCCTAGGGGCCTCGTGGAAGCGGGGGGGGAGGGAACACTGGGAGAGGTTTGGGAAAGGTTGGAAGCACAGAGAAAGGACGGGGAAACCAGGGCCGTGCGACGGGGAGCGGGCATACAGTAGCCCCGGGGAGGAGGGGCAGCGTCGCTCGAGAGCGCTCGAGGCAGTTTCGCTCGGAGGCAGGGTTACACAAAATGGCCGCCAAATGTCTACGGGCCTCGTGGAAGCGGGGGGGAGGGAACACTGGGAGAGGTTTGGGAAAGGTTGGAAGCACAGAGAAAGGACGGGGAAACCAGGGCCGTGCGACGGGGAGCGGGCATACAGTAGCCCCGGGGAGGAGGGGCAGCGTCGCTCGAGGCAGTTTCGCTCGGAGGCAGGGTTACACAAAATGGCCGCCAAATGTCTACGGGCCTCGTGGAAGCGGGGGGGAGGGAACACTGGGAGAGGTTTGGGAAAGGTTGGAAGCACAGAGAAAGGACGGGGAAACCAGGGCCGTGCGACGGGGAGCGGGCATACAGTAGCCCCGGGGAGGAGGGGCAGCGTCGCTCGAGAGCGCTCGAGGCAGTTTCGCTCGGAGGCAGGGTTACACAAAATGGCCGCCAAATGTCTACGGGCCTCGTGGAAGCGGGGGGGAGGGAACACTGGGAGAGGCTGGAAGCATGGCTGCACGGAGAAAAGACGGGGAAAGCAGGGCAGAGCGACGTGGAGCGGATACCGTCGTTGCTGCTCGAGCGTCTCATTAGCTCGAGCGTCCCATTAGCTCGAGCGTCCCATTAGCTCGAGCGTCCCAGGCTCCGGGGAGGAGGGGTCGGTGTGCTATACGGGCAAGCGTCGGTCGCTCGATATACCGCCAAACGCCTAGGGGCCTCGTGGAAGCGGGGGGGGGGGAGGGAACACTGGGTGCAATGAGCGTTTACATACAGAATACAGTTTAAAAATAAGGTATATTTATATCGAAATACTGATAGAAAAAGATTTACCGTTCAGGAACTTTTGCTAGTAGCACTTGAAACCAGCCGAGTTCCGTGAGGCCAGCAAAGATTTCAAATGCAAGCAGAAGTACAGGAACGGTATCAGGAAACTTCAAGAAGTCTTGAGAGGAGAGGAGCCGAACAGCAAGTCTGCTTACGAGGAAACAGGTTTGCCGAGTGGTAGCTGGAGTGCCTGGGGACGCCCTTTTTATGTGAAACAAACAAAAGGTTTTTTCCACGCCCAAAGCAGGTCCTGTGATTGGATTATGGAAATTGTTCACGCCCCAAACATATCTGCAGAGACCAATCTCAGGGTCTGGATCTTGGGCGGGAAAAACCTTTTGTTTGTTTCACATAAAAAGGGCGTCCCCAGGCACTCCAGCTACCACTCGGCAAACCTGTTTCCTCGTAAGCAGACTTGCTGTTCGGCTCCTCTCCTCTCAAGACTTCTTGAAGTTTCCTGATACCGTTCCTGTACTTCTGCTTGCATTTGAAATCTTTGCTGGCCTCACGGAACTCGGCTGGTTTCAAGTGCTACTAGCAAAAGTTCCTGAACGGTAAATCTTTTTCTATCAGTATTTCGATATAAATATACCTTATTTTTAAACTGTATTCTGTATGTAAACGCTCATTGCACCCAGTGTTCCCTCCCCCCCCCCCCCGCTTCCACGAGGCCCCTAGGCGTTTGGCGGTATATCGAGCGACCGACGCTTGCCCGTATAGCACACCGACCCCTCCTCCCCGGAGCCTGGGACGCTCGAGCTAATGAGACGCTCGAGCTAATGAGACGCTCGAGCAGCAACGACGGTATCCGCTCCCCGTCGCTCGGCCCTGCTTTCCCCGTCTTTTCTCCGTGCAGCCATGCTTCCAACCTCTCCCAGTGTTCCCTCCCCCCCGCTTCCACGAGGCCCGTAGACATTTGGCGGCCATTTTGTGTAACCCTGCCTCCGAGCGAAACTGCCTCGAGCGCTCTCGAGCGACGCTGCCCCTCCTCCCCGGGGCTACTGTATGCCCGCTCCCCGTCGCACAGCCCTGGTTTCCCCGTCCTTTCTCTGTGCTTTCAACCTTTCCCAAACCTCTCCCAGTGTTCCCTCCCCCCGCTTCCACGAGGCCCCTAGGCGTTTGGCGGTATATGGAGCGACCGACGCTTGCCCGTATAGCACACCGACCCCTCCTCCCCGGAGCCTGGGACGCTCGAGCTAATGAGACGCTCGAGCTAATGAGACGCTCGAGCAGCAACGACGGTATCCGCTCCCCGTCGCTCGGCCCTGCTTTCCCCGTCTTTTCTCCGTGCAGCCATGCTTCCAACCTCTCCCAGTGTTCCCTCCCCCCCGCTTCCACGAGGCCCGTAGACATTTGGCGGCCATTTTGTGTAACCCTGCCTCCGAGCGAAACTGCCTCGAGCGCTCTCGAGCGACGCTGCCCCTCCTCCCCGGGGCTACTGTATGCCCGCTCCCCGTCGCACAGCCCTGGTTTCCCCGTCCTTTCTCTGTGCTTTCAACCTTTCCCAAACCTCTCCCAGTGTTCCCTCCCCCCGCTTCCACGAGGCCCCTAGGCGTTTGGCGGTATATGGAGCGACCGACGCTTGCCCGTATAGCACACCGACCCCTCCTCCCCGGAGCCTGGGACGCTCGAGCTAACGGGACGCTCGAGCTAATGAGACGCTCGAGCAGCAACGACGGTATCCGCTCCACGTCGCTCTGCCCTGCTTTCCCCGTCTTTTCTCCGTGCAGCCATGCTTCCAGCCTCTCCCAGTGTTCCCTCCCCCCCGCTTCCACGAGGCCCGTAGACATTTGGCGGCCATTTTGTGTAACCCTGCCTCCGAGCGAAACTGCCTCGAGCGCTCTCGAGCGACGCTGCCCCTCCTCCCCGGGGCTACTGTATGCCCGCTCCCCGTCGCACGGCCCTGGTTTCCCCGTCCTTTCTCTGTGCTTCCAACCTTTCCCAAACCTCTCCCAGTGTTCCCTCCCCCCCCCTTCCACGAGGCCCCTAGGCGTTTGGCGGTATATCGAGCGACCGACGCTTGCCCGTATAGCACACCGACCCCTCCTCCCCGGAGCCTGGGACGCTTGAGCTAATGAGACGCTCGAGCTAACGAGAAGTTGACGCATTAGCAACTGAGTGCTGTACAGTACATCATTGTCAATTATTACCACCAACGTTGTTTTTTTTTGGGGGGGGGAGGGGGGGGGTAAAGGTACTGTAACATTTTTAAAAAAAAATGTTTAATGTACTATAGTAATTTGTATTGCGAAAAAGTCCATGTACTGTATTTCTAAATGTACTGTCTTCTCTTCATACAGGGAAGTCTCTAGTACAGCTGTCCAAAATGCCAGTTAAGATCAACAAGGCGATGAGCAAAATAATTGCAAACATGAAAAAAGAAAATAAAACTACCAAAGAGATCCAGGCTTGGCTGAGGGAAAGTGGGATTGTAGTCACTTTACAAACAGTGCGCTATCATGCTTTCGAGAGAACAACGGCCAGAAAGGAAATATTTGCTCCAAAGTGCTCTTGGTAAGATCAGTGTTGTGTAGTAAATTACCTGTAATGTACTGTACTGTATTGTTTGTTAAACTGGTACTGTATAAACTACTGTACTGTACAGTATGTCCAGTAGTATTAACCTTTGCTGTACTACAGTAATATAGAACATGAAACGTTTCAGTCATTGCCTTGTACTGTACTGTACATTAACTCTTATTTACTGTGTGCACTGTAGGAGAGCTGAAAAAATTGTGGAGAAAATAACTCGTGAGAATGATGAAATCTCTGCTCGACAAATTAAAAACATCTTCAAAACAGAGTATGATTTTGACATATCACTCACCAGCATTCGAAAAATGCGTCGGAAAATGGGATGGAAATATTGTGCTACAAGGTACAGTACAGTAAGAGTTTTGTATAGAGCAGTAATGCGCGCCATTTCACATTAACCCCTTGAGTGGTGGGTTTTGCTGTACAAACCTACAGTACCAGGGCAGCGGCGGCAGAGCTTGATGCTACTGTTCCTCATAGTGACAATGGCGTCATGATGAGGGATTTTCGTGGCAGCTCTGGAGGACTCGGCCTGAGCACTCGCCAGCCCCCACAAGCCGCACCAACCATACCCGGCAGTGGGGGAGGGGTGGGGGAATTGACTGGAGGTGCTGCACCAGTGGTGCACACAAGGACACCACTGGCGTACACCTACTGTATAGTGGCATGCCTTGAGATTTTCCGGGACAGCCCACTGCACCAGCACAGCTGAATCCGGAAAATCTCCAGGCATTCAGTACAGTACCACTCAAGTGGTTAATACCTACATTATTTGCATACAGTACTGCACGGTTGTTTAATGATGTCTATAATACAGTACTGTATTAAATTACCTGTATATTTTTGTGCTGTTGACAGGATAACTCCCATGGTTAGAGATGTCAACAAAGAGAAGAGAGTGGAACAGGCACGTCGTTGGATTGAGAGCGGTGAAACTTTTCAGGATGTCCTTTTCACCGATGAATCCTCAGTTGCACTCGAGAGGTTCTCGCGAATGTCATTCCGTAAGAAGGACCATATCTCATTGAAGCCACGGCCAAAGCATCCACTGAAAGTCCACGTATGGGGAGCCATATCACGATTGGGAGCTGGCCCATTGTTAATGTTCGAAGGTACAGTATAGTACAGTATACAGTACCATGCGTTGTCTGTGTTTGTAAGAAATAATGTACTATACTGTACACTACAATAATTAAAATTGAATGCAGTGGTTATTAATAAACAATACTGCTTTTTTCTCTAGGGATCATGGATAAACAATTCTTTCAAGAAAGAATAGTAGAGGGATGTATGGTGCCATATGTGCGGAAACGTTTCCCATCGCATCATAGACTATTCCAGGACAATGATCCTAAACACTCTGCCTCTGCAAAATTCATGGAAGAGAAAGGCATCAATTGGGAACGCACACCACCAGAGTGAGTATTGCTTTAATATTGTACTGTACTTTTATGGTTTTATCAAGATTGTATGCTTTTCTGTTCTAAAAGAAACATTATTGAAATACCTTTATTGTATCATACTGTTTACTTTAGATCCCCGGACATGAATCCAATTGAATTGGTATGGGCTCAAATGAAGTATTACATCAGGAACACTGCGAAGCCGACAACAAAACAGCAGCTGTTGGATGGGATCCGTAAATTTTGGCAAGAAGTGCTGACACCGGACATTTGTAATAATTGCATAAATCATCTATATAAAGTATTGCCTGTTATAGTCAAAATAAATGGACAACCCAGTGGTATGTAGTACTGTATTAAAATAGTATAGAAGTACTTAATCAGTCTGTTTTCTGTGTGTTTCTCTATGAACCCCCACCCCAAAATACTGTATAATAAAAATAAAAGTTGTGTGTGTGATGTTACAGTACTGTACAGCAGTGTTGCAAGCAAGGGGGTACGGTGTGGTACAGAGTACTGTACAGTACCTGTAAGAAATACAGTATGTTGCAGGTACGCAGTACCACTTACTCCCTGACCCACTGTCAATTCTATTTTTAATTTAAGTCTAAATATAATACATCCGCAGCCCGCCCACTCAGCGTTATGATTGGCGTAGCTACCGCTACTGCTGATTTAGCCTGTCACACTGACAGGCATCTGCAGTGGCGATAGCATGAAGAGCAGGCTCCACAATTGTAAGCACAATCTGCCCAGCTCTCCGCCAAGCAAGAGCCAACCGACCCCCAGTCATTTCCTGCTTCTCATTCCCTGTCTCCTGATGCCACGCCACTATTGTCATTTAGGGCCTTATTCGCATTCACTCTTTCTGTCACAATTCTTCTTAGATGGACAAAACTGCAGGTGGGGCAGATGTACAGTATAATGAGCAGAGAGAATTAGATTTGGGTGAGTTACAGTATTTTGTTTCTGTGCAGGAAAAATACTGACTGCTTTATTGTTACACTGCAATATAGAGCTTACTGTACTGTACTTTGAAGTACAGTACAGTAAAACCCCACCCAAATCTAATTCTCTCTGCAATAGTAAAATCTACCCCACCTGCAGTGCACATGGTTTTGTCCATCTAAGAAGAATTTTGTCAGAAAGAGTAAATTCGAATAAGGCCCTTAGTCACTCTTCTAGCTTTGTGTGACCACGAACACTCATGACACATGGCCACACCCATACAGTATTTGGTAGAGCCCATGAGTACTGTACCACCAAGAAAAAAATTCTACCTGCACCACTGCTGTACAGTACCTTTTGTTTATTATTCTGTCCTGCACCTTGCTACTGAACTGTACCTTGTCCCCTCTGATTGTACTGTATGCCATATTATCCATCTGTTGTCAATAAAAGTATTTTACTGTACTGTACATGTGGATAACAAGTAGAAAAATGTTGATTCGGTGCAATGTACTGTACTGTAGACAGTCTGTTTTACTGTATTTGTGTGTCTTGCTGAACCCCCACCCCAAACAAATAAAAAAAAAATAATAATCTGTGTGTGATTTTTTTTTTTTTCTATTCTGTACTGTACTGTACCTTGCTACCTTTTCCCCACTGATTGTACTGTATGCCATATCATCCATCTGCTGTCAATAAAAGTGTTTACTACAGTATTCAGTATTTGCAGTAGCATACAATAAGTTACTGTACAGTATCGTCTCACGCTGGAAAAAAGACAAGGATACATTGGAGTAACAATAAAATATTTATAAATACAGTATGAAAAAAAAAGAAACAACGCCAGAATAACAATTAAATTAAACGAACTAAAAATTGGAAAATGAAATCAATGAACTGGTGCATCAGCACCCGCACCGCCTCAAGCGCCCTGAGCCGCTGAGCCCTCTGTTGTTGTTCTGTGGTGGGGAAGTAAAATGTTAACGTTACTATAGTGTACTGTACGGTAAGTACTGTACTGTACTGTATTATTATTCTACAAAAGCAATCCCAACCACTGACATACTGTACTGTAACTGTACCTCTATAATTGGGGCCGGAACCCGGGCCAGGCCCCTGCGAGTCTGATCCTGGCCTGTGCTGGCTTATCCGCAGTTGGTGTCTTGGGCCCCCATGGACGATTGGCACTGTAGTGGGAGAAAAAGTGAGCATTACAATACAGCATGTACAGAACCTGTTCCACTTAGTGGCCCTTCTTCACTTCAACGGTGGTGGTCGTACTGTACTGTACAGTATGCCATAAAATAAAGCATGCCATGCCAAAAGAAGAAGCTGGTGGGTGGGACAGGCTTTTCTATTGGATTTACTGTTCAGGACTGTGTCAGAGGCGGAACTCAGTTCCCTCTACCATTGGAAACCAGTTGCCCATCACTTTTACACCTCTGGTTACAGTGCAGTACTACAGTAATTCTTACCACTTTCATCGTCCTCCTCCTCATCTTCCTCCAGCTCCATGGCCTCCACCTCAATGATGTCTGAGTGGAGAAAGGAAAATACAGTAGTACAGGAAAAAAAACATCATTTGCCTACTTACAGGTACTGTACTGAACATGTACTGTACAGTACAACTCCATAGAAGAAGGTCCTAATGGTGTAGATTGAAATGTCTACACACCATCTCCAAGCGGGCACCACCCACCTACAGTAGTGTACTGTACAAACAGGCAAGGCCCAAAGTCTGCGTGACACCCAGCGCAGAGCCCCCCCAAAGTGAAGTCCTACACCAAAGGCATTGTCAGTTCCTCCAGAACCACCTGCACTTCCAACCACTTCAACAGCCAACCCCCACCTCCGCATCCCACAAAGCACCCCCTCCACCGGACCACTGTACTCACTGCCTGGCTCCTGGTCCTCCTGCTGCTCCACCTCCTCCTCCTGTTCCTTCTCGGTGTCGAGGAGAACCGCCTCTTCTACCCGGGTGTGGCCTAGTGATGCTGCATTAAAAATAAAAAAAAATAAAAACATTGTAAACGTACTGTACTGTAAAGTAAATTCCCTTCTACTTTTAGAACTCCATAGAACGGTTGTGTCAAAGTCATGGCCCTCCAATTGTTGTGGAAGTACTGTACACATCCCACCCAGCATGCCATGCCACAGTTTTAACAATCCATCATACTGTACTGTATACAAAAAGTGGCATGCTGGGATGTGTACATATGTACTGTACAACCAGCAAAGGCCCAAAGGCTGCGTGACACTCAATGCAGTGCACCCCAAAGTGAATGCCTTCGCTGAACGGCATCTTCAGTTCCTCCAGAACCACCTGCACTTCCAACCACTTCAACAGCCAACCCCCACCTCCGCATCCCACAAAGCACCCCCTCCACCGGACCACTGTACTCACTGCCTGGCTCCTGGTCCTCCTGCTGCTCCACCTCCTCCTCCTGTTCCTTCTCGGTGTCGAGGAGAACCGCCTCTTCTACCCGGGTGTGGCCTAGTGATGCTGCATTAAAAATAAAAAAAAATAAAAACATTGTAAACGTACTGTACTGTAAAGTAAATTCCCTTCTACTTTTAGAACTCCATAGAACGGTTGTGTCAAAGTCATGGCCCTCCAATTGTTGTGGAAGTACTGTACACATCCCACCCAGCATGCCATGCCACAGTTTTAACAATCCATCATACTGTACTGTATACAAAAAGTGGCATGCTGGGATGTGTACATATGTACTGTACAACCAGCAAAGGCCCAAAGGCTGCGTGACACTCAATGCAGTGCACCCCAAAGTGAATGCCTTCGCTGAACGGCATCTTCAGTTCCTCCAGAACCACCTGCACTTCCAACCACTTCAACAGCCAACCCCCACCTCCGCATCCCACAAAGCACCCCCTCCACCGGACCACTGTACTCACTGCCTGGCTCCTGGTCCTCCTGCTGCTCCACCTCATCCTCCTCTTCCTCCTCGGTGTCGAGGAGAACCGCCTCTTCTTCCCGGGTGTGGCCTAGTGATGCTGCATTAAAAAAAAAAAAAAAAACATTGTAAACGTACTGTACTGTACAGTAAATTCCCTTCTACTTTTAGAACTCCATAGAACGGTTGTGTCAAAGTCATGGCCCTCCAATTGTTGTGGAAGTACTGTACACATCCCACCCAGCATGCCATGCCACAGTTTTAACAATCCATCATACTGTACTGTATACAAAAAGTGGCATGCTGGGATGTGTACATATGTACTGTACAACCAGCAAAGGCCCAAAGGCTGCGTGACACTCAATGCAGTGCACCCCAAAGTGAATGCCTTCGCTGAACGGCATCTTCAGTTCCTCCAGAACCACCTGCACTTCCAACCACTTCAACAGCCAACCCCCACCTCCGCATCCCACAAAGCACCCCCTCCACCGGACCACTGTACTCACTGCCTGGCTCCTGGTCCTCCTGCTGCTCCACCTCATCCTCCTCTTCCTCCTCGGTGTCGAGGGGAACCGCCTCTTCTTCCCGGGTGTGGCCTAGTAATGCTGCATTAAAAAAAAAAAAAAAAAACATTGTAAACGTACTGTACTGTACAGTAAATTCCCTTCTACTTTTAGAACTCCATAGAACGGTTGTGTCAAAGTCATGGCCCTCCAATTGTTGTGGAAGTACTGTACACATCCCACCCAGCATGCCATGCCACAGTTTTAACAATCCATCATACTGTACTGTATACAAAAAGTGGCATGCTGGGATGTGTACATATGTACTGTACAACCAGCAAAGGCCCAAAGGCTGCGTGACACTCAATGCAGTGCACCCCAAAGTGAATGCCTTCGCTGAACGGCATCTTCAGTTCCTCCAGAACCACCTGCACTTCCAACCACTTCAACAGCCAACCCCCACCTCCGCATCCCACAAAGCACCCCCTCCACCGGACCACTGTACTCACTGCCTGGCTCCTGGTCCTCCTGCTGCTCCACCTCATCCTCCTCTTCCTCCTCGGTGTCGAGGAGAACCGCCTCTTCTTCCCGGGTGTGGCCTAGTGATGCTGCATTAAAAAAAAAAAAAACATTGTAAACGTACTGTACTGTACAGTAAATTCCCTTCTACTTTTAGAACTCCATAGAACGGTTGTGTCAAAGTCATGGCCCTCCAATTGTTGTGGAAGTACTGTACACATCCCACCCAGCATGCCATGCCACAGTTTTAACAATCCATCATACTGTACTGTATACAAAAAGTGGCATGCTGGGATGTGTACATATGTACTGTACAACCAGCAAAGGCCCAAAGGCTGCGTGACACTCAATGCAGTGCACCCCAAAGTGAATGCCTTCGCTGAACGGCATCTTCAGTTCCTCCAGAACCACCTGCACTTCCAACCACTTCAACAGCCAACCCCCACCTCCGCATCCCACAAAGCACCCCCTCCACCGGACCACTGTACTCACTGCCTGGCTCCTGGTCCTCCTGCTGCTCCACCTCATCCTCCTCTTCCTCCTCGGTGTCGAGGGGAACCGCCTCTTCTTCCCGGGTGTGGCCTAGTAATGCTGCATTAAAAAAAAAAAAAAAAAACATTGTAAACGTACTGTACTGTACAGTAAATTCCCTTCTACTTTTAGAACTCCATAGAACGGTTGTGTCAAAGTCATGGCCCTCCAATTGTTGTGGAAGTACTGTACACATCCCACCCAGCATGCCATGCCACAGTTTTAACAATCCATCATACTGTACTGTATACAAAAAGTGGCATGCTGGGATGTGTACATATGTACTGTACAACCAGCAAAGGCCCAAAGGCTGCGTGACACTCAATGCAGTGCACCCCAAAGTGAATGCCTTCGCTGAACGGCATCTTCAGTTCCTCCAGAACCACCTGCACTTCCAACCACTTCAACAGCCAACCCCCACCTCCGCATCCCACAAAGCCCCCCCTCCACCGGACCACTGTACTCACTGCCTGGCTCCTGGTCCTCCTGCTGCTCCACCTCATCCTCCTCTTCCTTCCTACAGTACACCGCATTGTTGATCCCTATTCACACACAGCCCCAATTGTTTATGGTGTACTGTACAGTACATGTACTGTAGGGTGTGGATTGAAATGTCGAATGACATAATGTCGAATGTCAAAATGTCGACACCACAATGTCAAATGTGTAAAAATGTCGACATGGGTTAATGTCGACATTTCAAAAATGTCGACTGCCATAATGTTGACTGGGGTTATGTCGAATTGCTCTTTTGGGTTTTTTTTGGCCCGAAATGTCAACAGTGTCGACATGGACACTATTGACATAGTGAATCGGACCCTCGCATCGCTCGCTTCGCTCGCGATGCTTAGGGCATTTTTACACATTTGACATTGTGGTGTCGACATTTTGACATTCGACATTATGTCATTCGACATTATGACCGCATCCCGTACTGTGAAAGTGCGCCGTTGATATGGTCTGCTGCCCAGGGCCCACACAGACCATATCGACGGTGCTCTCTAGAGCCGCCAACCCCCCCTCCCTGTACCCCCCTCGGTACAGTACTGTGCTTACAGCGCCTGATGGCCTGAAGTCTCTCAGGATCCCTCCTGACCAGGTCACTCCAGCGCCGCTCTAAGGAGCGGATAGACCGCTGACGGCCAGTGTCCCTAAGGATAGCCCTGCGGGTCTTTCTGTAGGCCTTCATTTTCTCCTTGTTGCTGGAGAGAGTCCTGTCTCTCCAGCGCACAAGGTGCCTCAGCTCCCGGGTGCTGTACGGGCCCTCTCTGCGCTCCGCCATTGTACTGTACAATGCAGTGGTGCACAGCATACAGTACAATAAAGCACAGGTGACGCAAAATTTCGGCGCGGGGGTCCTAGACACATGACTTTCATCATGCGCCCAAAACTTTATTTAAAAGAGTTTGGAGATACTAAATCGCTAGGACATACTGTACTGTATAGTTTTATTAAATATCATTCTACAAAATACTGTACACACTGTATTCCAATAGAAAAAACCCTGAGGATGGCCCGCCAGCTCTGGAAGCACGTCTGGCACGGCCCGCCCCTTCGTGGATTCTTTGCTCTGCAGGAGATGTTGAAGTGTAATGACCTGTATTAGCCGACCCCCTCCACCCCTGGGGGGAGGGGAGGAGGCGCTTGACTTCATTACTCCTTGCAAGAGACAATACAGTATTGCAGCGTGTGAAATAGGGCTTTCTTAAACCAGTCACCCCCGGCAAACCTCGCACTGGACGCTTCAACTCATACTGTAACTCTTGGTCCTCGCGGAGGTTCAGTCGCATTAGCGGCTAAATCTCCCGAGTGTACTATCTAGATTCGGCCGCAGATGCGCCTGAACCTCCGTGAAGTCTGGTCTGTCAGGACTCGGCTTGTGAATCCTTCAGTACACATTTAGTGGTCTACGCTAGCTTTATTGATTACTGTGCATTTATAAATAAATAAATGAATGAATGAATAAATAAATAAACATCAAAATTATCTTACAACCCCCTCCCCTCCGTAATCGAACTCGGGCCTCCTGCTTGGATTGCCGCGCAGCTAACCACTAGACTACTGCACGGTCATGTAAACCGTGGCAGGAGGAGGAGGAGCAGCAGTTGTGATGGCAAAACCAGTACCCCTGCAGCCTCTGAGACGCCCCCCTGGCGAGAACCCCGAGGACGGCACGGCCCGCCCCTTCGTGGATTCTTTGCTCTGCAGGAGATGTTGAAGTGTAATGACCTGTATTAGCCGACCCCCTCCACCCCTGGGGGGAGGGGAGGAGGCGCTTGACTTCATTACTCCTTGCAAGAGACAATACAGTATTGCAGCGTGTGAAATAGGGCTTTCTTAAACCAGTCACCCCCGGCAAACCTCGCACTGGACGCTTCAACTCATACTGTAACTCTTGGTCCTCGCGGAGGTTCAGTCGCATTAGCGGCTAAATCTCCCGAGTGTACTATCTAGATTCGGCCGCAGATGCGCCTGAACCTCCGTGAAGTCTGGTCTGTCAGGACTCGGCTTGTGAATCCTTCAGTACACATTTAGTGGTCTACGCTAGCTTTATTGATTACTGTGCATTTATAAATAAATAAATGAATGAATGAATAAATAAATAAACATCAAAATTATCTTACAACCCCCTCCCCTCCGTAATCGAACTCGGGCCTCCTGCTTGGATTGCCGCGCAGCTAACCACTAGACTACTGCACGGTCATGTAAACCGTGGCAGGAGGAGGAGGAGCAGCAGTTGTGATGGCAAAACCAGTACCCCTGCAGCCTCTGAGACGCCCCCCTGGCGAGAACCCCGAGGACGGCACGGCCCGCCCCTTCGTGGATTCTTTGCTCTGCAGGAGATGTTGAAGTGTAATGACCTGTATTAGCCGACCCCCTCCACCCCTGGGGGGAGGGGAGGAGGCGCTTGACTTCATTACTCCTTGCAAGAGACAATACAGTATTGCAGCGTGTGAAATAGGGCTTTCTTAAACCAGTCACCCCCGGCAAACCTCGCACTGGACGCTTCAACTCATACTGTAACTCTTGGTCCTCGCGGAGGTTCAGTCGCATTAGCGGCTAAATCTCCCGAGTGTACTATCTAGATTCGGCCGCAGATGCGCCTGAACCTCCGTGAAGTCTGGTCTGTCAGGACTCGGCTTGTGAATCCTTCAGTACACATTTAGTGGTCTACGCTAGCTTTATTGATTACTGTGCATTTATAAATAAATAAATAAATAAATAAATAAATAAATGAATGAATAAATGAATAAATAAATAAATAAACATCAAAATTATCTTACAACCCCCTCCCCTCCGTAATCGAACTCGGGCCTCCTGCTTGGTTTGCCGCGCAGCTAACCACTAGACTACTGTACTGTCATGTAATCCGTGGCAGGATGTGATGGCAAAACCAGTACCCCTGCAGCCTCTGAGACGCCCCCCTTGCGAGAACCCCGAGGACGGCCCGCCAGCGTCTGATACCTGTAGTTCTTTCATGGATTGTCTGAGTTTGTCCTTTCATAGATTAGTGCTGTCATGTACTGTAGTACTGTACTTTATTTTAGCGCAAGTCGATACCGTCCAACTCTGGAAAGGCAGGAGGCACTTTGACTTCAGCGCCTCCTCCATTTGCTCACTTGTACTGTATTGTACGTTCACTAGTGTCTCATTTTAATTTACTTTACTGTACTGTACTGTACTTTATCATTTCCCACGAGCACCTCATCGTGCATGAGCGTCTAATCGCGCACGAGCTTCTCATACAGTATAGTAATACGGCGAATGGAGGAATCACTCCGACTGTATCTTGATGGAGCATTAGCCACCCAGTGGTGGCAGATTGTATTACATGGCGAGCAACCATGTCGCTTGGCGGACGCCAGCGCCATAAAAATATCGATGCGCCAGAACCTCCGCCATGGCGTCCAGGCGGCAATAATAAGGCCGGCGCCATCTGTATCCAAAGTTGAGGAGGAGGTCGCATTAAAGTCGCCTGCTAGAATAATAAAACCAGCCATGTTAGGAGATAAAAGAGTCATAACATTACGGAAAAATTCTGGTGAATGGACATTCGGTGCATAGATGTTACAAAGTGTGTAGCGAGTGGCATAAACTGTGGCTTCTAATATGACATATCGTTCTTCTGGGTCTTTTACCGTTGAGTGAACAGTAATGGGAATATTTTTCTTAGTTAAAATTGCCACTCCTCTTGACTTAGAATTGTAATGGGCTGCGGCTTGTAGGGTCCAGCCCAAAGTATTTAATTTGAACAATTCAGGGGGCAACAAATGTGTCTCTTGGAGATACATTACGTCCATCTTTAATTTGTTCAAGTAGTGTAAAAAAATTTCCCTTTTCGAAGGTAGATGGAGACCACGTACATTAAGTGTACCAATTTTCAGTTGCACCATGAGATTGATAAATCAACCGAGTACAAATGTAAGGCGTGATATACATAAAGGAAGTCAGTTATTTGCAGAGACCGAACCCGTATGATACTCTCTAGGGAATTAAGGGAGTAGTGGGGGAGACAAGACACACTGGGGAAAAGCAAATCAATATAATAATATAAGATAATATAAAAAAAAAACACTAACATTAACATCTTTTTGTTCGTCAAAAGACATGGAGGTGTTCCTTTTGGCTATTGAGCTCAGATTCAGAGCCTGGTACCAGACCAGAAGACTAAACATGAGCCCAATCATGCCCAACTCCTCCTCTGTTCCACCTGGACCTCCGAAAAACCAGGGCCTCAATGGGTTTCCCGGTCTTCCAGTGTGAAACATAACAGAAGCAGAGACCAAGTTTCTCTTAGTCTCGGCCTTGAAGTGACGCTAACCGCCCCAGCATTTTTCTTATTTACAAAACATCAGGTAACAATGCAAAAACTTTGGTTGTAATAATCTATCAAATTTTCCTTCCGTGTATAATAATATACCTTTGCCTGATTACACTTCAGACCAACAAAAAAAAAAAAAAAGAGAAACTTTATGAGCAAGTCCTCATGAACCCTCTAATCCACACATGTTACAAGTCTTTACTTCAAGTTAAATCAAACGTAAGGGAGGGGGGGTCCAAAGCTGTATGGCATTTTTTTTTTTTCTGATTGATATTTCACGGGAGAAATCTATGTAACCATAGTGATCATTAACATTTAGACCGTGCCCTAATCACCGTAGTATGGTCATCTGTCACCCATCATGGTGATTTGTTATAAGTCATTCTCAGAAGAAGAATGGTGAGATTCGCCCTGAGCTTCCTCTGCGATAAATGTTTCAGCATCCTGAGGATTTGAGAAATCTTTAAATGCATCCCCCTGGAATAGGCGAAGCCGTGCTGGAAACAAAAGTGCAAATTTTCTGCCCTCTTTCACTAGTTTTGTACATATTGGGGAAAATTCCTTTCGGGCTCTCAGCACTTCAGCCGAATAGTCTTGGAACATTAGTAAATTACTACCATTCCACTGAAGACGTTTGATTTTCCTGTATGCCATCCATAAGGTTTCTTTATGCAGAAAGTTTAAGCACTTAAAGATCACTGGGCGAGGCCTAGAATCTGGGTCTTGCCGTGACGGGCCCAACCTGTGTGCCCTCTCCACCACAATTCCATTACACTGCTCCTGCACCCCTAGAATACCAGGGAGTGTCTGTGCGACAAATGAGTACAAAGCAGGACCCTTGATAGACTCAGGTAAACCAATAATTCTAAGATTATTTCTCCTTGAGCGATTCTCAAGACTGTCCACCTTATTCATGAGCTGATACTGAGACTTCTGTAGGGAGTCAGTGCAGGATTTTAATTTGGCCACGTCCTCAAATACCTCTCCCAGCCTTTGCTCTGTCACTTGTACCTTTTTGGTGACTTGTTTTATCTGGGATTTGACATCCTGAATGGCCTGGGTTAGTTTGGCAGAGTGAGCTTCCATTATGGGGTTCACTGTCTCTCCTACCGCGCGTACAATATCTTCATATGCCAGGGGGGCAGTATGCTGTGGGGAGGGAGACATAGGTAGCAGGGGGGCAGTGGTGGCATGGATTTGGCTGAACAAGTCTGCCTGTGTATCTGCCAGGTGAGACTCTCTCCCTGTACTCACTGTGCTCCCCGAGTGGTGTGGATGAGAACGCTGCGGCTGCGGCTCCAGCTCAGGTGCGTCCGCCATCTTGGGCGCGGCTCTGTCTTTCTGTGTGCGCCGTTTGTTCTCTCCTTCTAGTTTGCGCTGCTCCATTTAGGCTGACACAGCGATGCGGCAGGTGTCCAGGGAGACGGGATTACAGCTTCGGCAGGTCGGTAAGTCACGATGAGGGCACCGGGGTAGCTTAGTAGTGCTGGGGCGGCTGCGGAGCTCCGAGGTGCACGTCTGCTCACATCCCCACAGGAACCGGAAGCTCAGATATGTGTCAATTTATGTGGGAATAACTTTCTAATGCTTTTACTTATCCAACAGATTTTGAGATTGTTTTCTCGTGACACATTGTACTTTAAGTTAGTGTCAAATTTTGGTCGATACATTCTGTGTTTTTTTGTGAAAAATACCAAAATTTGGAAAAAAAAATTGAAAATTTTGCAATTTGCAAAATGTTAAATTTTCTGCTTGTGAGACAAATAATCATACCACTCAAAATAGTTAATAACTAACAAAGACCATATGTCTACTTTATGTTGCCTTCATTATTTCAACCTCCTTTTAATTTTTTTGGACACTAGGAGGCTTAAAATATAAATAGCAAATTCTCAAATTTTCAAGAAAATTTCAAACACTGATTTTTTTAGGGACCAGTTCAGTTCTGATGTGACTTTGATTGACTTGTATGTGAGACACCTCCATAAATGATGCCATTTCAAAAACTGCACCCCTCACAGTATTCAAAACAGCATTTTGAAAGTTTGTTAACCCTTTAGGTGTTTCACAGGAATTAAAACAAAGTGTAGGTGAAATTTCAAAATTTCATTTTTTTAGCAAATTTTCAATTTTAATACATTTTTCTAAGGAACACAGTAGATTTTACTAGAGAAATGTGACTAAAAATTGATTTCCCCCAATTCTTTTGTTTTCATAAATATCCTATATGTGGCCCTAGTGTGCACATTGACCAAACCACAGGCTTCATAATAGAAGGATCACCTACTTGATTTTGGAGCCTCCTTTTTATGAGATTATTTTTTATGCACCATGTAGGTTTCTAGGCACCATAAGATGCTAAAAGTTAGGAACCTCCCCCACAAGTGACCCCATTTTGCAAACTACACCCCTCAGGGAATTTATCTAGGGGTATAGTGTACATTTCAAACCCCCAGGGGTTTCACCAATTTTGGTACAACTGGGCTGTGAAAATGCAAAATTACATTTTTTTACACAAAAATGCAGTTCTGGCTCAAAATTTTTCATTTTCACAAGGAATGAAGGAGACAAAGCACCCCAAAATCTGTGCCGAAATTTCTCCCGAGTACGGCAATGCCTCATATGTGACCAAAAAATACCATTTGGGTGCATGGCAGGACTCAGAAGGGAAGGAGTGATATTTGGATTTTGCAGCACAGATTCTGGTGGAATGAATGGTGGGTGCTATGTCGCATTAGCAAGACCCCCGAAGCACCAATACAGCAGAACCCCCCCACAAGTGACCCCATTTTGCAAACTACACCCCTCAGGGAATTCATCTATGGGTATAGTGAGTACTTTGACCCCTCTGGTGTTTTGTCAAATTGTTAGGCATCGATACGTGAAAATGAAAAATGTCATTTTTTCCATTAATTTGTAGATTCACAACATAATTTTATACTTCCACAAAGGGCAATAGTAGAAAAAGCACCCCAAAATTTGTTACACAATTTCTCCTGAGTATGGCAATACCCCATATATGGTTGTAAAACGCTATTTGATCAGACAGCAGGCTTCAGAAGGGAAGGTGCACCATTTGGCGTTTTTGGCGCAGATTTTGCTGGAATGGTTTTCATGCGCCATGTTGCATTTGCAGAACCCCTGTTGTATCAGAGCAGTCAAAAACCCCAACAAGTGATACCATTTTGTAAACTACACCCCTCAAGGAACTCATCTATGGGTATAGTGAGTACTTTGACCCCACTGGTGTTTTGTCAAATTGTTAGGCATCGATACGTGAAAATGAAAAATGTCATTTTTTCCATTAATTTGTAGATTCACCCCATAATTTTATACTTCCACAAAGGGCAATAGTAGAAAAAGCACCCCAAAATGTATTACACAATTTCTCCTGAGTATGGCAATACCCCATATATGGTTGTAAAACGCTATTTGGGCAGACAGCAGGCTTCAGAAGGGAAGGAGTGCCATTTTATCACAGAGTTTGCTGGAATGGTTTTTGGGCGCCATCTTGCATTTGCAGAGCCCATATTGTACCTGTGCAGTGGAAATCCCAAGCAAGTGATACCTTTTTGTTACTAGCCCCCCTCATGGAACTCACTTACGGCCGTAGTGAGCATTTTGACCCCACTGGTGTTTTGTCAAATTGTTATGGGCTGTGAAAATAAAAAAAAAAACTAATTTTTTCCATTAATATGTAGCTTTAGATCAAAAAGTGCCATTTTCACAAGGGTTAATAGGAGAAATTGTGTAACATATTATGGGGTGCTTTTTCTCCTGAGTATGGCAATAGCATATATGTGTTTGTAAATTTCTGTTTGGACACATGGCAAGACTCAGAAGGGAAGGTAATGGCATGCGGCTCTTTGTACAAGCTGTGTGGAGTACATTAAAATTCAAGGGAAGTGTGATATATCTTAAAACAATCTTTGATACACAAGCCGGGTTGTGTGGGGCAGGTTTCACATTGGTAAGTTGTGTCCTTTCTTATCCCCTTTTTGTAGCATACTCTACATTGTTTCTGGGACCTTCCTTTCTTTCCAGTGTGGGGGACTTCAATCGGAAAATGTTGCCCTGGTACAATTCGCGAGGCCTCGCTTCCAGAAGTACTAGGGCCCCCCTGTTCCTGGTTGCCAAAAATAAGGGCCTTTATTACTGCCTCTTGGTACTCCAGGAATGTCCCCCTTTGGCCTGCACATCGATGTAGTACAAATGCGTTGTACAGTGCCATTTGTACTATGTGTACAGCTAATTTTTTATACCAGAACCTTGTTTTCTCATGGCACTGTAAGGCTTCAGCACTTGATCTGACAGGTCGACCCCCCATGTACCTATTATAATCCACAATGCAGTTGGGTTTTGGGGTTTCGGTATCTTGTGCCCCGCACTGGGACAGGGGTGCTGCTATGGCCATGCACTGTTGTCAAGATAAGGACATCTCTCTTGTCCCTATACTTGACACACAGTACATTGTCGCTGCATAATGCCCTGCTCTCGCCCCTTCTAAGTGTTTGCCCAAGCAGCGACCTAGGGAGGCTTCTATTATTTTTACGTGCAGTGCCGCATGCCACAGTACTTCTGGAAGCGAGGCTTTTGAATAGTGGGACGCTGGTATAGAAATTATCCAGGTACAGGTGGTATCCCTGGTCCAGCAGTGGGTGCACCAAATCCCACACTATCTTCCCACTAATTCCGAGTAAGGGGGGGCATTGTGGGGGGTCTATTTTTGTGTCTCTACCTTCATATATCCTAAATTTGTGTGTGTACCCTGATGTACTCTCACACAGCTTGTACATCTTCACGCCATACCTTGCCCTCTTACTTGGCAGGTACTGGCGGAATTGGAGCCTCCCTTTGAAATGTACCAGGGACTCATCTATTGAAATGTGCTTCTCGGGGATGTATGCCTGGGCAAACTTGGTACTAAAATGGTCTATTAGGGGTCTAAGTTTATATAACCGGTCATAATTGGGGTCATCCCGGGGTGGGCACTGTGCATTATCCCTATAATGGAGAAACCTAAGGATCGCTTCGAAGCGGGTCCTTGACATAGCCACACGGAACATTGGTGTATTGTATAAGATGTCTGTGCTCCAGTAGGACCTAATCGTGGGCTTCTTCACTAGCCCCATGCACAGTACAAGGCCCCAAAATATAACCATTTCATTTTTATGTACAGGGGTCCACTTGCGGGGCTGGGCATAATTAGAGGTGGGGTTTTGCTCAATAAATTGTTGGGCATAAACATTAGTCTGGGTGACCATTAGATCAACTAAATCATCACTAAATTTTTTTTAAAAAAAGTCCAGCTCTCTGAACCCTGCTGAATTGAATTGTATTCCTGGATTCCCTGTGAACTCAGGGACCTGGGGTACGTAGTTTTCAGGGGTTGTCCATGTGGGGTCAGAGGACTCGACTACTGCAGTGGGAGTCCTGCGTTGCCTCCTCGGGGGTTCATCAGAGTCACTAGATGATGAAGAGGATGACAAACGGAAATTTGTCTCATCCTCGCTAGCAGACTCAGTTTCAGAGGCCAGAAACGCGTATGCCTCCTCGGCAGTATATGTTCGTTGGGCCATAGTTTTATTGGTGTATGTATTTATGAGGTGCTTCAACACGTGTGGGGTTTTGTAGCACTGACAATGTGCAAATGCACTGCAAAAATTATGGTGTGCGAATGCACTGAAAAATTATGGGGTACAAATGCACTGAAAAATTACGGTGTACAAGTAACGCACAGAAAAAATTATGGGGTACAAATGCACCGAAAAATTATGGGGTACGAGTAACGCACAGAAAAAATTATGGGGTACAAATGCACCGAAAAATTATGGGGTACGAATAACGCACAGAAAAAATTATGGGGTACAAATGCACCGAAAAATTATGGGGTACGAGTAACGCACAAAAAAAATTATGGGGTACAAATGCACCGAAAAATTATGGGGTACGAATAACGCACAGAAAAAATTATGGGGTACAAATGCACCGAAAAATTAGGGGGTACGAATAACGCACAGAAAAATTATGGTGTACGGATAAGGTACAGAAAAATTATACGGATCACAACACACAAAAAAAGGTGGTGACTACAGGGAGGGTGATCACAGCACAGATGACCACAGGGAGGGTGATCCCAGCACAGATGACCACAGGGAGGGTGATCACAGCACAGATGACCACAGGGAGGGAGATCCCAGCACAGATGACCACAGGGAGGGTGATCACAGCACAGATGACCACAGGGAGGGTGATCCCAGCACAGATGACCACAGGGAGGGTGATATAGGCAGGGGTGACCACAGGGAGGGTGATCCCAGCACAGATGACCACAGGGAGGGTGATATAGGCAGGGGTGACCACAGGGAGGGTGATCCCTGCACAGATGACCACAGGGAGGGTGATATAGGCAGGGGTGACCACAGGGAGTGTGATCCCTGCACAGATGACCACAGGGAGGGTGATATAGGCAGGGGTGACCACAGGGAGGGTGATCCCTGCACAGATGACCACATGGAGGGTGATCCCAGCACAGATGACCACAGGGAGGGTGATATAGGCAGGGGTATTGTGGTGATCAGCGCAATTTTACACAGCCTAAACAGCCTAAACTCTAACACAGCTCTGACACAGCTTCTCCTTCCAAGGCTCTAACACGAGTGAGAGGGTTAGAGCCCAGGAAGAGAAGCAAAACATCCCTTTTTCAATAGAAAGGCTGTGATTGGTTTAGTCAGGACTGACTGACTGACCAATCACAGCGATCGGCGGGGCGGGACCACTCTCATTGGTCCGCCGGCGCACTGACACGATCGGCTGCTGTTGATGACAGCAGCCATCTATACTATGTCGCCTTGTCACTTGACAAGGCGACATGACACGGCGGGGACGTACCGGTACGGCAAGGTGCGCGAACTACCCCGCTGCCGTGACGTACCGGTACGTCCGCGGGCGGGAAGGGGTTAAACATCTGAAACTCAATGATTTTCATTGTTTTATTATTATCATCATTGCTTAAACTTACTTCTATATTAATTCCAAGCTGACATCACCTAAAACGAAGCTCTCTCTTGTGTTACATTTCTGTTGAGAAAGCGCTTCCTGTTTTGGGCATTGTAAGCATTGGGTAACATCCAGTAAGATTTACTATAGGATTTACTTTCTTTTCGCTTCTATAGTTTAATAGAACTTTAATGTCAAAATTAAACATGTTTTATTTTAGCAAGTGTATTTTTTTTTACTATAAATGCCCTGCTCATAATCAATTTCCAAAGAATATTTTCATATTTTTTTTTCATTACTTTTATTTCCATTGGTAAGAATTCAGAAGTACCTCTATATTAATTCCAAGCTGACATCACCTAAAACGAAGCTCTCTCTTGTGTTACATTTCTGTTGAGAAAGTGCTTCCTGTTTTGGGCATTGTAAGCATTGGGTAACATCCAGTAAGATTTACTATAGGATTTACTTTCTTTTCGCTTCTATAGTTTAATAGAACTTTAATGTCAAAATTAAACATGTTTTATTTTAGCAAGTGTATTTTTTTTACTATAAATGCCCTGCTCATAATCAATTTCCAAAGAATATTTTCATATTTTTTTTTCATTACTTTTATTTCCATTGGTAAGAATTCAGAAATATCTCTATATTAGTTCCAAACTAACATCACACAAAACAAAGTTCTCTCTTGTGTTATATTCCTGGTGAGAAAGTGCTCCCTTTTTGGGGCATTGTAGGCATTGGGAAACATCATCCAGACTGCTTAAGTTACATTTAAGCTGTCTCCTCATAATTTTAGATTTAATTTTCAATTGTGTTTTGAAATTGTTTAAGTAATAGCTACTGCTCAGTATTCTAAAACTGAGAGAATTGAGTAATTTTAGCCATGATTAATATTTTGATTTGTATCATTAAATAAATGTACAACTTAATAGGCTCTATAAAATTCAGTATAAACAATAAGTATCTACAAAATTCAACTCTCCTGGCTTGTCATGAATATGCTGAAAGGGAGTTTAAACAAAATCACACCTTTTGCTATGCAGAGGCTTTCTCACATACATATGTTAATTAAAAAGCACACCCATTTGTCCGAATGACTAATTGCATAACTCCTATTTTGGTTAAAACAAACAAAATGCCCTCTCAAATGTGATTGGCTGGGAACTGCACTGCTTTTGCTTATAAAAGACTACAAATGCCAGCACAGTTAGATGAACTTGAGACATAAACCAAGGACAAACATTCCAAGACAATAACATTTCTGAATGGGTAGGTAAGCATACAACTTCAGTTTTTCTACATATGGATCTTCTTGAAAATACAAGCATTCAATATCATACAGAGGCTCTTTGATGATTTAGACTAGATCAGACATACGTTTATGTTTTAATTATATTATAGCTATATGAAACATCTGAAACTCAATGATTTTAATTGTTTTATTATTATCATCATTGCTTAAACTTACTTCTATATTAATTCCAAGCTGACATATCCTAAAACGCAGCTCTCTCGTGTTACATTTCTGTTGAGAAAGTGCTTCCTGTTTTGGGCATTGTAAGCATTGGGGAGGGAGATCACAGCACAGATGACCACAGGGAGGGAGATCCCAGCACAGATGACCACAGGGAGGGTGATCACAGCACAGATGACCACAGGGAGGGTGATCCCAGCACAGATGACCACAGGGAGGGTGATATAGGCAGGGGTGACCACAGGGAGGGTGATCCCAGCACAGATGACCACAGGGAGGGTGATATAGGCAGGGGTGACCACAGGGAGGGTGATCCCTGCACAGATGACCACAGGGAGGGTGATATAGGCAGGGGTGACCACAGGGAGTGTGATCCCTGCACAGATGACCACAGGGAGGGTGATATAGGCAGGGGTGACCACAGGGAGGGTGATCCCTGCACAGATGACCACATGGAGGGTGATCCCAGCACAGATGACCACAGGGAGGGTGATATAGGCAGGGGTATTGTGGTGATCAGCGCAATTTTACACAGCCTAAACAGCCTAAACTCTAACACAGCTCTGACACAGCTTCTCCTTCCAAGGCTCTAACACGAGTGAGAGGGTTAGAGCCCAGGAAGAGAAGCAAAACATCCCTTTTTCAATAGAAAGGCTGTGATTGGTTTAGTCAGGACTGACTGACTGACTGACCAATCACAGCGATCGGCGGGGCGGGACCACTCTCATTGGTCCGCCGGCGCACTGACACGATCGGCTGCTGTTGATGACAGCAGCCATCTATACTATGTCGCCTTGTCACTTGACAAGGCGACATGACACGGCGGGGACGTACCGGTACGGCAAGGTGCGCGAACTACCCCGCTGCCGTGACGTACCGGTACGTCCGCGGGCGGGAAGGGGTTAAACATCTGAAACTCAATGATTTTCATTGTTTTATTATTATCATCATTGCTTAAACTTACTTCTATATTAATTCCAAGCTGACATCACCTAAAACGAAGCTCTCTCTTGTGTTACATTTCTGTTGAGAAAGCGCTTCCTGTTTTGGGCATTGTAAGCATTGGGTAACATCCAGTAAGATTTACTATAGGATTTACTTTCTTTTCGCTTCTATAGTTTAATAGAACTTTAATGTCAAAATTAAACATGTTTTATTTTAGCAAGTGTATTTTTTTTTACTATAAATGCCCTGCTCATAATCAATTTCCAAAGAATATTTTCATATTTTTTTTTCATTACTTTTATTTCCATTGGTAAGAATTCAGAAGTACCTCTATATTAATTCCAAGCTGACATCACCTAAAACGAAGCTCTCTCTTGTGTTACATTTCTGTTGAGAAAGTGCTTCCTGTTTTGGGCATTGTAAGCATTGGGTAACATCCAGTAAGATTTACTATAGGATTTACTTTCTTTTCGCTTCTATAGTTTAATAGAACTTTAATGTCAAAATTAAACATGTTTTATTTTAGCAAGTGTATTTTTTTTTACTATAAATGCCCTGCTCATAATCAATTTCCAAAGAATATTTTCATATTTTTTTTTCATTACTTTTATTTCCATTGGTAAGAATTCAGAAATATCTCTATATTAGTTCCAAACTAACATCACACAAAACAAAGTTCTCTCTTGTGTTATATTCCTGGTGAGAAAGTGCTCCCTTTTTGGGGCATTGTAGGCATTGGGAAACATCATCCAGACTGCTTAAGTTACATTTAAGCTGTCTCCTCATAATTTTAGATTTAATTTTCAATTGTGTTTTGAAATTGTTTAAGTAATAGCTACTGCTCAGTATTCTAAAACTGAGAGAATTGAGTAATTTTAGCCATGATTAATATTTTGATTTGTATCATTAAATAAATGTACAACTTAATAGGCTCTATAAAATTCAGTATAAACAATAAGTATCTACAAAATTCAACTCTCCTGGCTTGTCATGAATATGCTGAAAGGGAGTTTAAACAAAATCACACCTTTTGCTATGCAGAGGCTTTCTCACATACATATGTTAATTAAAAAGCACACCCATTTGTCCGAATGACTAATTGCATAACTCCTATTTTGGTTAAAACAAACAAAATGCCCTCTCAAATGTGATTGGCTGGGAACTGCACTGCTTTTGCTTATAAAAGACTACAAATGCCAGCACAGTTAGATGAACTTGAGACATAAACCAAGGACAAACATTCCAAGACAATAACATTTCTGAATGGGTAGGTAAGCATACAACTTCAGTTTTTCTACATATGGATCTTCTTGAAAATACAAGCATTCAATATCATACAGAGGCTCTTTGATGATTTAGACTAGATCAGACATACGTTTATGTTTTAATTATATTATAGCTATATGAAACATCTGAAACTCAATGATTTTCATTGTTTTATTATTATCATCATTGCTTAAACTTACTTCTATATTAATTCCCAGCTGACATCACCTAAAACGCAGCTCTCTCGTGTTACATTTCTGTTGAGAAAGTGCTTCCTGTTTTGGGCATTGTAAGCATTGGGTAACATCCAGTAAGATTTACTATAGGATTTACTTTCTTTTCGCTTCTATAGTTTAATAGAACTTTAATGTCAAAATTAAACATGTTTTATTTTAGCAAGTGTATTTTTTTTTTACTATAAATGCCCTGCTCCTAATCAATTTCCAAAGAATATTTTCATTTTTTTTCATTACTTTTATTTCCATTGGTAAGAATTCAGAAGTATCTCTATATTAGTTCCAAACTAACATCACACAAAACAAAGTTCTCTCTTGTGTTATATTCCTGGTGAGAAAGTGCTCCCCTTTTGGGGCATTGTAGGCATTGGGAAACATCATCCAGACTGCTTAAGTTACATTTAAGCTGTCTCCTCATAATTTTAGATTTTATTTTCAATGGTGTTTTGAACTTGTTTAAGTAATAGCTACTGCTCAGTATTCTAAAACTGAGTGAATTGAGTGATTTTAGCCATGATTAATATTTTGATTTGTATCATTAAATAAATGTACAACTTAAAAGGCTCTATAAAATTCAGTATAAACAATAAGTATCTACAAATTCAACTCTCCTGGCTTGTCATGAATATGCTGAAATGGAGTTTAAACAAAAATCACACCCTTTGCTATGCAGAGGCTTTCTCACATACATATGTTAATTAAAAAGCACACCCATTTGTCCGAATGACTAATTGCATAACTCCTATTTTGGTCAAAACAAACAAAATGCCCTCTCAAATGTGATTGGCTGGGAACTGCACTGCTTTTGCTTATAAAAGACTACAAATGCCAGCACAGTTAGATGAACTTGAGACATAAACCAAGGACAAACTTTCCAAGACAATAACATTTCTGAATGGGTAGGTAAGCATACAACTTCAGTTTTTCTACATATGGATCTTCTTGAAAATACAAGCATTCAATATCATACAGAGGCTCTTTGATGATTTAGACTAGATCAGACATAAGTTTCTGTTTTAATTATATTATAGCTATATGAAACATCTGAAACTCAATGATTTTCATTCTGTTATTATTATTATCATCATTGCTTAAACTTACTTCTATATTAATTCCAAGCTGACATCAACTAAAACGAAGCTCTCTCTGGTGTTACATTTCTGTTGAAAAAGTGCATCCTGTTTTAGGCATTGTAAGCATTGGGTAAAAAACAGTCAGATTTACTATATAACTTACAATACTTTCTTTTATTTAATAAAGTTTAATAGAACTTTAATGTCAGAATTGAACATGAGATTCATTTAGCAATTGATTTTTTAATATAAATTTCTTGCTCATAATCCATTTCAAAATGAATTACATTTATTATTACCATTGGTACGAATTCAGATGTACCTCTATATTAATTCCAAGCTGACATCACCTAAAACGAAGCTCTCTCTTGTGTTACATTTCTGTAGAGAAAGTGCTTCCTGTTTTGGGCATTGTAAGCATTGGGTAACATCCAGTAAGATTTACTATAGGATTTACTTTCTTTTCGCTTCTATAGTTTAATAGAACTTTAATGTCAAAATTAAACATGTTTTATTTTAGCAAGTGTATTTTTTTTACTATAATTGCCCTGCCAATAATCAATTTCCAAAGAATATTTTCATATTTTTTTTTTCATTACTTTTATTTCCATTGGTAGGAATTCAGAAGTACCTCTATATTAATTCCAAGCTGACATCAACTAAAACAAAGCTCTCTCTTGTGTTATATTCCTGGTGAGAAAGTGCTCCCTTTTTGGGGCATTGTAGGCATTGGAAAACATCATCCAGACTGCTTAAGTTACATTTAAGCTGTCTCCTCATAATTTTAGATTTCATTTTCAATTGTTTTTTTAAATTGTTTAAGTAATAGCTACTGCTCAGTATTCTAAAACTGAGTGAATTGAGTGATTTTAGCCATGGTTAATATTTTGATTTTGTATCTACAAAATTCAACTCTCCTGGCTTGTCATGAATATGCTGAAAGGGAGTTTAAACAAAAACCACACCCTTTGCTATGCAGAGGCTTTCTCACATACATATGTTAATTAAAAAGCACACCCATTTGTCCGAATGACTAATTGCATAACTCCTATTTTGGTCAAAACAAACAAAATGCCCTCTCAAATGTGATTGGCTGGGAACTGCACTGCTTTTGCTTATAAAAGACTACAAATGCCAGCACAGTTAGATGAACTTGAGACAAACCAAGGACAAACATTCCAAGACAATAACATTTCTGAATGGGTAGGTAAGCATACAACTTCAGTTTTTCTACATATGGATCTTCTTGAAAATACAAGCATTCAATATCATACAGAGGCTCTTTGATTATTTAGACTAGATCAGACATAAGTTTCTGTTTTAATTATATTATAGCTATATGAAACATCTGAAACTCAATGATTTTCATTGTTTTATTATTATCATCATTGCTTAAACTTACTTCTATATTAATTCCAAGCTGACATCACCTAAAACGCAGCTCTCTCTTGTGTTACATTTCTGTTGAGAAAGTGCTTCCTGTTTTGAGCATTGTAAGCATTGGGTAACATCCAGTAAGATTTACTATAGGATTTACTTTCTTTTCGCTTCTATAGTTTAATAGAACTTTAATGTCAAAATTAAACATGTTTTATTTTAGCAAGTGTATTTTTTTTACTATAAATGCCCTGTTCATAATCAATTTCCAAAGAATAATTTCATATATTTTTTTTTCATTACTTTTATTTCCATTGGTAAGAATTCAGAAGTACCTCTATATTAATTCCAAGCTGACATCACCTAAAACTAAGCTCTCTCTTGTGTTACATTTCTGTTGAGAAAGTGCTTCCAGTTTTAGGCATTGTAAGCATTGGGTAAAAAACAGTCAGATTTATTATTTAACTTACAATACTTTCTTTTATTTAATAAAATTTAATAGAACTTTAATGTCAGAATTGAACATGGGATTCATTTAGCAAGTGATTTTTTGATATAAATTTCTTGCTCATAATCCATTTCAAAATGACATTTTCATGTTTTTTTTTCATTACATTTATTATTACCATTGGTAAGAATTCAGATGTACCTCTATATTAATTCCAAGCTGACATCACCTAAAACGAAGCTCTCTCTTCTGTTACATTTCTGTTGAGAAAGTGCTTCCTGTTTTAGGCATTGTAAGCATTGGGTAAAAAAAACAGTCAGATTTACTATATAACTTACAATACTTTCTTTTATTTAATAAAGTTTAATAGAACTTTAATGTCAGAATTGAACATAAGATTCATGTAGCAATTGATTTTTTAATATAAATTTCTTGCTCATAATCCATTTCAAAATGAATTTTTCCTGTTTTTTTTTTCATTACATTTATTATTACCATTGGTAAGAATTCAGATGTACCTCTATATTAATTCCAAGCTGACATCACCTAAAACGAAGCTCTCTCTTGTGTTACATTTCTGTTGAGAAAGTGCTTCCTGTTTTGGGCATTGTAAGCATTGGGTAACATCCAGTAAGATTTACTATAGGATTTACTTTCTTTTCGCTTCTATAGTTTAATAGAACTTTAATGTCAAAATAAAACATGTTTTATTTTAGCAAGTATATTATTTTTACTATAAATGCCCTGCTCATAATCAATTTCCAAAGAATATTTTCATATTTTTTTTTTCATTACTTTTATTTCCATTGGTAAGAATTCAGAAATATCTCTATATTAGTTCCAAACTAACATCACACAAAACAAAGTTCTCTCTTGTGTTATATTCCTGGTGAGAAAGTGCTCCCTTTTTGGGGCATTGTAGGCATTGGGAAACATCATCCAGACTGCTTAAGTTACATTTAAGCTGTCTCCTCATAATTTTAGATTTTATTTTCAATTGTGTTTTGAAATTGTTTAAGTAATAGCTACTGCTCAGTATTCTAAAACTGAGTGAATTGAGTGATTTTAGCCATGATTAATATTTTGATTTGTATCATTAAATAAATGTACAACTTAATAGGCTCTATAAAATTCAGTATAAACAATAAGTATCTACAAAATTCAACTCTCCTGGCTTGTCATGAATATGCTGAAAGTGAGTTTAAACAAAATCACACCCTTTGCTATGCAGAGGCTTTCTCACATACATATGTTAATTAAAAAGCACACCCATTTGTCCGAATGACTAATTGCATAACTCCTATTTTGGTCAAAACAAACAAAATGCCCTCTCAAATGTGATTGGCTGGGAACTGCACTGCTTTTGCTTATAAAAGACTACAAATGCCAGCACAGTTAGATGAACTTGAGACATAAACCAAGGACAAACATTCCAAGACAATAACATTTCTGAATGGGTAGGTAAGCATACAACTTCAGTTTTTATACATATGGATCTTCTTGAAAATACAAGCATTCAATATCATACAGAGGCTCTTTGATTATTTAGACTAGATCAGACATAAGTTTCTGTTTTAATTATATTATAGCTATATGAAACATCTGAAACTCAATGATTTTCATTGTTTTATTATTATCATCATTGCTTAAACTTACTTCTATATTAATTCCAAGCTGACATCACCTAAAACGCAGCTCTCTCGTCTTACATTTCTGTTGAGAAAGTGCTTCCTGTTTTGCGCATTGTAAGCATTGGGTAACATCCAGTAAGATTTACTATAGGATTTACTTTCTTTTCGCTTCTATAGTTTAATAGAACTTTAATGTCAAAATTAAACATGTTTTATTTTAGCAAGTGTATTTTTTTTTACTATAAATGCCCTGCTCATAACCAATTTCCAAAGAATAATTTCATATATTTTTTTTTCATTACTTTTATTTCCATTGGTAAGAATTCAGAAGTACCTCTATATTAATTCCAAGCTGACATCACCTAAAACTAAGCTCTCTCTTGTGTTACATTTCTGTTGAGAAAGTGCTTCCAGTTTTAGGCATTGTAAGCATTGGGTAAAAAACAGTCAGATTTATTATTTAACTTACAATACTTTCTTTTATTTAATAAAATTTAATAGAACTTTAATGTCAGAATTGAACATGGGATTCATTTAGCAAGTGATTTTTTGATATAAATTTCTTGCTCATAATCCATTTCAAAATGACATTTTCATGTTTTTTTTTCATTACATTTATTATTACCATTGGTAAGAATTCAGATGTACCTCTATATTAATTCCAAGCTGACATCACCTAAAACAAAGCTCTCTCTTGTGTTACATTTCTTTTGAGAAAGTGCTTCCTGTTTTGGGCATTGTAAGCATTGGGTAACATCCAGTAAGATTTACTATAGGATTTACTTTCTTTTCGCTTCTATATTTTAATAGAACTTTAATGTCAAAATTAAATATGTTTTATTTTAGCAAGTGTATTTTTTTTTACTAAAACGAAGCTCTCTCTTGTGTTACATTTCTGTTGAGAAAGTGCTTCCTGTTTTGGGCATTGTAAGCATTGGGTAAAAAACAGTCAGATTTATTATTTAACTTACAATACTTTCTTTTATTTAATAAAATTTAATAGAACTTTAATGTCAGAATTGAACATGGGATTCATTTAGCAAGTGATTTTTTGATATAAATTTCTTGCTCATAATCCATTTCAAAATGACATTTTCATGTTTTTTTTTCATTACATTTATTATTACCATTGGTAAGAATTCAGATGTACCTCTATATTAATTCCAAGCTGACATCACCTAAAACGAAGCTCTCTCTTCTGTTACATTTCTGTTGAGAAAGTGCTTCCTGTTTTAGGCATTGTAAGCATTGGGTAAAAAAAACAGTCAGATTTACTATATAACTTACAATACTTTCTTTTATTTAATAAAGTTTAATAGAACTTTAATGTCAGAATTGAACATAAGATTCATGTAGCAATTGATTTTTTAATATAAATTTCTTGCTCATAATCCATTTCAAAATGAATTTTTCCTGTTTTTTTTTTCATTACATTTATTATTACCATTGGTAAGAATTCAGATGTACCTCTATATTAATTCCAAGCTGACATCACCTAAAACGAAGCTCTCTCTTGTGTTACATTTCTGTTGAGAAAGTGCTTCCTGTTTTGGGCATTGTAAGCATTGGGTAACATCCAGTAAGATTTACTATAGGATTTACTTTCTTTTCGCTTCTATAGTTTAATAGAACTTTAATGTCAAAATAAAACATGTTTTATTTTAGCAAGTATATTATTTTTACTATAAATGCCCTGCTCATAATCAATTTCCAAAGAATATTTTCATATTTTTTTTTTCATTACTTTTATTTCCATTGGTAAGAATTCAGAAATATCTCTATATTAGTTCCAAACTAACATCACACAAAACAAAGTTCTCTCTTGTGTTATATTCCTGGTGAGAAAGTGCTCCCTTTTTGGGGCATTGTAGGCATTGGGAAACATCATCCAGACTGCTTAAGTTACATTTAAGCTGTCTCCTCATAATTTTAGATTTTATTTTCAATGGTGTTTTGAACTTGTTTAAGTAATAGCTACTGCTCAGTATTCTAAAACTGAGTGAATTGAGTGATTTTAGCCATGATTAATATTTTGATTTGTATCATTAAATAAATGTACAACTTAATAGGCTCTATAAAATTCAGTATAAACAATAAGTATCTACAAAATTCAACTCTCCTGGCTTGTCATGAATATGCTGAAAGTGAGTTTAAACAAAATCACACCCTTTGCTATGCAGAGGCTTTCTCACATACATATGTTAATTAAAAAGCACACCCATTTGTCCGAATGACTAATTGCATAACTCCTATTTTGGTCAAAACAAACAAAATGCCCTCTCAAATGTGATTGGCTGGGAACTGCACTGCTTTTGCTTATAAAAGACTACAAATGCCAGCACAGTTAGATGAACTTGAGACAAACCAAGGACAAACATTCCAAGACAATAACATTTCTGAATGGGTAGGTAAGCATACAACTTCAGTTTTTCTACATATGGATCTTCTTGAAAATACAAGCATTCAATATCATACAGAGGCTCTTTGATTATTTAGACTAGATCAGACATAAGTTTCTGTTTTAATTATATTATAGCTATATGAAACATCTGAAACTCAATGATTTTCATTGTTTTATTATTATCATCATTGCTTAAACTTACTTCTATATTAATTCCAAGCTGACATCACCTAAAACGCAGCTCTCTCGTGTTACATTTCTGTTGAGAAAGTGCTTCCTGTTTTGGGCATTGTAAGCATTGGGTAACATCCAGTAAGATTTACTATAGGATTTACTTTCTTTTCGCTTCTATAGTTTAATAGAACTTTAATGTCAAAATTAAACATGTTTTATTTTAGCAAGTGTATTTTTTTTTACTATAAATGCCCTGCTCATAATCAATTTCCAAAGAATAATTTCATATTTTTTTTTTTCATTACTTTTATTTCCATTGGTAAGAATTCAGAAGTACCTCTATATTAATTCCAAGCTGACATCACCTAAAACTAAGCTCTCTCTTGTGTTACATTTCTGTTGAGAAAGTGCTTCCAGTTTTAGGCATTGTAAGCATTGGGTAAAAAACAGTCAGATTTATTATTTAACTTACAATACTTTCTTTTATTTAATAAAATTTAATAGAACTTTAATGTCAGAATTGAACATGGGATTCATTTAGCAAGTGATTTTTTGATATAAATTTCTTGCTCATAATCCATTTCAAAATGACATTTTCATGTTTTTTTTTCATTACATTTATTATTACCATTGGTAAGAATTCAGATGTACCTCTATATTAATTCCAAGCTGACATCACCTAAAACAAAGCTCTCTCTTGTGTTACATTTCTTTTGAGAAAGTGCTTCCTGTTTTGGGCATTGTAAGCATTGGGTAACATCCAGTAAGATTTACTATAGGATTTACTTTCTTTTCGCTTCTATAGTTTAATAGAACTTTAATGTCAAAATTAAATATGTTTTATTTTAGCAAGTGTATTTTTTTTTACTAAAACGAAGCTCTCTCTTGTGTTACATTTCTGTTGAGAAAGTGCTTCCTGTTTTGGGCATTGTAAGCATTGGGTAACATACAGTAAGATTTACTATAGGATTTACTTTCTTTTCGCTTCTATAGTTTAATAGAACTTTAATGTCAAAATTAAACATGTTTTATTTTAGCAAGTGTATTTTTTTTACTATAAATGCCCTGCTCATAATCAATTTACAAAGAATATTTTCATATTTGTTTTTTCATTACTTTTATTTCCATTGGTAAGAATTCAGAAATATCTCTATATTAGTTCCAAACTAACATCACACAAAACAAAGTTCTCTCTTGTGTTATATTCCTGGTGAGAAAGTGCTCCCATTTTGGGGCATTGTAGGCATTGGAAAACATCATCCAGACTGCTTAAGTTACATTTAAGCTGTCTCCTCATAATTTTAGATTTCATTTTCAATTGTTTTTTTAAATTGTTTAAGTAATAGCTACTGCTCAGTATTCTAAAACTGAGTGAATTGAGTGATTTTAGCCATGATTAATATTTTGATTTTGTATCTATAAAATTCAACTCTCCTGGCTTGTCATGAATATGCTGAAAGGGAGTTTAAACAAAAACCACACCCTTTGCTATGCAGAGGCTTTCTCACATACATATGTTAATTAAAAAGCACACCCATTTGTCCGAATGACTAATTGCATAACTCCTATTTTGGTCAAAACAAACAAAATGCCCTCTCAAATGTGATTGTCTGGGAACTGCACTGCTTTTGCTTATAAAAGACTACAAATGCCAGCACAGTTAGATGAACTTGAGACAAACCAAGGACAAACATTCCAAGACAATAACATTTCTGAATGGGTAGGTAAGCATACAACTTCAGTTTTTCTACTTATGGATCTTCTTGAAAATACAAGCATTCAATATCATACAGAGGCTCTTTGATTATTTAGACTAGATCAGACATAAGTTTCTGTTTTAATTATATTATAGCTATATGAAACATCTGAAACTCAATGATTTTCATTGTTTTATTATTATCATCATTGCTTAAACTTACTTCTATATTAATTCCAAGCTGACATCACCTAAAACGCAGCTCTCTCTTGTGTTACATTTCTGTTGAGAAAGTGCTTCCTGTTTTGGGCATTGTAAGCATTGGGTAACATCCAGTAAGATTTACTATAGGATTTACTTTCTTTTCGCTTCTATAGTTTAATAGAACTTTAATGTCAAAATTAAACATGTTTTATTTTAGCAAGTGTATTTTTTTTACTATAAATGCCCTGCTCATAATCAATTTCCAAAGAATAATTTCATATATTTTTTTTTCATTACTTTTATTTCCATTGGTAAGAATTCAGAAGTACCTCTATATTAATTCCAAGCTGACATCACCTAAAACTAAGCTCTCTCTTGTGTTACATTTCTGTTGAGAAAGTGCTTCCAGTTTTAGGCATTGTAAGCATTAAGTAAAAAACAGTCAGATTTATTATTTAACTTACAATACTTTCTTTTATTTATTAAAATTTAATAGAACTTTAATGTCAGAATTGAACATGGGATTCATTTAGCAAGTGATTTTTTTATATAAATTTCTTGCTCATAATCCATTTCAAAATGACATTTTCATGTTTTTTTTTTCATTACATTTATTATTACCATTGGTAAGAATTCAGATGTACCTCTATATTAATTCCAAGCTGACATCACCTAAAACGAAGCTCTCTCTTCTGTTACATTTCTGTTGAGAAAGTGCTTCCTGTTTTAGGCATTGTAAGCATTGGGTAAAAAAAACAGTCAGATTTACTATATAACTTACAATACTTTCTTTTATTTAATAAAGTTTAATAGAACTTTAATGTCAGAATTGAACATGAGATTCATGTAGCAATTGATTTTTTAATATAAATTTCTTGCTCATAATCCATTTCAAAATGAATTTTTCCTGTTTTTTTTTTCATTACATTTATTATTACCATTGGTAAGAATTCAGATGTACCTCTATATTAATTCCAAGCTGACATCACCTAAAACGAAGCTCTCTCTTGTGTTACATTTCTGTTGAGAAAGTGCTTCCTGTTTTGGGCATTGTAAGCATTGGGTAACATCCAGTAAGATTTACTATAGGATTTACTTTCTTTTCGCTTCTATAGTTTAATAGAACTTTAATGTCAAAATTAAACATGTTTTATTTTAGCAAGTATATTATTTTTACTATAAATGCCCTGCTCATAATCAATTTCCAAAGAATATTTTCATATTTTTTTTTTCATTACTTTTATTTCCATTGGTAAGAATTCAGAAATATCTCTATATTAGTTCCAAACTAACATCACACAAAACAAAGTTCTCTCTTGTGTTATATTCCTGGTGAGAAAGTGCTCCCTTTTTGGGGCATTGTAGGCATTGGGAAACATCATCCAGACTGCTTAAGTTACATTTAAGCTGTCTCCTCATAATTTTAGATTTTATTTTCAATTGTGTTTTGAAATTGTTTAAGTAATAGCTACTGCTCAGTATTCTAAAACTGAGTGAATTGAGTGATTTTAGCCATGATTAATATTTTGATTTGTATCATTAAATAAATGTACAACTTAATAGGCTCTATAAAATTCAGTATAAACAATAAGTATCTACAAAATTCAACTCTCCTGGCTTGTCATGAATATGCTGAAAGTGAGTTTAAACAAAATCACACCCTTTGCTATGCAGAGGCTTTCTCACATACATATGTTAATTAAAAAGCACACCCATTTGTCCGAATGACTAATTGCATAACTCCTATTTTGGTCAAAACAAACAAAATGCCCTCTCAAATGTGATTGGCTGGGAACTGCACTGCTTTTGCTTATAAAAGACTACAAATGCCAGCACAGTTAGATGAACTTGAGACATAAACCAAGGACAAACATTCCAAGACAATAACATTTCTGAATGGGTAGGTAAGCATACAACTTCAGTTTTTATACATATGGATCTTCTTGAAAATACAAGCATTCAATATCATACAGAGGCTCTTTGATTATTTAGACTAGATCAGACATAAGTTTCTGTTTTAATTATATTATAGCTATATGAAACATCTGAAACTCAATGATTTTCATTGTTTTATTATTATCATCATTGCTTAAACTTACTTCTATATTAATTCCAAGCTGACATCACCTAAAACGCAGCTCTCTCGTCTTACATTTCTGTTGAGAAAGTGCTTCCTGTTTTGCGCATTGTAAGCATTGGGTAACATCCAGTAAGATTTACTATAGGATTTACTTTCTTTTCGCTTCTATAGTTTAATAGAACTTTAATGTCAAAATTAAACATGTTTTATTTTAGCAAGTGTATTTTTTTTTACTATAAATGCCCTGCTCATAACCAATTTCCAAAGAATAATTTCATATATTTTTTTTTCATTACTTTTATTTCCATTGGTAAGAATTCAGAAGTACCTCTATATTAATTCCAAGCTGACATCACCTAAAACTAAGCTCTCTCTTGTGTTACATTTCTGTTGAGAAAGTGCTTCCAGTTTTAGGCATTGTAAGCATTGGGTAAAAAACAGTCAGATTTATTATTTAACTTACAATACTTTCTTTTATTTAATAAAATTTAATAGAACTTTAATGTCAGAATTGAACATGGGATTCATTTAGCAAGTGATTTTTTGATATAAATTTCTTGCTCATAATCCATTTCAAAATGACATTTTCATGTTTTTTTTTCATTACATTTATTATTACCATTGGTAAGAATTCAGATGTACCTCTATATTAATTCCAAGCTGACATCACCTAAAACAAAGCTCTCTCTTGTGTTACATTTCTTTTGAGAAAGTGCTTCCTGTTTTGGGCATTGTAAGCATTGGGTAACATCCAGTAAGATTTACTATAGGATTTACTTTCTTTTCGCTTCTATATTTTAATAGAACTTTAATGTCAAAATTAAATATGTTTTATTTTAGCAAGTGTATTTTTTTTTACTAAAACGAAGCTCTCTCTTGTGTTACATTTCTGTTGAGAAAGTGCTTCCTGTTTTGGGCATTGTAAGCATTGGGTAAAAAACAGTCAGATTTATTATTTAACTTACAATACTTTCTTTTATTTAATAAAATTTAATAGAACTTTAATGTCAGAATTGAACATGGGATTCATTTAGCAAGTGATTTTTTGATATAAATTTCTTGCTCATAATCCATTTCAAAATGACATTTTCATGTTTTTTTTTCATTACATTTATTATTACCATTGGTAAGAATTCAGATGTACCTCTATATTAATTCCAAGCTGACATCACCTAAAACGAAGCTCTCTCTTCTGTTACATTTCTGTTGAGAAAGTGCTTCCTGTTTTAGGCATTGTAAGCATTGGGTAAAAAAAACAGTCAGATTTACTATATAACTTACAATACTTTCTTTTATTTAATAAAGTTTAATAGAACTTTAATGTCAGAATTGAACATAAGATTCATGTAGCAATTGATTTTTTAATATAAATTTCTTGCTCATAATCCATTTCAAAATGAATTTTTCCTGTTTTTTTTTTCATTACATTTATTATTACCATTGGTAAGAATTCAGATGTACCTCTATATTAATTCCAAGCTGACATCACCTAAAACGAAGCTCTCTCTTGTGTTACATTTCTGTTGAGAAAGTGCTTCCTGTTTTGGGCATTGTAAGCATTGGGTAACATCCAGTAAGATTTACTATAGGATTTACTTTCTTTTCGCTTCTATAGTTTAATAGAACTTTAATGTCAAAATAAAACATGTTTTATTTTAGCAAGTATATTATTTTTACTATAAATGCCCTGCTCATAATCAATTTCCAAAGAATATTTTCATATTTTTTTTTTCATTACTTTTATTTCCATTGGTAAGAATTCAGAAATATCTCTATATTAGTTCCAAACTAACATCACACAAAACAAAGTTCTCTCTTGTGTTATATTCCTGGTGAGAAAGTGCTCCCTTTTTGGGGCATTGTAGGCATTGGGAAACATCATCCAGACTGCTTAAGTTACATTTAAGCTGTCTCCTCATAATTTTAGATTTTATTTTCAATGGTGTTTTGAACTTGTTTAAGTAATAGCTACTGCTCAGTATTCTAAAACTGAGTGAATTGAGTGATTTTAGCCATGATTAATATTTTGATTTGTATCATTAAATAAATGTACAACTTAATAGGCTCTATAAAATTCAGTATAAACAATAAGTATCTACAAAATTCAACTCTCCTGGCTTGTCATGAATATGCTGAAAGTGAGTTTAAACAAAATCACACCCTTTGCTATGCAGAGGCTTTCTCACATACATATGTTAATTAAAAAGCACACCCATTTGTCCGAATGACTAATTGCATAACTCCTATTTTGGTCAAAACAAACAAAATGCCCTCTCAAATGTGATTGGCTGGGAACTGCACTGCTTTTGCTTATAAAAGACTACAAATGCCAGCACAGTTAGATGAACTTGAGACAAACCAAGGACAAACATTCCAAGACAATAACATTTCTGAATGGGTAGGTAAGCATACAACTTCAGTTTTTCTACATATGGATCTTCTTGAAAATACAAGCATTCAATATCATACAGAGGCTCTTTGATTATTTAGACTAGATCAGACATAAGTTTCTGTTTTAATTATATTATAGCTATATGAAACATCTGAAACTCAATGATTTTCATTGTTTTATTATTATCATCATTGCTTAAACTTACTTCTATATTAATTCCAAGCTGACATCACCTAAAACGCAGCTCTCTCGTGTTACATTTCTGTTGAGAAAGTGCTTCCTGTTTTGGGCATTGTAAGCATTGGGTAACATCCAGTAAGATTTACTATAGGATTTACTTTCTTTTCGCTTCTATAGTTTAATAGAACTTTAATGTCAAAATTAAACATGTTTTATTTTAGCAAGTGTATTTTTTTTTACTATAAATGCCCTGCTCATAATCAATTTCCAAAGAATAATTTCATATTTTTTTTTTTCATTACTTTTATTTCCATTGGTAAGAATTCAGAAGTACCTCTATATTAATTCCAAGCTGACATCACCTAAAACTAAGCTCTCTCTTGTGTTACATTTCTGTTGAGAAAGTGCTTCCAGTTTTAGGCATTGTAAGCATTGGGTAAAAAACAGTCAGATTTATTATTTAACTTACAATACTTTCTTTTATTTAATAAAATTTAATAGAACTTTAATGTCAGAATTGAACATGGGATTCATTTAGCAAGTGATTTTTTGATATAAATTTCTTGCTCATAATCCATTTCAAAATGACATTTTCATGTTTTTTTTTCATTACATTTATTATTACCATTGGTAAGAATTCAGATGTACCTCTATATTAATTCCAAGCTGACATCACCTAAAACAAAGCTCTCTCTTGTGTTACATTTCTTTTGAGAAAGTGCTTCCTGTTTTGGGCATTGTAAGCATTGGGTAACATCCAGTAAGATTTACTATAGGATTTACTTTCTTTTCGCTTCTATAGTTTAATAGAACTTTAATGTCAAAATTAAATATGTTTTATTTTAGCAAGTGTATTTTTTTTTACTAAAACGAAGCTCTCTCTTGTGTTACATTTCTGTTGAGAAAGTGCTTCCTGTTTTGGGCATTGTAAGCATTGGGTAACATACAGTAAGATTTACTATAGGATTTACTTTCTTTTCGCTTCTATAGTTTAATAGAACTTTAATGTCAAAATTAAACATGTTTTATTTTAGCAAGTGTATTTTTTTTACTATAAATGCCCTGCTCATAATCAATTTACAAAGAATATTTTCATATTTGTTTTTTCATTACTTTTATTTCCATTGGTAAGAATTCAGAAATATCTCTATATTAGTTCCAAACTAACATCACACAAAACAAAGTTCTCTCTTGTGTTATATTCCTGGTGAGAAAGTGCTCCCATTTTGGGGCATTGTAGGCATTGGAAAACATCATCCAGACTGCTTAAGTTACATTTAAGCTGTCTCCTCATAATTTTAGATTTCATTTTCAATTGTTTTTTTAAATTGTTTAAGTAATAGCTACTGCTCAGTATTCTAAAACTGAGTGAATTGAGTGATTTTAGCCATGATTAATATTTTGATTTTGTATCTATAAAATTCAACTCTCCTGGCTTGTCATGAATATGCTGAAAGGGAGTTTAAACAAAAACCACACCCTTTGCTATGCAGAGGCTTTCTCACATACATATGTTAATTAAAAAGCACACCCATTTGTCCGAATGACTAATTGCATAACTCCTATTTTGGTCAAAACAAACAAAATGCCCTCTCAAATGTGATTGTCTGGGAACTGCACTGCTTTTGCTTATAAAAGACTACAAATGCCAGCACAGTTAGATGAACTTGAGACAAACCAAGGACAAACATTCCAAGACAATAACATTTCTGAATGGGTAGGTAAGCATACAACTTCAGTTTTTCTACTTATGGATCTTCTTGAAAATACAAGCATTCAATATCATACAGAGGCTCTTTGATTATTTAGACTAGATCAGACATAAGTTTCTGTTTTAATTATATTATAGCTATATGAAACATCTGAAACTCAATGATTTTCATTGTTTTATTATTATCATCATTGCTTAAACTTACTTCTATATTAATTCCAAGCTGACATCACCTAAAACGCAGCTCTCTCTTGTGTTACATTTCTGTTGAGAAAGTGCTTCCTGTTTTGGGCATTGTAAGCATTGGGTAACATCCAGTAAGATTTACTATAGGATTTACTTTCTTTTCGCTTCTATAGTTTAATAGAACTTTAATGTCAAAATTAAACATGTTTTATTTTAGCAAGTGTATTTTTTTTACTATAAATGCCCTGCTCATAATCAATTTCCAAAGAATAATTTCATATATTTTTTTTTCATTACTTTTATTTCCATTGGTAAGAATTCAGAAGTACCTCTATATTAATTCCAAGCTGACATCACCTAAAACTAAGCTCTCTCTTGTGTTACATTTCTGTTGAGAAAGTGCTTCCAGTTTTAGGCATTGTAAGCATTAAGTAAAAAACAGTCAGATTTATTATTTAACTTACAATACTTTCTTTTATTTATTAAAATTTAATAGAACTTTAATGTCAGAATTGAACATGGGATTCATTTAGCAAGTGATTTTTTTATATAAATTTCTTGCTCATAATCCATTTCAAAATGACATTTTCATGTTTTTTTTTTCATTACATTTATTATTACCATTGGTAAGAATTCAGATGTACCTCTATATTAATTCCAAGCTGACATCACCTAAAACGAAGCTCTCTCTTCTGTTACATTTCTGTTGAGAAAGTGCTTCCTGTTTTAGGCATTGTAAGCATTGGGTAAAAAAAACAGTCAGATTTACTATATAACTTACAATACTTTCTTTTATTTAATAAAGTTTAATAGAACTTTAATGTCAGAATTGAACATGAGATTCATGTAGCAATTGATTTTTTAATATAAATTTCTTGCTCATAATCCATTTCAAAATGAATTTTTCCTGTTTTTTTTTTCATTACATTTATTATTACCATTGGTAAGAATTCAGATGTACCTCTATATTAATTCCAAGCTGACATCACCTAAAACGAAGCTCTCTCTTGTGTTACATTTCTGTTGAGAAAGTGCTTCCTGTTTTGGGCATTGTAAGCATTGGGTAACATCCAGTAAGATTTACTATAGGATTTACTTTCTTTTCGCTTCTATAGTTTAATAGAACTTTAATGTCAAAATAAAACATGTTTTATTTTAGCAAGTATATTATTTTTACTATAAATGCCCTGCTCATAATCAATTTCCAAAGAATATTTTCATATTTTTTTTTTCATTACTTTTATTTCCATTGGTAAGAATTCAGAAATATCTCTATATTAGTTCCAAACTAACATCACACAAAACAAAGTTCTCTCTTGTGTTATATTCCTGGTGAGAAAGTGCTCCCTTTTTGGGGCATTGTAGGCATTGGGAAACATCATCCAGACTGCTTAAGTTACATTTAAGCTGTCTCCTCATAATTTTAGATTTTATTTTCAATGGTGTTTTGAACTTGTTTAAGTAATAGCTACTGCTCAGTATTCTAAAACTGAGTGAATTGAGTGATTTTAGCCATGATTAATATTTTGATTTGTATCATTAAATAAATGTACAACTTAATAGGCTCTATAAAATTCAGTATAAACAATAAGTATCTACAAAATTCAACTCTCCTGGCTTGTCATGAATATGCTGAAAGTGAGTTTAAACAAAATCACACCCTTTGCTATGCAGAGGCTTTCTCACATACATATGTTAATTAAAAAGCACACCCATTTGTCCGAATGACTAATTGCATAACTCCTATTTTGGTCAAAACAAACAAAATGCCCTCTCAAATGTGATTGGCTGGGAACTGCACTGCTTTTGCTTATAAAAGACTACAAATGCCAGCACAGTTAGATGAACTTGAGACATAAACCAAGGACAAACATTCCAAGACAATAACATTTCTGAATGGGTAGGTAAGCATACAACTTCAGTTTTTCTACATATGGATCTTCTTGAAAATACAAGCATTCAATATCATACAGAGGCTCTTTGATTATTTAGACTAGATCAGACATAAGTTTCTGTTTTAATTATATTATAGCTATATGAAACATCTGAAACTCAATGATTTTCATTGTTTTATTATTATCATCATTGCTTAAACTTACTTCTATATTAATTCCAAGCTGACATCACCTAAAACGCAGCTCTCTCGTGTTACATTTCTGTTGAGAAAGTGCTTCCTGTTTTGGGCATTGTAAGCATTGGGTAACATCCAGTAAGATTTACTATAGGATTTACTTTCTTTTCGCTTCTATAGTTTAATAGAACTTTAATGTCAAAATTAAACATGTTTTATTTTAGCAAGTGTATTTTTTTTTACTATAAATGCCCTGCTCATAATCAATTTCCAAAGAATAATTTCATATTTTTTTTTTTCATTACTTTTATTTCCATTGGTAAGAATTCAGAAGTACCTCTATATTAATTCCAAGCTGACATCACCTAAAACTAAGCTCTCTCTTGTGTTACATTTCTGTTGAGAAAGTGCTTCCAGTTTTAGGCATTGTAAGCATTGGGTAAAAAACAGTCAGATTTATTATTTAACTTACAATACTTTCTTTTATTTAATAAAATTTAATAGAACTTTAATGTCAGAATTGAACATGGGATTCATTTAGCAAGTGATTTTTTGATATAAATTTCTTGCTCATAATCCATTTCAAAATGACATTTTCATGTTTTTTTTTCATTACATTTATTATTACCATTGGTAAGAATTCAGATGTACCTCTATATTAATTCCAAGCTGACATCACCTAAAACAAAGCTCTCTCTTGTGTTACATTTCTTTTGAGAAAGTGCTTCCTGTTTTGGGCATTGTAAGCATTGGGTAACATCCAGTAAGATTTACTATAGGATTTACTTTCTTTTCGCTTCTATAGTTTAATAGAACTTTAATGTCAAAATTAAATATGTTTTATTTTAGCAAGTGTATTTTTTTTTACTAAAACGAAGCTCTCTCTTGTGTTACATTTCTGTTGAGAAAGTGCTTCCTGTTTTGGGCATTGTAAGCATTGGGTAACATACAGTAAGATTTACTATAGGATTTACTTTCTTTTCGCTTCTATAGTTTAATAGAACTTTAATGTCAAAATTAAACATGTTTTATTTTAGCAAGTGTATTTTTTTTACTATAAATGCCCTGCTCATAATCAATTTACAAAGAATATTTTCATATTTGTTTTTTCATTACTTTTATTTCCATTGGTAAGAATTCAGAAATATCTCTATATTAGTTCCAAACTAACATCACACAAAACAAAGTTCTCTCTTGTGTTATATTCCTGGTGAGAAAGTGCTCCCTTTTTGGGGCATTGTAGGCATTGGGAAACATCATCCAGACTGCTTAAGTTACATTTAAGCTGTCTCCTCATAATTTTAGATTTTATTTTCAATTGTGTTTTGAAATTGTTTAAGTAATAGCTACTGCTCAGTATTCTAAAACTGAGTGAATTGAGTGATTTTAGCCATGATTAATATTTTGATTTGTATCATTAAATAAATGTACAACTTAATAGGCTCTATAAAATTCAGTATAAACAATAAGTATCTACAAAATTCAACTCTCCTGGCTTGTCATGAATATGCTGAAAGTGAGTTTAAACAAAATCACACCCTTTGCTATGCAGAGGCTTTCTCACATACATATGTTAATTAAAAAGCACACCCATTTGTCCGAATGACTAATTGCATAACTCCTATTTTGGTCAAAACAAACAAAATGCCCTCTCAAATGTGATTGGCTGGGAACTGCACTGCTTTTGCTTATAAAAGACTACAAATGCCAGCACAGTTAGATGAACTTGAGACATAAACCAAGGACAAACATTCCAAGACAATAACATTTCTGAATGGGTAGGTAAGCATACAACTTCAGTTTTTCTACATATGGATCTTCTTGAAAATACAAGCATTCAATATCATACAGAGGCTCTTTGATTATTTAGACTAGATCAGACATAAGTTTCTGTTTTAATTATATTATAGCTATATGAAACATCTGAAACTCAATGATTTTCATTGTTTTATTATTATCATCATTGCTTAAACTTACTTCTATATTAATTCCAAGCTGACATCACCTAAAACGCAGCTCTCTCGTGTTACATTTCTGTTGAGAAAGTGCTTCCTGTTTTGGGCATTGTAAGCATTGGGTAACATCCAGTAAGATTTACTATAGGATTTACTTTCTTTTCGCTTCTATAGTTTAATAGAACTTTAATGTCAAAATTAAACATGTTTTATTTTAGCAAGTGTATTTTTTTTTACTATAAATGCCCTGCTCATAATCAATTTCCAAAGAATAATTTCATTTTTTTTTTTTTCATTACTTTTATTTCCATTGGTAAGAATTCAGAAGTACCTCTATATTAATTCCAAGCTGACATCACCTAAAACTAAGCTCTCTCTTGTGTTACATTTCTGTTGAGAAAGTGCTTCCAGTTTTAGGCATTGTAAGCATTGGGTAAAAAACAGTCAGATTTATTATTTAACTTACAATACTTTCTTTTATTTAATAAAATTTAATAGAACTTTAATGTCAGAATTGAACATGGGATTCATTTAGCAAGTGATTTTTTGATATAAATTTCTTGCTCATAATCCATTTCAAAATGACATTTTCATGTTTTTTTTTCATTACATTTATTATTACCATTGGTAAGAATTCAGATGTACCTCTATATTAATTCCAAGCTGACATCACCTAAAACAAAGCTCTCTCTTGTGTTACATTTCTTTTGAGAAAGTGCTTCCTGTTTTGGGCATTGTAAGCATTGGGTAACATCCAGTAAGATTTACTATAGGATTTACTTTCTTTTCGCTTCTATAGTTTAATAGAACTTTAATGTCAAAATTAAATATGTTTTATTTTAGCAAGTGTATTTTTTTTTACTAAAACGAAGCTCTCTCTTGTGTTACATTTCTGTTGAGAAAGTGCTTCCTGTTTTGGGCATTGTAAGCATTGGGTAACATACAGTAAGATTTACTATAGGATTTACTTTCTTTTCGCTTCTATAGTTTAATAGAACTTTAATGTCAAAATTAAACATGTTTTATTTTAGCAAGTGTATTTTTTTTACTATAAATGCCCTGCTCATAATCAATTTACAAAGAATATTTTCATATTTGTTTTTTCATTACTTTTATTTCCATTGGTAAGAATTCAGAAATATCTCTATATTAGTTCCAAACTAACATCACACAAAACAAAGTTCTCTCTTGTGTTATATTCCTGGTGAGAAAGTGCTCCCATTTTGGGGCATTGTAGGCATTGGAAAACATCATCCAGACTGCTTAAGTTACATTTAAGCTGTCTCCTCATAATTTTAGATTTCATTTTCAATTGTTTTTTTAAATTGTTTAAGTAATAGCTACTGCTCAGTATTCTAAAACTGAGTGAATTGAGTGATTTTAGCCATGATTAATATTTTGATTTTGTATCTATAAAATTCAACTCTCCTGGCTTGTCATGAATATGCTGAAAGGGAGTTTAAACAAAAACCACACCCTTTGCTATGCAGAGGCTTTCTCACATACATATGTTAATTAAAAAGCACACCCATTTGTCCGAATGACTAATTGCATAACTCCTATTTTGGTCAAAACAAACAAAATGCCCTCTCAAATGTGATTGTCTGGGAACTGCACTGCTTTTGCTTATAAAAGACTACAAATGTCAGCACAGTTAGATGAACTTGAGACAAACCAAGGACAAACATTCCAAGACAATAACATTTCTGAATGGGTAGGTAAGCATACAACTTCAGTTTTTCTACATATGGATCTTCTTGAAAATACAAGCATTCAATATCATACAGAGGCTCTTTGATTATTTAGACTAGATCAGACATAAGTTTCTGTTTTAATTATATTATAGCTATATGAAACATCTGAAACTCAATGATTTTCATTGTTTTATTATTATCATCATTGCTTAAACTTACTTCTATATTAATTCCAAGCTGACATCACCTAAAACGCAGCTCTCTCTTGTGTTACATTTCTGTTGAGAAAGTGCTTCCTGTTTTGGGCATTGTAAGCATTGGGTAACATCCAGTAAGATTTACTATAGGATTTACTTTCTTTTCGCTTCTATAGTTTAATAGAACTTTAATGTCAAAATTAAACATGTTTTATTTTAGCAAGTGTATTTTTTTTACTATAAATGCCCTGCTCATAATCAATTTCCAAAGAATAATTTCATATATTTTTTTTTCATTACTTTTATTTCCATTGGTAAGAATTCAGAAGTACCTCTATATTAATTCCAAGCTGACATCACCTAAAACTAAGCTCTCTCTTGTGTTACATTTCTGTTGAGAAAGTGCTTCCAGTTTTAGGCATTGTAAGCATTAAGTAAAAAACAGTCAGATTTATTATTTAACTTACAATACTTTCTTTTATTTAATAAAATTTAATAGAACTTTAATGTCAGAATTGAACATGGGATTCATTTAGCAAGTGATTTTTTGATATAAATTTCTTGCTCATAATCCATTTCAAAATGACATTTTCATGTTTTTTTTTCATTACATTTATTATTACCATTGGTAAGAATTCAGATGTACCTCTATATTAATTCCAAGCTGACATCACCTAAAACGAAGCTCTCTCTTCTGTTACATTTCTGTTGAGAAAGTGCTTCCTGTTTTAGGCATTGTAAGCATTGGGTAAAAAAAACAGTCAGATTTACTATATAACTTACAATACTTTCTTTTATTTAATAAAGTTTAATAGAACTTTAATGTCAGAATTGAACATGAGATTCATGTAGCAATTGATTTTTTAATATAAATTTCTTGCTCATAATCCATTTCAAAATGAATTTTTCCTGTTTTTTTTTTCATTACATTTATTATTACCATTGGTAAGAATTCAGATGTACCTCTATATTAATTCCAAGCTGACATCACCTAAAACGAAGCTCTCTCTTGTGTTACATTTCTGTTGAGAAAGTGCTTCCTGTTTTGGGCATTGTAAGCATTGGGTAACATCCAGTAAGATTTACTATAGGATTTACTTTCTTTTCGCTTCTATAGTTTAATAGAACTTTAATGTCAAAATTAAACATGTTTTATTTTAGCAAGTATATTATTTTTACTATAAATGCCCTGCTCATAATCAATTTCCAAAGAATATTTTCATATTTTTTTTTTCATTACTTTTATTTCCATTGGTAAGAATTCAGAAATATCTCTATATTAGTTCCAAACTAACATCACACAAAACAAAGTTCTCTCTTGTGTTATATTCCTGGTGAGAAAGTGCTCCCTTTTTGGGGCATTGTAGGCATTGGGAAACATCATCCAGACTGCTTAAGTTACATTTAAGCTGTCTCCTCATAATTTTAGATTTTATTTTCAATTGTGTTTTGAAATTGTTTAAGTAATAGCTACTGCTCAGTATTCTAAAACTGAGTGAATTGAGTGATTTTAGCCATGATTAATATTTTGATTTGTATCATTAAATAAATGTACAACTTAATAGGCTCTATACAATTCAGTATAAACAATAAGTATCTACAAAATTCAACTCTCCTGGCTTGTCATGAATATGCTGAAAGGGAGTTTAAACAAAAACCACACCCTTTGCTATGCAGAGGCTTTCTCACATACATATGTTAATTAAAAAGCACACCCATTTGTCCGAATGACTAATTGCATAACTCCTATTTTGGTCAAAACAAACAAAATGCCCTCTCAAATGTGATTGGCTGGGAACTGCACTGCTTTTGCTTATAAAAGACTACAAATGCCAGCACAGTTAGATGAACTTGAGACATAAACCAAGGACAAACATTCCAAGACAATTACATTTCTGAATGGGTAGGTAAGCATACAACTTCAGTTTTTATACATATGGATCTTCTTGAAAATACAAGCATTCAATATCATACAGAGGCTCTTTGATTATTTAGACTAGATCAGACATAAGTTTCTGTTTTAATTATATTATAGCTATATGAAACATCTGAAACTCAATGATTTTCATTGTTTTATTATTATCATCATTGCTTAAACTTACTTCTATATTAATTCCAAGCTGACATCACCTAAAACGCAGCTCTCTCGTGTTACATTTCTGTTGAGAAAGTGCTTCCTGTTTTGCGCATTGTAAGCATTGGGTAACATCCAGTAAGATTTACTATAGGATTTACTTTCTTTTCGCTTCTATAGTTTAATAGAACTTTAATGTCAAAATTAAACATGTTTTATTTTAGCAAGTGTATTTTTTTTTACTATAAATGCCCTGCTCATAACCAATTTCCAAAGAATAATTTCATATATTTTTTTTTCATTACTTTTATTTCCATTGGTAAGAATTCAGAAGTACCTCTATATTAATTCCAAGCTGACATCACCTAAAACTAAGCTCTCTCTTGTGTTACATTTCTGTTGAGAAAGTGCTTCCAGTTTTAGGCATTGTAAGCATTGGGTAAAAAACAGTCAGATTTATTATTTAACTTACAATACTTTCTTTTATTTAATAAAATTTAATAGAACTTTAATGTCAGAATTGAACATGGGATTCATTTAGCAAGTGATTTTTTGATATAAATTTCTTGCTCATAATCCATTTCAAAATGACATTTTCATGTTTTTTTTTCATTACATTTATTATTACCATTGGTAAGAATTCAGATGTACCTCTATATTAATTCCAAGCTGACATCACCTAAAACAAAGCTCTCTCTTGTGTTACATTTCTTTTGAGAAAGTGCTTCCTGTTTTGGGCATTGTAAGCATTGGGTAACATCCAGTAAGATTTACTATAGGATTTACTTTCTTTTCGCTTCTATATTTTAATAGAACTTTAATGTCAAAATTAAATATGTTTTATTTTAGCAAGTGTATTTTTTTTTACTAAAACGAAGCTCTCTCTTGTGTTACATTTCTGTTGAGAAAGTGCTTCCTGTTTTGGGCATTGTAAGCATTGGGTAACATACAGTAAGATTTACTATAGGATTTACTTTCTTTTCGCTTCTATAGTTTAATAGAACTTTAATGTCAAAATTAAACATGTTTTATTTTAGCAAGTGTATTTTTTTTACTATAAATGCCCTGCTCATAATCAATTTCCAAAGAATATTTTCATATTTGTTTTTTCATTACTTTTATTTCCATTGGTAAGAATTCAGAAATATCTCTATATTAGTTCCAAACTAACATCACACAAAACAAAGTTCTCTCTTGTGTTATATTCCTGGTGAGAAAGTGCTCCCATTTTGGGGCATTGTAGGCATTGGGAAACATCATCCAGACTGCTTAAGTTACATTTAAGCTGTCTCCTCATAATTTTAGATTTTATTTTCAATTGTGTTTTGAAATTGTTTAAGTAATAGCTACTGCTCAGTATTCTAAAACTGAGTGAATTGAGTGATTTTAGCCATGATTAATATTTTGATTTGTATCATTAAATAAATGTACAACTTAATAGGCGCTATAAAATTCAGTATAAACAATAAGTATCTACAAAATTCAACTCTCCTGGCTTGTCATGAATATGCTGAATGGGAGTTTAAACAAAAATCACACCCTTTGCTATGCAGAGGCTTTCTCACATACATATGTTAATTAAAAAGCACACCCATTTGTCCGAATGACTAATTGCATAACTCCTATTTTGGTCAAAACAAACAAAATGCCCTCTCAAATGTGATTGGCTGGGAACTGCACTGCTTTTGCTTATAAAAGACTACAAATGCCAGCACAGTTAGATGAACTTGAGACATAAACCAAGGATAAGCATTCCAAGACAATAACATTTCTGAATGGGTAGGTAAGCATACAACTTCAGTTTTTCTACATATGGATCTTCTTGAAAATACAAGCATTCAATATCATACAGAGGCTCTTTGATGATTTAGACTAGATCAGACGTAAGTTTCTGTTTTAATTATATTATAGCTATATTAAACATCTGAAACTCAATGATTTTCATTGTTTTATTATTATCATCATCATTGCTTAAACTTACTTCTATATTAATTCCAAGCTGACATCACCTAAAACGAAGCTCTCTCTTGTGTTACATTTCTGTTGAGAAAGTGCTTCCTGTTTTGGGCATTGTAAGCATTGGGTAACATCCAGTAAGATTTACTATAGGATTTACTTTCTTTTCGCTTCTATAGTTTAATAGAACTTTAATGTCAAAATTAAACATGTTTTATTTTAGCAAGTGTATTTTTTTTACTATAAATGCCCTGCTCATAATCAATTTCCAAAGAATATTTTCATATTTTTTTTTTCATTACTTTTATTTCCATTGATAAGAATTCAGAAGTACCTCTATATTAATTCCAAGCTGACATCACCTAAAACGAAGCTCTCTCTTGTGTTACATTTCTGTTGAGAAAGTGCTTCCTGTTTTGGGCATTGTAAGCATTGGGTTACATCCAGTAAGATTTACTATAGGATTTACTTTCTTTTCGCTTCTATAGTTTAATAGAACTTTAATGTCAAAATTAAACATGTTTTATTTTAGCAAGTGTATTTTTTTTTACTATAAATGCCCTGCTCATAATCAATTTCCAAAGAATAATTTCATATATTTTTTTTTCATTACTTTTATTTCCATTGGTAAGAATTCAGAAGTACCTCTATATTAATTCCAAGCTGACATCACCTAAAACTAAGCTCTCTCTTGTGTTACATTTCTGTTGAGAAAGTGCTTCCAGTTTTAGGCATTGTAAGCATTGGGTAAAAAACAGTCAGATATATTATTTAACTTACAATACTTTCTTTTATTTAATAAAATTTAATAGAACTTTAATGTCAGAATTGAACATGGGATTCATTTAGCAAGTGATTTTTTTATATAAATTTCTTGCTCATAATCCATTTCAAAATGACATTTTCATGTTTTTTTTTCATTACATTTATTATTACCATTGGTAAGAATTCAGATGTACCTCTATATTAATTCCAAGCTGACATCACCTAAAACGAAGCTCTCTCTTGTGTTACATTTCTTTTGAGAAAGTGCTTCCTGTTTTGGGCATTGTAAGCATTGGGTAACATCCAGTAAGATTTACTATAGGATTTACTTTCTTTTCGCTTCTATAGTTTAATAGAACTTTAATGTCAAAATTAAATATGTTTTATTTTAGCAAGTGCATTTTTTTTACTAAAACGAAGCTCTCTCTTGTGTTACATTTCTGTTGAGAAAGTGCTTCCTGTTTTGGGCATTGTAAGCATTGGGTAACATCCAGTAAGATTTACTATAGGATTTACTTTCTTTTCGCTTCTATAGTTTAATAGAACTTTAATGTCAAAATTAAACATGTTTTATTTTAGCAAGTGTATTTTTTTTACTATAAATGCCCTGCTCCTAATCAATTTCCAAAGAATATTTTCATATTTTTTTTTCATTACTTTTATTTCCATTGGTAAGAATTCAGAAGTACCTCTATATTAGTTCCAAACTAACATCACACAAAACAAAGTTCTCTCTTGTGTTATATTCCTGGTGAGAAAGTGCTTCCTTTTTTTGGCATTGTAGGCATTGGGAAACATCATCCAGACTGCTTAAGTTACATTTAAGCTGTCTCCTCATAATTTTAGATTTTATTTTCAATGGTGTTTTGAACTTGTTTAAGTAATAGCTACTGCTCAGTATTCTAAAACTGAGTGAATTAAGTGATTTTAGCCATGATTAATATTTTGATTTGTATCATTAAATAAATGTACAACTTAAAAGGCTCTATAAAATTAAGTATAAACAATAAGTATCTACAAAATTCAACTCTCCTGGCTTGTCATGAATATGCTGAAAGGGAGTTTAAACAAAAACCACACCCTTTGCTATGCAGAGGCTTTCTCACATACATATGTTAATTAAAAAGCACACCCATTTGTCCGAATGACTAATTGCATAACTCCTATTTTGGTCAAAACAAACAAAATGCCCTCTCAAATGTGATTGGCTGGGAACTGCACTGCTTTTGCTTATAAAAGACTACAAATGCCAGCACAGTTAGATGAACTTGAGACAAACCAAGGACAAACATTCCAAGACAATAACATTTCTGAATGGGTAGGTAAGCATACAACTTCAGTTTTTCTACATATGGATCTTCTTGAAAATACAAGCATTCAATATCATACAGAGGCTCTTTGATTATTTAGACTAGATCAGAAATAAGTTTCTGTTTTAATTATATTATAGCTATATGAAACATCTGAAACTCAATGATTTTCATTGTTTTATTATTATCATCATTGCTTAAACTTACTTTTATATTAATTCCAAGCTGACATCACCTAAAACGAAGCTCTCTCTTGTGTTACATTTCTGTTGAGAAAGTGCTTCCTGTTTTGGGCATTGTAAGCATTGGGTAACATCCAGTAAGGTTTACTATAGGATTTACTTTCTTTTCGCTTCTATAGTTTAATAGAACTTTAATGTCAAAATTAAACATGTTTTATTTTAGCAAGTGTATTATTTTTACTATAAATGCCCTGCTCATAATCAATTTCCAAAGAATATTTTCATATTTTTTTTTTCATTACTTTTATTTCCATTGGTAAGAATTCAGAAATATCTCTATATTAGTTCCAAACTAACATCACACAAAACAAAGTTCTCTCTTGTGTTATATTCCTGGTGAGAAAGTGCTCCCTTTTTTGGGCATTGTAGGCATTGGGAAACATCATCCAGACTGCTTAAGTTACATTTAAGTTGTCTCCTCATAATTTTAGATTTTATTTTCAAAAGTGTTTTGAAATTGTTTAAGTAATAGCTACTGCTCAGTATTCTAAAACTGAGTGAATTGAGTGATTTTAGCCATGATTGATATTTTGATTTGTATCATTAAATAAATGTACAACTTAATAGGCTCTATAAAATTCAGTATAAACAATAAGTATCTACAAAATTCAACTCTCCTGGCTTGTCATGAATATGCTGAAAGTGAGTTTAAACAAAATCACACCCTTTGCTATGCAGAGGCTTTCTCACATACATATGTTAATTAAAAAGCACACCCATTTGTCCGAATGACTAATTGCATAACTCCTATTTTGGTCAAAACAAACAAAATGCCCTCTCAAATGTGATTGTCTGGGAACTGCACTGCTTTTGCTTATAAAAGACTACAAATGCCAGCACAGTTAGATGAACTTGAGACAAACCAAGGACAAACATTCCAAGACAATAACATTTCTGAATGGGTAGGTAAGCATACAACTTCAGTTTTTCTACATATGGATCTTCTTGAAAATACAAGCATTCAATATCATACAGAGGCTCTTTGATTATTTAGACTAGATCAGACATAAGTTTCTGTTTTAATTATATTATAGCTATATGAAACATCTGAAACTCAATGATTTTCATTGTTTTATTATTATCATCATTGCTTAAACTTACTTCTATATTAATTCCAAGCTGACATCACCTAAAACGCAGCTCTCTCTTGTGTTACATTTCTGTTGAGAAAGTGCTTCCTGTTTTGGGCATTGTAAGCATTGGGTAACATCCAGTAAGATTTACTATAGGATTTACTTTCTTTTCGCTTCTATAGTTTAATAGAACTTTAATGTCAAAATTAAACATGTTTTATTTTAGCAAGTGTATTTTTTTTACTATAAATGCCCTGCTCATAATCAATTTCCAAAGAATAATTTCATATATTTTTTTTTCATTACTTTTATTTCCATTGGTAAGAATTCAGAAGTACCTCTATATTAATTCCAAGCTGACATCACCTAAAACTAAGCTCTCTCTTGTGTTACATTTCTGTTGAGAAAGTGCTTCCAGTTTTAGGCATTGTAAGCATTGGGTAAAAAACAGTCAGATTTATTATTTAACTTACAATACTTTCTTTTATTTAATAAAATTTAATAGAACTTTAATGTCAGAATTGAACATGGGATTCATTTAGCAAGTGATTTTTTGATATAAATTTCTTGCTCATAATCCATTTCAAAATGACATTTTCATGTTTTTTTTTCATTACATTTATTATTACCATTGGTAAGAATTCAGATGTACCTCTATATTAATTCCAAGCTGACATCACCTAAAACGAAGCTCTCTCTTCTGTTACATTTCTGTTGAGAAAGTGCTTCCTGTTTTAGGCATTGTAAGCATTGGGTAAAAAAAACAGTCAGATTTACTATATAACTTACAATACTTTCTTTTATTTAATAAAGTTTAATAGAACTTTAATGTCAGAATTGAACATGAGATTCATGTAGCAATTGATTTTTTAATATAAATTTCTTGCTCATAATCCATTTCAAAATGAATTTTTCCTGTTTTTTTTTTTTCATTACATTTATTATTACCATTGGTAAGAATTCAGATGTACCTCTATATTAATTCCAAGCTGACATCACCTAAAACGAAGCTCTCTCTTGTGTTACATTTCTGTTGAGAAAGTGCTTTCTGTTTTGGGCATTGTAAGCATTGGGTAACATCCAGTAAGATTTACTATAGGATTTACTTTCTTTTCGCTTCTATAGTTTAATAGAACTTTAATGTCAAAATTAAACATGTTTTATTTTAGCAAGTATATTATTTTTACTATAAATGCCCTGCTCATAATCAATTTCCAAAGAATATTTTCATATTTTTTTTTTCATTACTTTTATTTCCATTGGTAAGAATTCAGAAATATCTCTATATTAGTTCCAAACTAACATCACACAAAACAAAGTTCTCTCTTGTGTTATATTCCTGGTGAGAAAGTGCTCCCTTTTTGGGGCATTGTAGGCATTGGGAAACATCATCCAGACTGCTTAAGTTACATTTAAGCTGTCTCCTCATAATTTTAGATTTTATTTTCAATTGTGTTTTGAAATTGTTTAAGTAATAGCTACTGCTCAGTATTCTAAAACTGAGTGAATTGAGTGATTTTAGCCATGATTAATATTTTGATTTGTATCATTAAATAAATGTACAACTTAATAGGCTCTATAAAATTCAGTATAAACAATAAGTATCTACAAAATTCAACTCTCCTGGCTTGTCATGAATATGCTGAAAGTGAGTTTAAACAAAATCACACCCTTTGCTATGCAGAGGCTTTCTCACATACATATGTTAATTAAAAAGCACACCCATTTGTCCGAATGACTAATTGCATAACTCCTATTTTGGTCAAAACAAACAAAATGCCCTCTCAAATGTGATTGGCTGGGAACTGCACTGCTTTTGCTTATAAAAGACTACAAATGCCAGCACAGTTAGATGAACTTGAGACATAAACCAAGGACAAACATTCCAAGACAATAACATTTCTGAATGGGTAGGTAAGCATACAACTTCAGTTTTTCTACATATGGATCTTCTTGAAAATACAAGCATTCAATATCATACAGAGGCTCTTTGATTATTTAGACTAGATCAGACATAAGTTTCTGTTTTAATTATATTATAGCTATATGAAACATCTGAAACTCAATGATTTTCATTGTTTTATTATTATCATCATTGCTTAAACTTACTTCTATATTAATTCCAAGCTGACATCACCTAAAACGCAGCTCTCTCGTGTTACATTTCTGGTGAGAAAGTGCTTCCTGTTTTGGGCATTGTAAGCATTGGGTAACATCCAGTAAGATTTACTATAGGATTTACTTTCTTTTCGCTTCTATAGTTTAATAGAACTTTAATGTCAAAATTAAACATGTTTTATTTTAGCAAGTGTATTTTTTTTTACTATAAATGCCCTGCTCATAATCAATTTCCAAAGAATAATTTCATATATTTTTTTTTCATTACTTTTATTTCCATTGGTAAGAATTCAGAAGTACCTCTATATTAATTCCAAGCTGACATCACCTAAAACTAAGCTCTCTCTTGTGTTACATTTCTGTTGAGAAAGTGCTTCCAGTTTTAGGCATTGTAAGCATTGGGTAAAAAACAGTCAGATTTATTATTTAACTTACAATACTTTCTTTTATTTAATAAAATTTAATAGAACTTTAATGTCAGAATTGAACATGGGATTCATTTAGCAAGTGATTTTTTGATATAAATTTCTTGCTCATAATCCATTTCAAAATGACATTTTCATGTTTTTTTTTCATTACATTTATTATTACCATTGGTAAGAATTCAGATGTACCTCTATATTAATTCCAAGCTGACATCACCTAAAACGAAGCTCTCTCTTCTGTTACATTTCTGTTGAGAAAGTGCTTCCTGTTTTAGGCATTGTAAGCATTGGGTAAAAAAAAAGTCAGATTTATTATTTAACTTACAATACTTTCTTTTATTTAATAAAATTTAATAGAACTTTAATGTCAGAATTGAACATGGGATTCATTTAGCAAGTGATTTTTTGATAGAAATTTCTTGCTCATAATCCATTTCAAAATGACATTTTCATGTTTTTTTTTCATTACATTTATTATTACCATTGGTAAGAATTCAGATGTACCTCTATATTAATTCCAGGCTTTCTCACATACATATGTTAATTAAAAAGCACACCCATTTGTCCGAATGACTAATTGCATAACTCCTATTTTGGTCAAAACAAACAAAATGCCCTCTCAAATGTGATTGGCTGGGAACTGCACTGCTTTTGCTTATAAAAGACTACAAATGCCAGCACAGTTAGATGAACTTGAGACAAACCAAGGACAAACATTCCAAGACAATAACATTTCTGAATGGGTAGGTAAGCATACAACTTCAGTTTTTCTACATATGGATCTTCTTGAAAATACAAGCATTCAATATCATACAGAGGCTCTTTGATTATTTAGACTAGATCAGAAATAAGTTTCTGTTTTAATTATATTATAGCTATATGAAACATCTGAAACTCAATGATTTTCATTGTTTTATTATTATCATCATTGCTTAAACTTACTTTTATATTAATTCCAAGCTGACATCACCTAAAACGAAGCTCTCTCTTGTGTTACATTTCTGTTGAGAAAGTGCTTCCTGTTTTGGGCATTGTAAGCATTGGGTAACATCCAGTAAGGTTTACTATAGGATTTACTTTCTTTTCGCTTCTATAGTTTAATAGAACTTTAATGTCAAAATTAAACATGTTTTATTTTAGCAAGTGTATTATTTTTACTATAAATGCCCTGCTCATAATCAATTTCCAAAGAATATTTTCATATTTTTTTTTTCATTACTTTTATTTCCATTGGTAAGAATTCAGAAATATCTCTATATTAGTTCCAAACTAACATCACACAAAACAAAGTTCTCTCTTGTGTTATATTCCTGGTGAGAAAGTGCTCCCTTTTTTGGGCATTGTAGGCATTGGGAAACATCATCCAGACTGCTTAAGTTACATTTAAGTTGTCTCCTCATAATTTTAGATTTTATTTTCAAAAGTGTTTTGAAATTGTTTAAGTAATAGCTACTGCTCAGTATTCTAAAACTGAGTGAATTGAGTGATTTTAGCCATGATTGATATTTTGATTTGTATCATTAAATAAATGTACAACTTAATAGGCTCTATAAAATTCAGTATAAACAATAAGTATCTACAAAATTCAACTCTCCTGGCTTGTCATGAATATGCTGAAAGTGAGTTTAAACAAAATCACACCCTTTGCTATGCAGAGGCTTTCTCACATACATATGTTAATTAAAAAGCACACCCATTTGTCCGAATGACTAATTGCATAACTCCTATTTTGGTCAAAACAAACAAAATGCCCTCTCAAATGTGATTGGCTGGGAACTGCACTGCTTTTGCTTATAAAAGACTACAAATGCCAGCACAGTTAGATGAACTTGAGACATAAACCAAGGACAAACATTCCAAGACAATAACATTTCTGAATGGGTAGGTAAGCATACAACTTCAGTTTTTCTACATATGGATCTTCTTGAAAATACAAGCATTCAATATCATACAGAGGCTCTTTGATTATTTAGACTAGATCAGACATAAGTTTCTGTTTTAATTATATTATAGCTATATGAAACATCTGAAACTCAATGATTTTCATTGTTTTATTATTATCATCATTGCTTAAACTTACTTCTATATTAATTCCAAGCTGACATCACCTAAAACGCAGCTCTCTCGTGTTACATTTCTGTTGAGAAAGTGCTTCCTGTTTTGCGCATTGTAAGCATTGGGTAACATCCAGTAAGATTTACTATAGGATTTACTTTCTTTTCGCTTCTATAGTTTAATAGAACTTTAATGTCAAAATTAAACATGTTTTATTTTAGCAAGTGTATTTTTTTTTACTATAAATGCCCTGCTCATAACCAATTTCCAAAGAATAATTTCATATATTTTTTTTTCATTACTTTTATTTCCATTGGTAAGAATTCAGAAGTACCTCTATATTAATTCCAAGCTGACATCACCTAAAACTAAGCTCTCTCTTGTGTTACATTTCTGTTGAGAAAGTGCTTCCAGTTTTAGGCATTGTAAGCATTGGGTAAAAAACAGTCAGATTTATTATTTAACTTACAATACTTTCTTTTATTTAATAAAATTTAATAGAACTTTAATGTCAGAATTGAACATGGGATTCATTTAGCAAGTGATTTTTTGATATAAATTTCTTGCTCATAATCCATTTCAAAATGACATTTTCATGTTTTTTTTTCATTACATTTATTATTACCATTGGTAAGAATTCAGATGTACCTCTATATTAATTCCAAGCTGACATCACCTAAAACAAAGCTCTCTCTTGTGTTACATTTCTTTTGAGAAAGTGCTTCCTGTTTTGGGCATTGTAAGCATTGGGTAACATCCAGTAAGATTTACTATAGGATTTACTTTCTTTTCGCTTCTATATTTTAATAGAACTTTAATGTCAAAATTAAATATGTTTTATTTTAGCAAGTGTATTTTTTTTTACTAAAACGAAGCTCTCTCTTGTGTTACATTTCTGTTGAGAAAGTGCTTCCTGTTTTGGGCATTGTAAGCATTGGGTAACATACAGTAAGATTTACTATAGGATTTACTTTCTTTTCGCTTCTATAGTTTAATAGAACTTTAATGTCAAAATTAAACATGTTTTATTTTAGCAAGTGTATTTTTTTTACTATAAATGCCCTGCTCATAATCAATTTCCAAAGAATATTTTCATATTTGTTTTTTCATTACTTTTATTTCCATTGGTAAGAATTCAGAAATATCTCTATATTAGTTCCAAACTAACATCACACAAAACAAAGTTCTCTCTTGTGTTATATTCCTGGTGAGAAAGTGCTCCCATTTTGGGGCATTGTAGGCATTGGGAAACATCATCCAGACTGCTTAAGTTACATTTAAGCTGTCTCCTCATAATTTTAGATTTTATTTTCAATTGTGTTTTGAAATTGTTTAAGTAATAGCTACTGCTCAGTATTCTAAAACTGAGTGAATTGAGTGATTTTAGCCATGATTAATATTTTGATTTGTATCATTAAATAAATGTACAACTTAATAGGCGCTATAAAATTCAGTATAAACAATAAGTATCTACAAAATTCAACTCTCCTGGCTTGTCATGAATATGCTGAATGGGAGTTTAAACAAAAATCACACCCTTTGCTATGCAGAGGCTTTCTCACATACATATGTTAATTAAAAAGCACACCCATTTGTCCGAATGACTAATTGCATAACTCCTATTTTGGTCAAAACAAACAAAATGCCCTCTCAAATGTGATTGGCTGGGAACTGCACTGCTTTTGCTTATAAAAGACTACAAATGCCAGCACAGTTAGATGAACTTGAGACATAAACCAAGGATAAGCATTCCAAGACAATAACATTTCTGAATGGGTAGGTAAGCATACAACTTCAGTTTTTCTACATATGGATCTTCTTGAAAATACAAGCATTCAATATCATACAGAGGCTCTTTGATGATTTAGACTAGATCAGACGTAAGTTTCTGTTTTAATTATATTATAGCTATATTAAACATCTGAAACTCAATGATTTTCATTGTTTTATTATTATCATCATCATTGCTTAAACTTACTTCTATATTAATTCCAAGCTGACATCACCTAAAACGAAGCTCTCTCTTGTGTTACATTTCTGTTGAGAAAGTGCTTCCTGTTTTGGGCATTGTAAGCATTGGGTAACATCCAGTAAGATTTACTATAGGATTTACTTTCTTTTCGCTTCTATAGTTTAATAGAACTTTAATGTCAAAATTAAACATGTTTTATTTTAGCAAGTGTATTTTTTTTACTATAAATGCCCTGCTCATAATCAATTTCCAAAGAATATTTTCATATTTTTTTTTTCATTACTTTTATTTCCATTGATAAGAATTCAGAAGTACCTCTATATTAATTCCAAGCTGACATCACCTAAAACGAAGCTCTCTCTTGTGTTACATTTCTGTTGAGAAAGTGCTTCCTGTTTTGGGCATTGTAAGCATTGGGTTACATCCAGTAAGATTTACTATAGGATTTACTTTTTTTTCGCTTCTATAGTTTAATAGAACTTTAATGTCAAAATTAAACATGTTTTATTTTAGCAAGTGTATTTTTTTTTACTATAAATGCCCTGCTCATAATCAATTTCCAAAGAATAATTTCATATATTTTTTTTTCATTACTTTTATTTCCATTGGTAAGAATTCAGAAGTACCTCTATATTAATTCCAAGCTGACATCACCTAAAACTAAGCTCTCTCTTGTGTTACATTTCTGTTGAGAAAGTGCTTCCAGTTTTAGGCATTGTAAGCATTGGGTAAAAAACAGTCAGATATATTATTTAACTTACAATACTTTCTTTTATTTAATAAAATTTAATAGAACTTTAATGTCAGAATTGAACATGGGATTCATTTAGCAAGTGATTTTTTTATATAAATTTCTTGCTCATAATCCATTTCAAAATGACATTTTCATGTTTTTTTTTCATTACATTTATTATTACCATTGGTAAGAATTCAGATGTACCTCTATATTAATTCCAAGCTGACATCACCTAAAACGAAGCTCTCTCTTGTGTTACATTTCTTTTGAGAAAGTGCTTCCTGTTTTGGGCATTGTAAGCATTGGGTAACATCCAGTAAGATTTACTATAGGATTTACTTTCTTTTCGCTTCTATAGTTTAATAGAACTTTAATGTCAAAATTAAATATGTTTTATTTTAGCAAGTGCATTTTTTTTACTAAAACGAAGCTCTCTCTTGTGTTACATTTCTGTTGAGAAAGTGCTTCCTGTTTTGGGCATTGTAAGCATTGGGTAACATCCAGTAAGATTTACTATAGGATTTACTTTCTTTTCGCTTCTATAGTTTAATAGAACTTTAATGTCAAAATTAAACATGTTTTATTTTAGCAAGTGTATTTTTTTTACTATAAATGCCCTGCTCCTAATCAATTTCCAAAGAATATTTTCATATTTTTTTTTCATTACTTTTATTTCCATTGGTAAGAATTCAGAAGTACCTCTATATTAGTTCCAAACTAACATCACACAAAACAAAGTTCTCTCTTGTGTTATATTCCTGGTGAGAAAGTGCTTCCTTTTTTTGGCATTGTAGGCATTGGGAAACATCATCCAGACTGCTTAAGTTACATTTAAGCTGTCTCCTCATAATTTTAGATTTTATTTTCAATGGTGTTTTGAACTTGTTTAAGTAATAGCTACTGCTCAGTATTCTAAAACTGAGTGAATTAAGTGATTTTAGCCATGATTAATATTTTGATTTGTATCATTAAATAAATGTACAACTTAAAAGGCTCTATAAAATTAAGTATAAACAATAAGTATCTACAAAATTCAACTCTCCTGGCTTGTCATGAATATGCTGAAAGGGAGTTTAAACAAAAACCACACCCTTTGCTATGCAGAGGCTTTCTCACATACATATGTTAATTAAAAAGCACACCCATTTGTCCGAATGACTAATTGCATAACTCCTATTTTGGTCAAAACAAACAAAATGCCCTCTCAAATGTGATTGGCTGGGAACTGCACTGCTTTTGCTTATAAAAGACTACAAATGCCAGCACAGTTAGATGAACTTGAGACAAACCAAGGACAAACATTCCAAGACAATAACATTTCTGAATGGGTAGGTAAGCATACAACTTCAGTTTTTCTACATATGGATCTTCTTGAAAATACAAGCATTCAATATCATACAGAGGCTCTTTGATTATTTAGACTAGATCAGAAATAAGTTTCTGTTTTAATTATATTATAGCTATATGAAACATCTGAAACTCAATGATTTTCATTGTTTTATTATTATCATCATTGCTTAAACTTACTTTTATATTAATTCCAAGCTGACATCACCTAAAACGAAGCTCTCTCTTGTGTTACATTTCTGTTGAGAAAGTGCTTCCTGTTTTGGGCATTGTAAGCATTGGGTAACATCCAGTAAGGTTTACTATAGGATTTACTTTCTTTTCGCTTCTATAGTTTAATAGAACTTTAATGTCAAAATTAAACATGTTTTATTTTAGCAAGTGTATTATTTTTACTATAAATGCCCTGCTCATAATCAATTTCCAAAGAATATTTTCATATTTTTTTTTTCATTACTTTTATTTCCATTGGTAAGAATTCAGAAATATCTCTATATTAGTTCCAAACTAACATCACACAAAACAAAGTTCTCTCTTGTGTTATATTCCTGGTGAGAAAGTGCTCCCTTTTTTGGGCATTGTAGGCATTGGGAAACATCATCCAGACTGCTTAAGTTACATTTAAGTTGTCTCCTCATAATTTTAGATTTTATTTTCAAAAGTGTTTTGAAATTGTTTAAGTAATAGCTACTGCTCAGTATTCTAAAACTGAGTGAATTGAGTGATTTTAGCCATGATTGATATTTTGATTTGTATCATTAAATAAATGTACAACTTAATAGGCTCTATAAAATTCAGTATAAACAATAAGTATCTACAAAATTCAACTCTCCTGGCTTGTCATGAATATGCTGAAAGTGAGTTTAAACAAAATCACACCCTTTGCTATGCAGAGGCTTTCTCACATACATATGTTAATTAAAAAGCACACCCATTTGTCCGAATGACTAATTGCATAACTCCTATTTTGGTCAAAACAAACAAAATGCCCTCTCAAATGTGATTGTCTGGGAACTGCACTGCTTTTGCTTATAAAAGACTACAAATGCCAGCACAGTTAGATGAACTTGAGACAAACCAAGGACAAACATTCCAAGACAATAACATTTCTGAATGGGTAGGTAAGCATACAACTTCAGTTTTTCTACATATGGATCTTCTTGAAAATACAAGCATTCAATATCATACAGAGGCTCTTTGATTATTTAGACTAGATCAGACATAAGTTTCTGTTTTAATTATATTATAGCTATATGAAACATCTGAAACTCAATGATTTTCATTGTTTTATTATTATCATCATTGCTTAAACTTACTTCTATATTAATTCCAAGCTGACATCACCTAAAACGCAGCTCTCTCTTCTGTTACATTTCTGTTGAGAAAGTGCTTCCTGTTTTGGGCATTGTAAGCATTGGGTAACATCCAGTAAGATTTACTATAGGATTTACTTTCTTTTCGCTTCTATAGTTTAATAGAACTTTAATGTCAAAATTAAACATGTTTTATTTTAGCAAGTGTATTTTTTTTACTATAAATGCCCTGCTCATAATCAATTTCCAAAGAATAATTTCATATATTTTTTTTTCATTACTTTTATTTCCACTGGTAAGAATTCAGAAGTACCTCTATATTAATTCCAAGCTGACATCACCTAAAACTAAGCTCTCTCTTGTGTTACATTTCTGTTGAGAAAGTGCTTCCAGTTTTAGGCATTGTAAGCATTGGGTAAAAAACAGTCAGATTTATTATTTAACTTACAATACTTTCTTTTATTTAATAAAATTTAATAGAACTTTAATGTCAGAATTGAACATGGGATTCATTTAGCAAGTGATTTTTTGATATAAATTTCTTGCTCATAATCCATTTCAAAATGACATTTTCATGTTTTTTTTTCATTACATTTATTATTACCATTGGTAAGAATTCAGATGTACCTCTATATTAATTCCAAGCTGACATCACCTAAAACGAAGCTCTCTCTTCTGTTACATTTCTGTTGAGAAAGTGCTTCCTGTTTTAGGCATTGTAAGCATTGGGTAAAAAAAACAGTCAGATTTACTATATAACTTACAATACTTTCTTTTATTTAATAAAGTTTAATAGAACTTTAATGTCAGAATTGAACATGAGATTCATGTAGCAATTGATTTTTTAATATAAATTTCTTGCTCATAATCCATTTCAAAATGAATTTTTCCTGTTTTTTTTTTTCATTACATTTATTATTACCATTGGTAAGAATTCAGATGTACCTCTATATTAATTCCAAGCTGACATCACCTAAAACGAAGCTCTCTCTTGTGTTACATTTCTGTTGAGAAAGTGCTTTCTGTTTTGGGCATTGTAAGCATTGGGTAACATCCAGTAAGATTTACTATAGGATTTACTTTCTTTTCGCTTCTATAGTTTAATAGAACTTTAATGTCAAAATTAAACATGTTTTATTTTAGCAAGTATATTATTTTTACTATAAATGCCCTGCTCATAATCAATTTCCAAAGAATATTTTCATATTTTTTTTTTCATTACTTTTATTTCCATTGGTAAGAATTCAGAAATATCTCTATATTAGTTCCAAACTAACATCACACAAAACAAAGTTCTCTCTTGTGTTATATTCCTGGTGAGAAAGTGCTCCCTTTTTGGGGCATTGTAGGCATTGGGAAACATCATCCAGACTGCTTAAGTTACATTTAAGCTGTCTCCTCATAATTTTAGATTTTATTTTCAATTGTGTTTTGAAATTGTTTAAGTAATAGCTACTGCTCAGTATTCTAAAACTGAGTGAATTGAGTGATTTTAGCCATGATTAATATTTTGATTTGTATCATTAAATAAATGTACAACTTAATAGGCTCTATAAAATTCAGTATAAACAATAAGTATCTACAAAATTCAACTCTCCTGGCTTGTCATGAATATGCTGAAAGTGAGTTTAAACAAAATCACACCCTTTGCTATGCAGAGGCTTTCTCACATACATATGTTAATTAAAAAGCACACCCATTTGTCCGAATGACTAATTGCATAACTCCTATTTTGGTCAAAACAAACAAAATGCCCTCTCAAATGTGATTGGCTGGGAACTGCACTGCTTTTGCTTATAAAAGACTACAAATGCCAGCACAGTTAGATGAACTTGAGACATAAACCAAGGACAAACATTCCAAGACAATAACATTTCTGAATGGGTAGGTAAGCATACAACTTCAGTTTTTCTACATATGGATCTTCTTGAAAATACAAGCATTCAATATCATACAGAGGCTCTTTGATTATTTAGACTAGATCAGACATAAGTTTCTGTTTTAATTATATTATAGCTATATGAAACATCTGAAACTCAATGATTTTCATTGTTTTATTATTATCATCATTGCTTAAACTTACTTCTATATTAATTCCAAGCTGACATCACCTAAAACGCAGCTCTCTCGTGTTACATTTCTGGTGAGAAAGTGCTTCCTGTTTTGGGCATTGTAAGCATTGGGTAACATCCAGTAAGATTTACTATAGGATTTACTTTCTTTTCGCTTCTATAGTTTAATAGAACTTTAATGTCAAAATTAAACATGTTTTATTTTAGCAAGTGTATTTTTTTTTACTATAAATGCCCTGCTCATAATCAATTTCCAAAGAATAATTTCATATATTTTTTTTTCATTACTTTTATTTCCATTGGTAAGAATTCAGAAGTACCTCTATATTAATTCCAAGCTGACATCACCTAAAACTAAGCTCTCTCTTGTGTTACATTTCTGTTGAGAAAGTGCTTCCAGTTTTAGGCATTGTAAGCATTGGGTAAAAAACAGTCAGATTTATTATTTAACTTACAATACTTTCTTTTATTTAATAAAATTTAATAGAACTTTAATGTCAGAATTGAACATGGGATTCATTTAGCAAGTGATTTTTTGATATAAATTTCTTGCTCATAATCCATTTCAAAATGACATTTTCATGTTTTTTTTTCATTACATTTATTATTACCATTGGTAAGAATTCAGATGTACCTCTATATTAATTCCAAGCTGACATCACCTAAAACGAAGCTCTCTCTTCTGTTACATTTCTGTTGAGAAAGTGCTTCCTGTTTTAGGCATTGTAAGCATTGGGTAAAAAAAAAGTCAGATTTATTATTTAACTTACAATACTTTCTTTTATTTAATAAAATTTAATAGAACTTTAATGTCAGAATTGAACATGGGATTCATTTAGCAAGTGATTTTTTGATAGAAATTTCTTGCTCATAATCCATTTCAAAATGACATTTTCATGTTTTTTTTTTCATTACATTTATTATTACCATTGGTAAGAATTCAGATGTACCTCTATATTAATTCCAGGCTTTCTCACATACATATGTTAATTAAAAAGCACACCCATTTGTCCGAATGACTAATTGCATAACTCCTATTTTGGTCAAAACAAACAAAATGCCCTCTCAAATGTGATTGGCTGGGAACTGCACTGCTTTTGCTTATAAAAGACTACAAATGCCAGCACAGTTAGATGAACTTGAGACAAACCAAGGACAAACATTCCAAGACAATAACATTTCTGAATGGGTAGGTAAGCATACAACTTCAGTTTTTCTACATATGGATCTTCTTGAAAATACAAGCATTCAATATCATACAGAGGCTCTTTGATTATTTAGACTAGATCAGAAATAAGTTTCTGTTTTAATTATATTATAGCTATATGAAACATCTGAAACTCAATGATTTTCATTGTTTTATTATTATCATCATTGCTTAAACTTACTTTTATATTAATTCCAAGCTGACATCACCTAAAACGAAGCTCTCTCTTGTGTTACATTTCTGTTGAGAAAGTGCTTCCTGTTTTGGGCATTGTAAGCATTGGGTAACATCCAGTAAGGTTTACTATAGGATTTACTTTCTTTTCGCTTCTATAGTTTAATAGAACTTTAATGTCAAAATTAAACATGTTTTATTTTAGCAAGTGTATTATTTTTACTATAAATGCCCTGCTCATAATCAATTTCCAAAGAATATTTTCATATTTTTTTTTTCATTACTTTTATTTCCATTGGTAAGAATTCAGAAATATCTCTATATTAGTTCCAAACTAACATCACACAAAACAAAGTTCTCTCTTGTGTTATATTCCTGGTGAGAAAGTGCTCCCTTTTTTGGGCATTGTAGGCATTGGGAAACATCATCCAGACTGCTTAAGTTACATTTAAGTTGTCTCCTCATAATTTTAGATTTTATTTTCAAAAGTGTTTTGAAATTGTTTAAGTAATAGCTACTGCTCAGTATTCTAAAACTGAGTGAATTGAGTGATTTTAGCCATGATTGATATTTTGATTTGTATCATTAAATAAATGTACAACTTAATAGGCTCTATAAAATTCAGTATAAACAATAAGTATCTACAAAATTCAACTCTCCTGGCTTGTCATGAATATGCTGAAAGTGAGTTTAAACAAAATCACACCCTTTGCTATGCAGAGGCTTTCTCACATACATATGTTAATTAAAAAGCACACCCATTTGTCCGAATGACTAATTGCATAACTCCTATTTTGGTCAAAACAAACAAAATGCCCTCTCAAATGTGATTGTCTGGGAACTGCACTGCTTTTGCTTATAAAAGACTACAAATGCCAGCACAGTTAGATGAACTTGAGACAAACCAAGGACAAACATTCCAAGACAATAACATTTCTGAATGGGTAGGTAAGCATACAACTTCAGTTTTTCTACATATGGATCTTCTTGAAAATACAAGCATTCAATATCATACAGAGGCTCTTTGATTATTTAGACTAGATCAGACATAAGTTTCTGTTTTAATTATATTATAGCTATATGAAACATCTGAAACTCAATGATTTTCATTGTTTTATTATTATCATCATTGCTTAAACTTACTTCTATATTAATTCCAAGCTGACATCACCTAAAACGCAGCTCTCTCTTGTGTTACATTTCTGTTGAGAAAGTGCTTCCTGTTTTGGGCATTGTAAGCATTGGGTAACATCCAGTAAGATTTACTATAGGATTTACTTTCTTTTCGCTTCTATAGTTTAATAGAACTTTAATGTCAAAATTAAACATGTTTTATTTTAGCAAGTGTATTTTTTTTACTATAAATGCCCTGCTCATAATCAATTTCCAAAGAATAATTTCATATATTTTTTTTTCATTACTTTTATTTCCATTGGTAAGAATTCAGAAGTACCTCTATATTAATTCCAAGCTGACATCACCTAAAACTAAGCTCTCTCTTGTGTTACATTTCTGTTGAGAAAGTGCTTCCAGTTTTAGGCATTGTAAGCATTGGGTAAAAAAAACAGTCAGATTTACTATATAACTTACAATACTTTCTTTTATTTAATAAAGTTTAATAGAACTTTAATGTCAGAATTGAACATGAGATTCATGTAGCAATTGATTTTTTAATATAAATTTCTTGCTCATAATCCATTTCAAAATGAATTTTTCCTGTTTTTTTTTTTCATTACATTTATTATTACCATTGGTAAGAATTCAGATGTACCTCTATATTAATTCCAAGCTGACATCACCTAAAACGAAGCTCTCTCTTGTGTTACATTTCTGTTGAGAAAGTGCTTTCTGTTTTGGGCATTGTAAGCATTGGGTAACATCCAGTAAGATTTACTATAGGATTTACTTTCTTTTCGCTTCTATAGTTTAATAGAACTTTAATGTCAAAATTAAACATGTTTTATTTTAGCAAGTATATTATTTTTACTATAAATGCCCTGCTCATAATCAATTTCCAAAGAATATTTTCATATTTTTTTTTTCATTACTTTTATTTCCATTGGTAAGAATTCAGAAATATCTCTATATTAGTTCCAAACTAACATCACACAAAACAAAGTTCTCTCTTGTGTTATATTCCTGGTGAGAAAGTGCTCCCTTTTTGGGGCATTGTAGGCATTGGGAAACATCATCCAGACTGCTTAAGTTACATTTAAGCTGTCTCCTCATAATTTTAGATTTTATTTTCAATTGTGTTTTGAAATTGTTTAAGTAATAGCTACTGCTCAGTATTCTAAAACTGAGTGAATTGAGTGATTTTAGCCATGATTAATATTTTGATTTGTATCATTAAATAAATGTACAACTTAATAGGCTCTATAAAATTCAGTATAAACAATAAGTATCTACAAAATTCAACTCTCCTGGCTTGTCATGAATATGCTGAAAGTGAGTTTAAACAAAATCACACCCTTTGCTATGCAGAGGCTTTCTCACATACATATGTTAATTAAAAAGCACACCCATTTGTCCGAATGACTAATTGCATAACTCCTATTTTGGTCAAAACAAACAAAATGCCCTCTCAAATGTGATTGGCTGGGAACTGCACTGCTTTTGCTTATAAAAGACTACAAATGCCAGCACAGTTAGATGAACTTGAGACATAAACCAAGGACAAACATTCCAAGACAATAACATTTCTGAATGGGTAGGTAAGCATACAACTTCAGTTTTTCTACATATGGATCTTCTTGAAAATACAAGCATTCAATATCATACAGAGGCTCTTTGATTATTTAGACTAGATCAGACATAAGTTTCTGTTTTAATTATATTATAGCTATATGAAACATCTGAAACTCAATGATTTTCATTGTTTTATTATTATCATCATTGCTTAAACTTACTTCTATATTAATTCCAAGCTGACATCACCTAAAACGCAGCTCTCTCGTGTTACATTTCTGGTGAGAAAGTGCTTCCTGTTTTGGGCATTGTAAGCATTGGGTAACATCCAGTAAGATTTACTATAGGATTTACTTTCTTTTCGCTTCTATAGTTTAATAGAACTTTAATGTCAAAATTAAACATGTTTTATTTTAGCAAGTGTATTTTTTTTTACTATAAATGCCCTGCTCATAATCAATTTCCAAAGAATAATTTCATATATTTTTTTTTCATTACTTTTATTTCCATTGGTAAGAATTCAGAAGTACCTCTATATTAATTCCAAGCTGACATCACCTAAAACTAAGCTCTCTCTTGTGTTACATTTCTGTTGAGAAAGTGCTTCCAGTTTTAGGCATTGTAAGCATTGGGTAAAAAACAGTCAGATTTATTATTTAACTTACAATACTTTCTTTTATTTAATAAAATTTAATAGAACTTTAATGTCAGAATTGAACATGGGATTCATTTAGCAAGTGATTTTTTGATATAAATTTCTTGCTCATAATCCATTTCAAAATGACATTTTCATGTTTTTTTTTCATTACATTTATTATTACCATTGGTAAGAATTCAGATGTACCTCTATATTAATTCCAAGCTGACATCACCTAAAACGAAGCTCTCTCTTCTGTTACATTTCTGTTGAGAAAGTGCTTCCTGTTTTAGGCATTGTAAGCATTGGGTAAAAAAAAAGTCAGATTTATTATTTAACTTACAATACTTTCTTTTATTTAATAAAATTTAATAGAACTTTAATGTCAGAATTGAACATGGGATTCATTTAGCAAGTGATTTTTTGATAGAAATTTCTTGCTCATAATCCATTTCAAAATGACATTTTCATGTTTTTTTTTTCATTACATTTATTATTACCATTGGTAAGAATTCAGATGTACCTCTATATTAATTCCAGGCTTTCTCACATACATATGTTAATTAAAAAGCACACCCATTTGTCCGAATGACTAATTGCATAACTCCTATTTTGGTCAAAACAAACAAAATGCCCTCTCAAATGTGATTGGCTGGGAACTGCACTGCTTTTGCTTATAAAAGACTACAAATGCCAGCACAGTTAGATGAACTTGAGACAAACCAAGGACAAACATTCCAAGACAATAACATTTCTGAATGGGTAGGTAAGCATACAACTTCAGTTTTTCTACATATGGATCTTCTTGAAAATACAAGCATTCAATATCATACAGAGGCTCTTTGATTATTTAGACTAGATCAGAAATAAGTTTCTGTTTTAATTATATTATAGCTATATGAAACATCTGAAACTCAATGATTTTCATTGTTTTATTATTATCATCATTGCTTAAACTTACTTTTATATTAATTCCAAGCTGACATCACCTAAAACGAAGCTCTCTCTTGTGTTACATTTCTGTTGAGAAAGTGCTTCCTGTTTTGGGCATTGTAAGCATTGGGTAACATCCAGTAAGGTTTACTATAGGATTTACTTTCTTTTCGCTTCTATAGTTTAATAGAACTTTAATGTCAAAATTAAACATGTTTTATTTTAGCAAGTGTATTATTTTTACTATAAATGCCCTGCTCATAATCAATTTCCAAAGAATATTTTCATATTTTTTTTTTCATTACTTTTATTTCCATTGGTAAGAATTCAGAAATATCTCTATATTAGTTCCAAACTAACATCACACAAAACAAAGTTCTCTCTTGTGTTATATTCCTGGTGAGAAAGTGCTCCCTTTTTTGGGCATTGTAGGCATTGGGAAACATCATCCAGACTGCTTAAGTTACATTTAAGTTGTCTCCTCATAATTTTAGATTTTATTTTCAAAAGTGTTTTGAAATTGTTTAAGTAATAGCTACTGCTCAGTATTCTAAAACTGAGTGAATTGAGTGATTTTAGCCATGATTGATATTTTGATTTGTATCATTAAATAAATGTACAACTTAATAGGCTCTATAAAATTCAGTATAAACAATAAGTATCTACAAAATTCAACTCTCCTGGCTTGTCATGAATATGCTGAAAGTGAGTTTAAACAAAATCACACCCTTTGCTATGCAGAGGCTTTCTCACATACATATGTTAATTAAAAAGCACACCCATTTGTCCGAATGACTAATTGCATAACTCCTATTTTGGTCAAAACAAACAAAATGCCCTCTCAAATGTGATTGTCTGGGAACTGCACTGCTTTTGCTTATAAAAGACTACAAATGCCAGCACAGTTAGATGAACTTGAGACAAACCAAGGACAAACATTCCAAGACAATAACATTTCTGAATGGGTAGGTAAGCATACAACTTCAGTTTTTCTACATATGGATCTTCTTGAAAATACAAGCATTCAATATCATACAGAGGCTCTTTGATTATTTAGACTAGATCAGACATAAGTTTCTGTTTTAATTATATTATAGCTATATGAAACATCTGAAACTCAATGATTTTCATTGTTTTATTATTATCATCATTGCTTAAACTTACTTCTATATTAATTCCAAGCTGACATCACCTAAAACGCAGCTCTCTCTTGTGTTACATTTCTGTTGAGAAAGTGCTTCCTGTTTTGGGCATTGTAAGCATTGGGTAACATCCAGTAAGATTTACTATAGGATTTACTTTCTTTTCGCTTCTATAGTTTAATAGAACTTTAATGTCAAAATTAAACATGTTTTATTTTAGCAAGTGTATTTTTTTTACTATAAATGCCCTGCTCATAATCAATTTCCAAAGAATAATTTCATATATTTTTTTTTCATTACTTTTATTTCCATTGGTAAGAATTCAGAAGTACCTCTATATTAATTCCAAGCTGACATCACCTAAAACTAAGCTCTCTCTTGTGTTACATTTCTGTTGAGAAAGTGCTTCCAGTTTTAGGCATTGTAAGCATTGGGTAAAAAACAGTCAGATTTATTATTTAACTTACAATACTTTCTTTTATTTAATAAAATTTAATAGAACTTTAATGTCAGAATTGAACATGGGATTCATTTAGCAAGTGATTTTTGATATAAATTTCTTGCTCATAATCCATTTCAAAATGACATTTTCATGTTTTTTTTTCATTACATTTATTATTACCATTGGTAAGAATTCAGATGTACCTCTATATTAATTCCAAGCTGACATCACCTAAAACGAAGCTCTCTCTTCTTTTACATTTCTGTTGAGAAAGTGCTTCCTGTTTTAGGCATTGTAAGCATTGGGTAAAAAAAACAGTCAGATTTACTATATAACTTACAATACTTTCTTTTATTTAATAAAGTTTAATAGAACTTTAATGTCAGAATTGAACATGAGATTCATGTAGCAATTGATTTTTTAATATAAATTTCTTGCTCATAATCCATTTCAAAATGAATTTTTCCTGTTTTTTTTTTCATTACATTTATTATTACCATTGGTAAGAATTCAGATGTACCTCTATATTAATTCCAAGCTGACATCACCTAAAACGAAGCTCTCTCTTGTGTTACATTTCTGTTGAGAAAGTGCTTTCTGTTTTGGGCATTGTAAGCATTGGGTAACATCCAGTAAGATTTACTATAGGATTTACTTTCTTTTCGCTTCTATAGTTTAATAGAACTTTAATGTCAAAATTAAACATGTTTTATTTTAGCAAGTATATTATTTTTACTATAAATGCCCTGCTCATAATCAATTTCCAAAGAATATTTTCATATTTTTTTTTTCATTACTTTTATTTCCATTGGTAAGAATTCAGAAATATCTCTATATTAGTTCCAAACTAACATCACACAAAACAAAGTTCTCTCTTGTGTTATATTCCTGGTGAGAAAGTGCTCCCTTTTTGGGGCATTGTAGGCATTGGGAAACATCATCCAGACTGCTTAAGTTACATTTAAGCTGTCTCCTCATAATTTTAGATTTTATTTTCAATTGTGTTTTGAAATTGTTTAAGTAATAGCTACTGCTCAGTATTCTAAAACTGAGTGAATTGAGTGATTTTAGCCATGATTAATATTTTGATTTGTATCATTAAATAAATGTACAACTTAATAGGCTCTATAAAATTCAGTATAAACAATAAGTATCTACAAAATTCAACTCTCCTGGCTTGTCATGAATATGCTGAAAGTGAGTTTAAACAAAATCACACCCTTTGCTATGCAGAGGCTTTCTCACATACATATGTTAATTAAAAAGCACACCCATTTGTCCGAATGACTAATTGCATAACTCCTATTTTGGTCAAAACAAACAAAATGCCCTCTCAAATGTGATTGGCTGGGAACTGCACTGCTTTTGCTTATAAAAGACTACAAATGCCAGCACAGTTAGATGAACTTGAGACATAAACCAAGGACAAACATTCCAAGACAATAACATTTCTGAATGGGTAGGTAAGCATACAACTTCAGTTTTTCTACATATGGATCTTCTTGAAAATACAAGCATTCAATATCATACAGAGGCTCTTTGATTATTTAGACTAGATCAGACATAAGTTTCTGTTTTAATTATATTATAGCTATATGAAACATCTGAAACTCAATGATTTTCATTGTTTTATTATTATCATCATTGCTTAAACTTACTTCTATATTAATTCCAAGCTGACATCACCTAAAACGCAGCTCTCTCGTGTTACATTTCTGGTGAGAAAGTGCTTCCTGTTTTGGGCATTGTAAGCATTGGGTAACATCCAGTAAGATTTACTATAGGATTTACTTTCTTTTCGCTTCTATAGTTTAATAGAACTTTAATGTCAAAATTAAACATGTTTTATTTTAGCAAGTGTATTTTTTTTTACTATAAATGCCCTGCTCATAATCAATTTCCAAAGAATAATTTCATATATTTTTTTTTCATTACTTTTATTTCCATTGGTAAGAATTCAGAAGTACCTCTATATTAATTCCAAGCTGACATCACCTAAAACTAAGCTCTCTCTTGTGTTACATTTCTGTTGAGAAAGTGCTTCCAGTTTTAGGCATTGTAAGCATTGGGTAAAAAACAGTCAGATTTATTATTTAACTTACAATACTTTCTTTTATTTAATAAAATTTAATAGAACTTTAATGTCAGAATTAAACATGGGATTCATTTAGCAAGTGATTTTTTGATATAAATTTCTTGCTCATAATCCATTTCAAAATGACATTTTCATGTTTTTTTTTCATTACATTTATTATTACCATTGGTAAGAATTCAGATGTACCTCTATATTAATTCCAAGCTGACATCACCTAAAACAAAGCTCTCTCTTGTGTTACATTTCTTTTGAGAAAGTGCTTCCTGTTTTGGGCATTGTAAGCATTGGGTAACATCCAGTAAGATTTACTATAGGATTTACTTTCTTTTCGCTTCTATAGTTTAATAGAACTTTAATGTCAAAATTAAATATGTTTTATTTTAGCAAGTGTATTTTTTTTTACTAAAACGAAGCTCTCTCTTGTGTTACATTTCTGTTAAGAAAGTGCTTCCTGTTTTGGGCATTGTAAGCATTGGGTAACATACAGTAAGATTTACTATAGGATTTACTTTCTTTTCGCTTCTATAGTTTAATAGAACTTTAATGTCAAAATTAAACATGTTTTATTTTAGCAAGTGTATTTTTTTTACTATAAATGCCCTGCTCATAATCAATTTACAAAGAATATTTTCATATTTGTTTTTTCATTACTTTTATTTCCATTGGTAAGAATTCAGAAATATCTCTATATTAGTTCCAAACTAACATCACACAAAACAAAGTTCTCTCTTGTGTTATATTCCTGGTGAGAAAGTGCTCCCATTTTGGGGCATTGTAGGCATTGGGAAACATCATCCAGACTGCTTAAGTTACATTTAAGCTGTCTCCTCATAATTTTAGATTTTATTTTCAATTGTGTTTTGAAATTGTTTAAGTAATAGCTACTGCTCAGTATTCTAAAACTGAGTGAATTGAGTGATTTTAGCCATGATTAATATTTTGATTTGTATCATTAAATAAATGTACAACTTAATAGGCGCTATAAAATTCAGTATAAACAATAAGTATCTACAAAATTCAACTCTCCTGGCTTGTCATGAATATGCTGAATGGGAGTTTAAACAAAAATCACACCCTTTGCTATGCAGAGGCTTTCTCACATACATATGTTAATTAAAAAGCACACCCATTTGTCCGAATGACTAATTGCATAACTCCTATTTTGGTCAAAACAAACAAAATGCCCTCTCAAATGTGATTGGCTGGGAACTGCACTGCTTTTGCTTATAAAAGACTACAAATGCCAGCACAGTTAGATGAACTTGAGACATAAACCAAGGATAAGCATTCCAAGACAATAACATTTCTGAATGGGTAGGTAAGCATACAACTTCAGTTTTTCTACATATGGATCTTCTTGAAAATACAAGCATTCAATATCATACAGAGGCTCTTTGATGATTTAGACTAGATCAGACGTAAGTTTCTGTTTTAATTATATTATAGCTATATTAAACATCTGAAACTCAATGATTTTCATTGTTTTATTATTATCATCATCATTGCTTAAACTTACTTCTATATTAATTCCAAGCTGACATCACCTAAAACGAAGCTCTCTCTTGTGTTACATTTCTGTTGAGAAAGTGCTTCCTGTTTTGGGCATTGTAAGCATTGGGTAACATCCAGTAAGATTTACTATAGGATTTACTTTCTTTTCGCTTCTATAGTTTAATAGAACTTTAATGTCAAAATTAAACATGTTTTATTTTAGCAAGTGTATTTTTTTTACTATAAATGCCCTGCTCATAATCAATTTCCAAAGAATATTTTCATATTTTTTTTTTCATTACTTTTATTTCCATTGATAAGAATTCAGAAGTACCTCTATATTAATTCCAAGCTGACATCACCTAAAACGAAGCTCTCTCTTGTGTTACATTTCTGTTGAGAAAGTGCTTCCTGTTTTGGGCATTGTAAGCATTGGGTTACATCCAGTAAGATTTACTATAGGATTTACTTTCTTTTCGCTTCTATAGTTTAATAGAACTTTAATTTCAAAATTAAACATGTTTTATTTTAGCAAGTGTATTTTTTTTACTATAAATGCCCTGCTCATAATCAATTTCCAAAGAATAATTTCATATATTTTTTTTTCATTACTTTTATTTCCATTGGTAAGAATTCAGAAGTACCTCTATATTAATTCCAAGCTGACATCACCTAAAACTAAGCTCTCTCTTGTGTTACATTTCTGTTGAGAAAGTGCTTCCAGTTTTAGGCATTGTAAGCATTGGGTAAAAAACAGTCAGATTTATTATTAACTTACAATACTTTCTTTTATTTAATAAAATTTAATAGAACTTTAATGTCAGAATTGAACATGGGATTCATTTAGCAAGTGATTTTTTTATATAAATTTCTTGCTCATAATCCATTTCAAAATGACATTTTCATGTTTTTTTTTCATTACATTTATTATTACCATTGGTAAGAATTCAGATGTACCTCTATATTAATTCCAAGCTGACATCACCTAAAACGAAGCTCTCTCTTGTGTTACATTTCTTTTGAGAAAGTGCTTCCTGTTTTGGGCATTGTAAGCATTGGGTAACATCCAGTAAGATTTACTATAGGATTTACTTTCTTTTCGCTTCTATAGTTTAATAGAACTTTAATGTCAAAATTAAATATGTTTTATTTTAGCAAGTGCATTTTTTTTACTAAAACGAAGCTCTCTCTTGTGTTACATTTCTGTTGAGAAAGTGCTTCCTGTTTTGGGCATTGTAAGCATTGGGTAACATCCAGTAAGATTTACTATAGGATTTACTTTCTTTTCGCTTCTATAGTTTAATAGAACTTTAATGTCAAAATTAAACATGTTTTATTTTAGCAAGTGTATTTTTTTTTACTATAAATGCCCTGCTCCTAATCAATTTCCAAAGAATATTTTCATTTTTTTTTTTCATTACTTTTATTTCCATTGGTAAGAATTCAGAAGTACCTCTATATTAGTTCCAAACTAACATCACACAAAACAAAGTTCTCTCTTGTGTTATATTCCTGGTGAGAAAGTGCTTCCTTTTTTGGGCATTGTAGGCATTGGGAAACATCATCCAGACTGCTTAAGTTACATTTAAGCTGTCTCCTCATAATTTTAGATTTTATTTTCAATTGTGTTTTGAAATTGTTTAAGTAATAGCTACTGCTCAGTATTCTAAAACTGAGTGAATTGAGTGATTTTAGCCATGATTAATATTTTGATTTGTATCATTAAATAAATGTACAACTTAATAGGCTCTATAAAATTCAGTATAAACAATAAGTATCTACAAAATTCAACTCTCCTGGCTTGTCATGAATATGCTGAAAGGGAGTTTAAACAAAAATCACACCCTTTGCTATGCAGAGGCTTTCTCACATACATATGTTAATTAAAAAGCACACCCATTTGTCCGAATGACTAATTGCATAACTCCTATTTTGGTCAAAACAAACAAAATGCCTTTCAAATGTGATTGGCTGGGAACTGCACTGCTTTTGCTTATAAAAGACTACAAATGCCAGCACAATTAGATGAACTTGAGACATAAACCAAGGACAAACATTCCAAGACAATAACATTTCTGAATGGGTAGGTAAGCATACAACTTCAGTTTTTCTACATATGGATCTTCTTGAAAATACAAGCATTCAATATCATACAGAGGCTCTTTGATGATTTAGACTAGATCAGACATAAGTTTCTGTTTTAATTCTATTATAGCTATATGAAACATTTGAAACTCAATGATTTTCATTGTGTTATTATTATTATCATGATTGCTTAAACTTACTTCTATATTAATTCCAAGCTGACATCACCTAAAACGAAGCTCTCTCTTGTGTTACATTTCTGTTAAGAAAGTGCTTCCTGTTTTAGGCATTGTAAGCATTGGGTAAAAAACAGTCAGATTTACTATTTAACTTACAATACTTTCTTTTATTTAATAAAGTTTAATAGAACTTTAATGTCAGAATTGAACATGAGATTAGCAAGTGATTTTTTAATATAAATTTCTTGCTCGTAATCCATTTCAAAATGACATTTTTGTGTTTTTTTTTTCATTACATTTATTGGTACGAATTCAGATGTACCTCTATATTAATTCCAAGCTGACATCACCTAAAACGAAGCTCTCTCTTGTGTTACATTTCTGTTGAGAAAGTGCTTCCTGTTTTGGGCATTGTAAGCATTGGGTAACATCCAGTAAGATTTACTATAGGATTTACTTTCTTTTCGCTTCTATAGTTTAATAGAACTTTAATGTCAAAATTAAACATGTTTTATTTTAGCAAGTGTATTTTTTTTACTATAAATGCCCTGCTCATAATCAATTTCCAAAGAATAATTTCATATATTTTTTTTTCATTACTTTTATTTCCATTGGTAAGAATTCAGAAGTACCTCTATATTAATTCCAAGCTGACATCACCTAAAACGAAGCTCTCTCTTGTGTTACATTTCTGTTGAGAAAGTGCTTCCAGTTTTAGGCATTGTAAGCATTGGGTAAAAAACAGTCAGATTTATTATTTAACTTACAATACTTTCTTTTATTTAATAAAATTTATTAGAACTTTAATGTCAGAATTGAACATGGGATTCATTTAGCAAGTGATTTTTTAATATAAATTTCTTGCTCATAATCCATTTCAAAATGACATTTTCATGTTTTTCTTTCATTACATTTATTATTACCATTGGTAAGAATTCAGATGTACCTCTATATTAATTCCAAGCTGACATCACCTAAAACGAAGCTCTCTCTTGTGCTACATTTCTGTTGAGAAAGTGCTTCCTGTTTTGGGCATTGTAAGCATTGGGTAACATCTAGTAAGATTTACTATAGGATTTACTTTCTTTTCGCTTCTATAGTTTAATAGAACTTTAATGTCAAAATTAAACATGTTTTATTTTAGCAAGTGTATTTTTTTACTATAAATGCCCTGCTCATAATCAATTTCCAAAGAATATTTTCATTTTTTTTTCATTAGTTTTATTTCCATTGGTAAGAATTCAGAAGTACCTCTATATTAATTCCAAGCTGACATCACCTAAAACGAAGCTCTCTCTTGTGTTACATTTCTGTTGAGAAAGTGCTTCCTGTTTTAGGCATTGTAAGCATTGCGTAAAAAACAGTCAGATTTACTATTTAACTTACAATACTTTCTTTTATTTAATAAAGTTTAATAGAACTTTAATGTCAGAATTGAACATGAGATTAGCAAGTGATTTTTTAATATAAATTTCTTGCTCATAATCCATTTCAAAATGACTTTTTTTTTTTTTTTTTTCATTACATTTATTATAACCATTGGTACGAATTCAGATGTACCTCTATATAAATTCCAAGCTGACATCACCTAAAACGAAGCTCTCTCTTGTGTTACATTTCTGTTGAGAAAGTGCTTCCTGTTTTGGGCATTGTAAGCATTGGGTAACATCCAGTAAGATTTACTATAGGATTTACTTTCTTTTCGCTTCTATAGTTTAATAGAACTTTAATGTCAAAATTAAACATGTTTTAATTTAGCAAGTGTGTTTTTTTTACTATAAATGTCCTGCTCATAATCAATTTCCAAAGAATATTTTCATATTTTTTTTTTCATTACTTTTATTTCCATTGGTAAGAATTCAGAAATATCTCTATATTAGTTCCAAACTAACATCACACAAAACAAAGTTCTCTCTTGTGTTATATTCCTGGTGAGAAAGTGCTTCCTTTTTTGGGCATTGTAGGCATTGGGAAACATCATCCAGACTACTTAAGTTACATTTAAGCCGTCTCCTCATAATTTTAGATTTTATTTTCAATTGTGTTTTGAAATTGTTTAAGTAATAGCTACTGCTCAGTATTCTAAAACTGAGTGAATTGAGTGATTTTAGCCATGATTAATATTTTGATTTGTATCATTAAATAAATGTAAAACTTAATAGGCTCTATACAATTCAGTATAAACAATAAGTATCTACAAAATTCAACTCTCCTGGCTTATCATGAATATGCTGAATGGGAGTTTAAACAAAAATCACACCCTTTGCTATGCAGAGGCTCTCACATACATATGTTAATTAAAAAGCACACCCATTTGTCCGAATGACTAATTGCATAACTCCTATTTTGGTCAAAACAAACAAAATGCCCTCTCAAATGTGATTGGCTGGGAACTGCACTGCTTTTGCTTATAAAAGACTACAAATGCCAGCACAGTTAGATGAACTTGAGACAAACCAAGGACAAACATTCCAAGACAAAAACATTTCTGAATGGGTAGGTAAGCATACAACTTCAGTTTTTCTACATATGGATCTTCTTGAAAATACAAGCATTCAATATCATACAGAGGCTCTTTGATTATTTAGACTAGATCAGACATAAGTTTCTGTTTTAATTATATTATAGCTATATGAAACATCTGAAACTCAATGATTTTCATTGTTTTATTATTATCATCATTGCTTAAACTTACTTTTATATTAATTCCAAGCTGACATCACCTAAAACGAAGCTCTCTCTTGTGTTACATTTCTGTTGAGAAAGTGCTTCCTGTTTTGGGCATTGTAAGCATTGGGTAACATCCAGTAAGATTTACTATAGGATTTACTTTCTTTTCGCTTCTATAGTTTAATAGAACTTTAATGTCAAAATTAAACATGTTTTATTTTAGCAAGTGTATTATTTTTACTATAAATGCCCTGCTCATAATCAATTTCCAAAGAATATTTTCATATTTTTTTTTTCATTACTTTTATTTCCATTGGTAAGAATTCAGAAATATCTCTATATTAGTTCCAAACTAACATCACACAAAACAAAGTTCTCTCTTGTGTTATATTCCTGGTGAGAAAGTGCTCCCTTTTTTGGGCATTGTAGGCATTGGGAAACATCATCCAGACTGCTTAAGTTACATTTAAGTTGTCTCCTCATAATTTTAGATTTTATTTTCAAAAGTGTTTTGAAATTGTTTAAGTAATAGCTACTGCTCAGTATTCTAAAACTGAGTGAATTGAGTGATTTTAGCCATGATTAATATTTTGATTTGTATCATTAAATAAATGTACAACTTAATAGGCTCTATAAAATTCAGTATAAACAATAAGTATCTACAAAATTCAACTCTCCTGGCTTGTCATGAATATGCTGAAAGTGAGTTTAAACAAAATCACACCCTTTGCTATGCAGAGGCTTTCTCACATACATATGTTAATTAAAAAGCACACCCATTTGTCTGAATGTCTAATTGCATAACTCCTATTTTGGTCAAAACAAACAAAATGCCCTCTCAAATGTGATTGGCTGGGTACTGCACTGCTTTTGCTTATAAAAGACTACAAATGCCAGCACAGTTAGATGAACTTGAGACATAAACCAAGGACACACATTCCAAGACAATAACATTTCTGAATGGGTAGGTAAGCATACAACTTCAGTTTTTCTACATATGGATCTTCTTGAAAATACAAGCATTCAATATCATACAGAGGCTCTTTGATGATTTAGACTAGATCAGACATACGTTTCTGTTTTAATTATATTATAGCTATATTAAACATCTGAAACTCAATGATTTTCATTGTGGTGTTATTATTATTATCATCATTGCTTAAACTTACTTCTATATTAATTCCAAGCTGACATCACCTAAAACGAAGCTCTCTCTTGTGTTACATTTCTGTTGAGAAAGTGCTTCCTGTTTTGGGCATTGTAAGCATTGGGTAACATCCAGTAAGATTTACTATAGGATTTACTTTCTTTTCGCTTCTATAGTTTAATAGAACTTTAATGTCAAAATTAAACATGTTTTATTTTAGCAAGTGTATTTTTTTTACTATAAATGCCCTGCTCATAATCAATTTCCAAAGAATAATTTCATATATTTTTTTTTCATTACTTTTATTTCCATTGGTAAGAATTCAGAAGTACCTCTATATTAATTCCAAGCTGACATCACCTAAAACTAAGCTCTCTCTTGTGTTACATTTCTGTTGAGAAAGTGCTTCCAGTTTTAGGCATTGTAAGCATTGGGTAAAAAACAGTCAGATTTATTATTTAACTTACAACACTTTCTTTTATTTAATAAAATTTAATAGAACTTTAATGTCCGAATTGAACATGGGATTCATTTAGCAAGTGATTTTTTGATATACATTTCTTGCTCATAATCCATTTCAAAATGACATTTTCATGTTTTTTTTTCATTACATTTATTATTACCATTGGTAAGAATTCAGATGTACCTCTATATTAATTCCAAGCTGACATCACCTAAAACAAAGCTCTCTCTTGTGTTACATTTCTTTTGAGAAAGTGCTTCCTGTTTTGGGCATTGTAAGCATTGGGTAACATCCAGTAAGATTTACTATAGGATTTACTTTCTTTTCGCTTCTATAGTTTAATAGAACTTTAATGTCAAAATTAAATATGTTTTATTTTAGCAAGTGTATTTTTTTTTACTATAAATGCCCCGCTCCTAATCAATTTCCAAAGAATATTTTCATATTTTTTTTTCATTACTTTTATTTCCATTGGTAAGAATTCAGAAGTACCTCTATATTAGTTCCAAACTAACATCACACAAAACAAAGTTCTCTCTTGTGTTATATTCCTGGTGAGAAAGTGCTTCCTTTTTTGGGCATTGTAGGCATTGGGAAACATCATCCAGACTGCTTAAGTTACATTTAAGCTGTCTCCTCATAATTTTAGATTTTATTTTCAATTGTGTTTTGAAATTGTTTAAGTAATAGCTACTGCTCAGTATTCTAAAACTGAGTGAATTGAGTAATTTTAGCCATGATTAATATTTTGATTTGTATCATTAAATAAATGTACAACTTAATAGGCTCTATAAAATTCAGTATAAACAATAAGTATCTACAAAATTCAACTCTCCTGGCTTGTCATGAATATGCTGAAAGGGAGTTTAAACAAAAATCACACCCTTTGCTATGCAGAGGCTTTCTCACATACATATGTTAATTAAAAAGCACACCCATTTGTCCGAATGACTAATTGCATAACTCCTATTTTGGTCAAAACAAACAAAATGCACTCTCAAATGTGATTGGCTGGGAACTGCACTGCTTTTGCTTATAAAAGACTACAAATGCCAGCACAGTTAGATGAACTTGAGACATAAACCAAGGACAAACATTCCAAGACAATAACATTTCTGAATGGGTAGGTAAGCATACAACTTCAGTTTTTCTACATATGGATCTTCTTGAAAATACAAGCATTCAATATCATACAGAGGCTCTTTGATGATTTAGACTAGATCAGACATAAGTTTCTGTTTTAATTATATTATAGCTATATTAAACATCTGAAACTCAATGATTTTCATTGTTTTATTATTATCCTCATCATTGCTTAAACTTACTTCTATATTAATTCCAAGCTGACATCACCTAAAACAAAGCTCTCTCTTGTGTTACATTTCTGTTGAGAAAGTGCTTCCTGTTTTGGGCATTGTAAGCATTGGGTAACATCCAGTAAGATTTACTATAGGATTTACTTTCTTTTCGCTTCTATAGTTTAATAGAACTTTAATGTCAAAATTAAACATGTTTTATTTTAGCAAGTGTATTTTTTTTACTATAAATGCCCTGCTCATAATCAATTTCCAAAAAATATTTTCATATTTTTTTTTTCATTACTTTTATTTCCATTGGTAAGAATTCAGAAGTACCTCTATATTAATTCCAAGCTGACATCAACTAAAACGAAGCTCTCTCTTGTGTTACATTTCTGTTGAGAAAGTGCTTCCTGTTTTGGGCATTGTAAGCATTGGGTTACATCCAGTAAGATTTACTATAGGATTTACTTTCTTTTCGCTTCTATAGTTTAATAGAACTTTAATGTCAAAATTAAACATGTTTTAATTTAGCAAGTGTATTTTTTTTTACTATAAATGCCCTGCTCATAATCAATTTCTAAAGAATATTTTCATATTTTTTTTCATTACTTTTATTTCCATTGGTAAGAATTCAGAAGTACCTCTATATTAATTCCAAGCTGACATCACCTAAAACTAAGCTCTCTCTTGTGTTACATTTCTGTTGAGAAAGTGCTTCCAGTTTTAGGCATTGTAAGCATTGGGTAAAAAACAGTCAGATTTATTATTTAACTTACAATACTTTCTTTTATTTAATAAAATTTAATAGAACTTTAATGTCAGAATTGAACATGGGATTCATTTAGCAAGTGATTTTTTAATATAAATTTCTTGCTCATAATCCATTTCAAAATGACATTTTCATGTTTTTCTTTCATTACATTTATTATTACCATTGGTAAGAATTCAGAAGTACCTCTATATTAATTCCAAGCTGACATCACCTAAAACGAAGCTCTCTCTTGTGTTACATTTCTGTTGAGAAAGTGCTTCCTGTTTTAGGCATTGTAAGCATTGCGTAAAAAACAGTCAGATTTACTATTTAACTTACAATACTTTCTTTTATTTAATAAAGTTTAATAGAACTTTAATGTCAGAATTGAACATGAGATTAGCAAGTGATTTTTTAATATAAATTTCTTGCTCATAATCCATTTCAAAATGACTTTTTTTTTTTTTTTTTTCATTACATTTATTATAACCATTGGTACGAATTCAGATGTACCTCTATATAAATTCCAAGCTGACATCACCTAAAACGAAGCTCTCTCTTGTGTTACATTTCTGTTGAGAAAGTGCTTCCTGTTTTGGGCATTGTAAGCATTGGGTAACATCCAGTAAGATTTACTATAGGATTTACTTTCTTTTCGCTTCTATAGTTTAATAGAACTTTAATGTCAAAATTAAACATGTTTTAATTTAGCAAGTGTGTTTTTTTTACTATAAATGTCCTGCTCATAATCAATTTCCAAAGAATATTTTCATATTTTTTTTTTCATTACTTTTATTTCCATTGGTAAGAATTCAGAAATATCTCTATATTAGTTCCAAACTAACATCACACAAAACAAAGTTCTCTCTTGTGTTATATTCCTGGTGAGAAAGTGCTTCCTTTTTTGGGCATTGTAGGCATTGGGAAACATCATCCAGACTACTTAAGTTACATTTAAGCCGTCTCCTCATAATTTTAGATTTTATTTTCAATTGTGTTTTGAAATTGTTTAAGTAATAGCTACTGCTCAGTATTCTAAAACTGAGTGAATTGAGTGATTTTAGCCATGATTAATATTTTGATTTGTATCATTAAATAAATGTAAAACTTAATAGGCTCTATACAATTCAGTATAAACAATAAGTATCTACAAAATTCAACTCTCCTGGCTTATCATGAATATGCTGAATGGGAGTTTAAACAAAAATCACACCCTTTGCTATGCAGAGGCTCTCACATACATATGTTAATTAAAAAGCACACCCATTTGTCCGAATGACTAATTGCATAACTCCTATTTTGGTCAAAACAAACAAAATGCCCTCTCAAATGTGATTGGCTGGGAACTGCACTGCTTTTGCTTATAAAAGACTACAAATGCCAGCACAGTTAGATGAACTTGAGACATAAACCAAGGATAAACATTCCAAGACAATAACATTTCTGAATGGGTAGGTAAGCATACAACTTCAGTTTTTCTACATATGGATCTTCTTGAAAATACAAGCATTCAATATCATACAGAGGCTCTTTGATGATTTAGACTAGATCAGACATAAGTTTCTGTTTTAATTATATTATAGCTATATGAATCATCTGAAACTCAATGATTTTCATTGTTTTATTATTATCATCATTGCTTAAACTTACTTCTATATTAATTCCAAGCTGACATCACCTAAAACGAAGCTCTCTCTTGTGTTACATTTCTGTTGAGAAAGTGCTTCCTGTTTTGGGCATTGCAAGCATTGGGTAACATCCAGTAAGATTTACTATAGGATTTACTTTCTTTTCGCTTCTATAGTTTAATAGAACTTTAATGTCAAAATTAAACATGTTTTATTTTAGCAAGTGTATTTTTTTTTACTATAAATGCCCTGCTCCTAATCAATTTCCAAAGAATATTTTCATATTTTTTTTTCATTACTTTTATTTCCATTGGTAAGAATTCAGAAGTACCTCTATATTAGTTCCAAACTAACATCACACAAAACAAAGTTCTCTCTTGTGTTATATTCCTGGTGAGAAAGTGCTTCCTTTTTTGGGCATTGTAGGCATTGGGAAACATCATCCAGACTGCTTAAGTTACATTTAAGCTGTCTCCTCATAATTTTAGATTTTATTTTCAATTGTGTTTTGAAATTGTTTAAGTAATAGCTACTGCTCAGTATTCTAAAACTGAGTGAATTGAGTGATTTTAGCCATGATTAATATTTTGATTTGTATCATTAAATAAATGTACAACTTAATAGGCTCTATAAAATTCAGTATAAACAATAAGTATCTACAAAATTCAACTCTCCTGGCTTGTCATGAATATGCTGAAAGGGAGTTTAAACAAAAATCACACCCTTTGCTATGCAGAGGCTTTCTCACATACATATGTTAATTAAAAAGCACACCCATTTGTCCGAATGACTAATTGCATAACTCCTATTTTGGTCAAAACAAACAAAATGCCCTCTCAAATGTGATTGGCTGGGAACTGCACTGCTTTTGCTTATAAAAGACTACAAATGCCAGCACAGTTAGATGAACTTGAGACATAAACCAAGGATAAACATTCCAAGACAATAACATTTCTGAATGGGTAGGTAAGCATACAACTTCAGTTTTTCTACATATGGATCTTCTTGAAAATACAAGCATTCAATATCATACAGAGGCTCTTTGATTATTTAGACTAGATCAGACATAAGTTTCTGTTTTAATTATATTATAGCTATATGAATCATCTGAAACTCAATGATTTTCATTGTTTTATTATTATCATCATTGCTTAAACTTACTTCTATATTAATTCCAAGCTGACATCACCTAAAACGAAGCTCTCTCTTGTGTTACATTTCTGTTGAGAAAGTGCTTCCTGTTTTGGGCATTGTAAGCATTGGGTAACATCCAGTAAGATTTACTATAGGATTTACTTTCTTTTCGCTTCTATAGTTTAATAGAACTTTAATGTCAAAATTAAACATGTTTTATTTTAGCAAGTGTATTTTTTTTACTATAAATGCCCTGCTCATAATCAATTTCCAAAGAATAATTTCATATATTTTTTTTTCATTACTTTTATTTCCATTGGTAAGAATTCAGAAGTACCTCTATATTAATTCCAAGCTGACATCACCTAAAACTAAGCTCTCTCTTGTGTTACATTTCTGTTGAGAAAGTGCTTCCAGTTTTAGGCATTGTAAGCATTGGGTAAAAAACAGTCAGATTTATTATTTAACTTATAACACTTTCTTTTATTTAATAAAATTTAATAGAACTTTAATGTCCGAATTGAACATGGGATTCATTTAGCAAGTGATTTTTTGATATACATTTCTTGCTCATAATCCATTTCAAAATGACATTTTCATGTTTTTTTTTCATTACATTTATTATTACCATTGGTAAGAATTCAGATGTACCTCTATATTAATTCCAAGCTGACATCACCTAAAACAAAGCTCTCTCTTGTGTTACATTTCTTTTGAGAAAGTACTTCCTGTTTTGGGCATTGTAAGCATTGGGTAACATCCAGTAAGATTTACTATAGGATTTACTTTCTTTTCGCTTCTATAGTTTAATAGAACTTTAATGTCAAAATTAAATATGTTTTATTTTAGCAAGTGTATTTTTTTTTACTATAAATGCCCTGCTCCTAATCAATTTCCAAAGAATATTTTCATATTTTTTTTTCATTACTTTTATTTCCATTGGTAAGAATTCAGAAGTACCTCTATATTAGTTCCAAACTAACATCACACAAAACAAAGTTCTCTCTTGTGTTATATTCCTGGTGAGAAAGTGCTTCCTTTTTTGGGCATTGTAGGCATTGGGAAACATCATCCAGACTGCTTAAGTTACATTTAAGCTGTCTCCTCATAATTTTAGATTTTATTTTCAATTGTGTTTTGAAATTGTTTAAGTAATAGCTACTGCTCAGTATTCTAAAACTGAGTGAATTGAGTGATTTTAGCCATGATTAATATTTTGATTTGTATCATTAAATAAATGTACAACTTAATAGGCTCTATAAAATTCAGTATAAACAATAAGTATCTACAAAATTCAACTCTCCTGGCTTGTCATGAATATGCTGAAAGGGAGTTTAAACAAAAATCACACCCTTTGCTATGCAGAGGCTTTCTCACATACATATGTTAATTAAAAAGCACACCCATTTGTCCGAATGACTAATTGCATAACTCCTATTTTGGTCAAAACAAACAAAATGCCTTTCAAATGTGATTGGCTGGGAACTGCACTGCTTTTGCTTATAAAAGACTACAAATGCCAGCACAGTTAGATGAACTTGAGACATAAACCAAGGACAAACATTCCAAGACAATAACATTTCTGAATGGGTAGGTAAGCATACAACTTCAGTTTTTCTACATATGGATCTTCTTGAAAATACAAGCATTCAATATCATACAGAGGCTCTTTGATGATTTAGACTAGATCAGACATAAGTTTCTGTTTTAATTCTATTATAGCTATATGAAACATTTGAAACTCAATGATTTTCATTGTGTTATTATTATTATCATGATTGCTTAAACTTACTTCTATATTAATTCCAAGCTGACATCACCTAAAACGAAGCTCTCTCTTGTGTTACATTTCTGTTAAGAAAGTGCTTCCTGTTTTAGGCATTGTAAGCATTGGGTAAAAAACAGTCAGATTTACTATTTAACTTACAATACTTTCTTTTATTTAATAAAGTTTAATAGAACTTTAATGTCAGAATTGAACATGAGATTAGCAAGTGATTTTTTAATATAAATTTCTTGCTCGTAATCCATTTCAAAATGACATTTTTGTGTTTTTTTTTTCATTACATTTATTGGTACGAATTCAGATGTACCTCTATATTAATTCCAAGCTGACATCACCTAAAACGAAGCTCTCTCTTGTGTTACATTTCTGTTGAGAAAGTGCTTCCTGTTTTGGGCATTGTAAGCATTGGGTAACATCCAGTAAGATTTACTATAGGATTTACTTTCTTTTCGCTTCTATAGTTTAATAGAACTTTAATGTCAAAATTAAACATGTTTTATTTTAGCAAGTGTATTTTTTTTACTATAAATGCCCTGCTCATAATCAATTTCCAAAGAATAATTTCATATATTTTTTTTTCATTACTTTTATTTCCATTGGTAAGAATTCAGAAGTACCTCTATATTAATTCCAAGCTGACATCACCTAAAACGAAGCTCTCTCTTGTGTTACATTTCTGTTGAGAAAGTGCTTCCAGTTTTAGGCATTGTAAGCATTGGGTAAAAAACAGTCAGATTTATTATTTAACTTACAATACTTTCTTTTATTTAATAAAATTTATTAGAACTTTAATGTCAGAATTGAACATGGGATTCATTTAGCAAGTGATTTTTTAATATAAATTTCTTGCTCATAATCCATTTCAAAATGACATTTTCATGTTTTTCTTTCATTACATTTATTATTACCATTGGTAAGAATTCAGATGTACCTCTATATTAATTCCAAGCTGACATCACCTAAAACGAAGCTCTCTCTTGTGCTACATTTCTGTTGAGAAAGTGCTTCCTGTTTTGGGCATTGTAAGCATTGGGTAACATCTAGTAAGATTTACTATAGGATTTACTTTCTTTTCGCTTCTATAGTTTAATAGAACTTTAATGTCAAAATTAAACATGTTTTATTTTAGCAAGTGTATTTTTTTACTATAAATGCCCTGCTCATAATCAATTTCCAAAGAATATTTTCATTTTTTTTTCATTAGTTTTATTTCCATTGGTAAGAATTCAGAAGTACCTCTATATTAATTCCAAGCTGACATCACCTAAAACGAAGCTCTCTCTTGTGTTACATTTCTGTTGAGAAAGTGCTTCCTGTTTTAGGCATTGTAAGCATTGCGTAAAAAACAGTCAGATTTACTATTTAACTTACAATACTTTCTTTTATTTAATAAAGTTTAATAGAACTTTAATGTCAGAATTGAACATGAGATTAGCAAGTGATTTTTTAATATAAATTTCTTGCTCATAATCCATTTCAAAATGACTTTTTTTTTTTTTTTTTCATTACATTTATTATAACCATTGGTACGAATTCAGATGTACCTCTATATAAATTCCAAGCTGACATCACCTAAAACGAAGCTCTCTCTTGTGTTACATTTCTGTTGAGAAAGTGCTTCCTGTTTTGGGCATTGTAAGCATTGGGTAACATCCAGTAAGATTTACTATAGGATTTACTTTCTTTTCGCTTCTATAGTTTAATAGAACTTTAATGTCAAAATTAAACATGTTTTAATTTAGCAAGTGTGTTTTTTTTACTATAAATGTCCTGCTCATAATCAATTTCCAAAGAATATTTTCATATTTTTTTTTTCATTACTTTTATTTCCATTGGTAAGAATTCAGAAATATCTCTATATTAGTTCCAAACTAACATCACACAAAACAAAGTTCTCTCTTGTGTTATATTCCTGGTGAGAAAGTGCTTCCTTTTTTGGGCATTGTAGGCATTGGGAAACATCATCCAGACTACTTAAGTTACATTTAAGCCGTCTCCTCATAATTTTAGATTTTATTTTCAATTGTGTTTTGAAATTGTTTAAGTAATAGCTACTGCTCAGTATTCTAAAACTGAGTGAATTGAGTGATTTTAGCCATGATTAATATTTTGATTTGTATCATTAAATAAATGTAAAACTTAATAGGCTCTATACAATTCAGTATAAACAATAAGTATCTACAAAATTCAACTCTCCTGGCTTATCATGAATATGCTGAATGGGAGTTTAAACAAAAATCACACCCTTTGCTATGCAGAGGCTCTCACATACATATGTTAATTAAAAAGCACACCCATTTGTCCGAATGACTAATTGCATAACTCCTATTTTGGTCAAAACAAACAAAATGCCCTCTCAAATGTGATTGGCTGGGAACTGCACTGCTTTTGCTTATAAAAGACTACAAATGCCAGCACAGTTAGATGAACTTGAGACATAAACCAAGGATAAACATTCCAAGACAATAACATTTCTGAATGGGTAGGTAAGCATACAACTTCAGTTTTTCTACATATGGATCTTCTTGAAAATACAAGCATTCAATATCATACAGAGGCTCTTTGATGATTTAGACTAGATCAGACATAAGTTTCTGTTTTAATTATATTATAGCTATATGAATCATCTGAAACTCAATGATTTTCATTGTTTTATTATTATCATCATTGCTTAAACTTACTTCTATATTAATTCCAAGCTGACATCACCTAAAACGAAGCTCTCTCTTGTGTTACATTTCTGTTGAGAAAGTGCTTCCTGTTTTGGGCATTGCAAGCATTGGGTAACATCCAGTAAGATTTACTATAGGATTTACTTTCTTTTCGCTTCTATAGTTTAATAGAACTTTAATGTCAAAATTAAACATGTTTTATTTTAGCAAGTGTATTTTTTTTTACTATAAATGCCCTGCTCCTAATCAATTTCCAAAGAATATTTTCATATTTTTTTTTCATTACTTTTATTTCCATTGGTAAGAATTCAGAAGTACCTCTATATTAGTTCCAAACTAACATCACACAAAACAAAGTTCTCTCTTGTGTTATATTCCTGGTGAGAAAGTGCTTCCTTTTTTGGGCATTGTAGGCATTGGGAAACATCATCCAGACTGCTTAAGTTACATTTAAGCTGTCTCCTCATAATTTTAGATTTTATTTTCAATTGTGTTTTGAAATTGTTTAAGTAATAGCTACTGCTCAGTATTCTAAAACTGAGTGAATTGAGTGATTTTAGCCATGATTAATATTTTGATTTGTATCATTAAATAAATGTACAACTTAATAGGCTCTATAAAATTCAGTATAAACAATAAGTATCTACAAAATTCAACTCTCCTGGCTTGTCATGAATATGCTGAAAGGGAGTTTAAACAAAAATCACACCCTTTGCTATGCAGAGGCTTTCTCACATACATATGTTAATTAAAAAGCACACCCATTTGTCCGAATGACTAATTGCATAACTCCTATTTTGGTCAAAACAAACAAAATGCCCTCTCAAATGTGATTGGCTGGGAACTGCACTGCTTTTGCTTATAAAAGACTACAAATGCCAGCACAGTTAGATGAACTTGAGACATAAACCAAGGATAAACATTCCAAGACAATAACATTTCTGAATGGGTAGGTAAGCATACAACTTCAGTTTTTCTACATATGGATCTTCTTGAAAATACAAGCATTCAATATCATACAGAGGCTCTTTGATTATTTAGACTAGATCAGACATAAGTTTCTGTTTTAATTATATTATAGCTATATGAATCATCTGAAACTCAATGATTTTCATTGTTTTATTATTATCATCATTGCTTAAACTTACTTCTATATTAATTCCAAGCTGACATCACCTAAAACGAAGCTCTCTCTTGTGTTACATTTCTGTTGAGAAAGTGCTTCCTGTTTTGGGCATTGTAAGCATTGGGTAACATCCAGTAAGATTTACTATAGGATTTACTTTCTTTTCGCTTCTATAGTTTAATAGAACTTTAATGTCAAAATTAAACATGTTTTATTTTAGCAAGTGTATTTTTTTTACTATAAATGCCCTGCTCATAATCAATTTCCAAAGAATAATTTCATATATTTTTTTTTCATTACTTTTATTTCCATTGGTAAGAATTCAGAAGTACCTCTATATTAATTCCAAGCTGACATCACCTAAAACTAAGCTCTCTCTTGTGTTACATTTCTGTTGAGAAAGTGCTTCCAGTTTTAGGCATTGTAAGCATTGGGTAAAAAACAGTCAGATTTATTATTTAACTTACAACACTTTCTTTTATTTAATAAAATTTAATAGAACTTTAATGTCCGAATTGAACATGGGATTCATTTAGCAAGTGATTTTTTGATATACATTTCTTGCTCATAATCCATTTCAAAATGACATTTTCATGTTTTTTTTTCATTACATTTATTATTACCATTGGTAAGAATTCAGATGTACCTCTATATTAATTCCAAGCTGACATCACCTAAAACAAAGCTCTCTCTTGTGTTACATTTCTTTTGAGAAAGTACTTCCTGTTTTGGGCATTGTAAGCATTGGGTAACATCCAGTAAGATTTACTATAGGATTTACTTTCTTTTCGCTTCTATAGTTTAATAGAACTTTAATGTCAAAATTAAATATGTTTTATTTTAGCAAGTGTATTTTTTTTTACTATAAATGCCCTGCTCCTAATCAATTTCCAAAGAATATTTTCATATTTTTTTTTCATTACTTTTATTTCCATTGGTAAGAATTCAGAAGTACCTCTATATTAGTTCCAAACTAACATCACACAAAACAAAGTTCTCTCTTGTGTTATATTCCTGGTGAGAAAGTGCTTCCTTTTTTGGGCATTGTAGGCATTGGGAAACATCATCCAGACTGCTTAAGTTACATTTAAGCTGTCTCCTCATAATTTTAGATTTTATTTTCAATTGTGTTTTGAAATTGTTTAAGTAATAGCTACTGCTCAGTATTCTAAAACTGAGTGAATTGAGTGATTTTAGCCATGATTAATATTTTGATTTGTATCATTAAATAAATGTACAACTTAATAGGCTCTATAAAATTCAGTATAAACAATAAGTATCTACAAAATTCAACTCTCCTGGCTTGTCATGAATATGCTGAAAGGGAGTTTAAACAAAAATCACACCCTTTGCTATGCAGAGGCTTTCTCACATACATATGTTAATTAAAAAGCACACCCATTTGTCCGAATGACTAATTGCATAACTCCTATTTTGGTCAAAACAAACAAAATGCCTTTCAAATGTGATTGGCTGGGAACTGCACTGCTTTTGCTTATAAAAGACTACAAATGCCAGCACAGTTAGATGAACTTGAGACATAAACCAAGGACAAACATTCCAAGACAATAACATTTCTGAATGGGTAGGTAAGCATACAACTTCAGTTTTTCTACATATGGATCTTCTTGAAAATACAAGCATTCAATATCATACAGAGGCTCTTTGATGATTTAGACTAGATCAGACATAAGTTTCTGTTTTAATTCTATTATAGCTATATGAAACATTTGAAACTCAATGATTTTCATTGTGTTATTATTATTATCATGATTGCTTAAACTTACTTCTATATTAATTCCAAGCTGACATCACCTAAAACGAAGCTCTCTCTTGTGTTACATTTCTGTTAAGAAAGTGCTTCCTGTTTTAGGCATTGTAAGCATTGGGTAAAAAACAGTCAGATTTACTATTTAACTTACAATACTTTCTTTTATTTAATAAAGTTTAATAGAACTTTAATGTCAGAATTGAACATGAGATTAGCAAGTGATTTTTTAATATAAATTTCTTGCTCGTAATCCATTTCAAAATGACATTTTTGTGTTTTTTTTTTCATTACATTTATTGGTACGAATTCAGATGTACCTCTATATTAATTCCAAGCTGACATCACCTAAAACGAAGCTCTCTCTTGTGTTACATTTCTGTTGAGAAAGTGCTTCCTGTTTTGGGCATTGTAAGCATTGGGTAACATCCAGTAAGATTTACTATAGGATTTACTTTCTTTTCGCTTCTATAGTTTAATAGAACTTTAATGTCAAAATTAAACATGTTTTATTTTAGCAAGTGTATTTTTTTTACTATAAATGCCCTGCTCATAATCAATTTCCAAAGAATAATTTCATATATTTTTTTTTCATTACTTTTATTTCCATTGGTAAGAATTCAGAAGTACCTCTATATTAATTCCAAGCTGACATCACCTAAAACGAAGCTCTCTCTTGTGTTACATTTCTGTTGAGAAAGTGCTTCCAGTTTTAGGCATTGTAAGCATTGGGTAAAAAACAGTCAGATTTATTATTTAACTTACAATACTTTCTTTTATTTAATAAAATTTATTAGAACTTTAATGTCAGAATTGAACATGGGATTCATTTAGCAAGTGATTTTTTAATATAAATTTCTTGCTCATAATCCATTTCAAAATGACATTTTCATGTTTTTCTTTCATTACATTTATTATTACCATTGGTAAGAATTCAGATGTACCTCTATATTAATTCCAAGCTGACATCACCTAAAACGAAGCTCTCTCTTGTGCTACATTTCTGTTGAGAAAGTGCTTCCTGTTTTGGGCATTGTAAGCATTGGGTAACATCTAGTAAGATTTACTATAGGATTTACTTTCTTTTCGCTTCTATAGTTTAATAGAACTTTAATGTCAAAATTAAACATGTTTTATTTTAGCAAGTGTATTTTTTTACTATAAATGCCCTGCTCATAATCAATTTCCAAAGAATATTTTCATTTTTTTTTCATTAGTTTTATTTCCATTGGTAAGAATTCAGAAGTACCTCTATATTAATTCCAAGCTGACATCACCTAAAACGAAGCTCTCTCTTGTGTTACATTTCTGTTGAGAAAGTGCTTCCTGTTTTAGGCATTGTAAGCATTGCGTAAAAAACAGTCAGATTTACTATTTAACTTACAATACTTTCTTTTATTTAATAAAGTTTAATAGAACTTTAATGTCAGAATTGAACATGAGATTAGCAAGTGATTTTTTAATATAAATTTCTTGCTCATAATCCATTTCAAAATGACTTTTTTTTTTTTTTTTTCATTACATTTATTATAACCATTGGTACGAATTCAGATGTACCTCTATATAAATTCCAAGCTGACATCACCTAAAACGAAGCTCTCTCTTGTGTTACATTTCTGTTGAGAAAGTGCTTCCTGTTTTGGGCATTGTAAGCATTGGGTAACATCCAGTAAGATTTACTATAGGATTTACTTTCTTTTCGCTTCTATAGTTTAATAGAACTTTAATGTCAAAATTAAACATGTTTTAATTTAGCAAGTGTGTTTTTTTTACTATAAATGTCCTGCTCATAATCAATTTCCAAAGAATATTTTCATATTTTTTTTTTCATTACTTTTATTTCCATTGGTAAGAATTCAGAAATATCTCTATATTAGTTCCAAACTAACATCACACAAAACAAAGTTCTCTCTTGTGTTATATTCCTGGTGAGAAAGTGCTTCCTTTTTTGGGCATTGTAGGCATTGGGAAACATCATCCAGACTACTTAAGTTACATTTAAGCCGTCTCCTCATAATTTTAGATTTTATTTTCAATTGTGTTTTGAAATTGTTTAAGTAATAGCTACTGCTCAGTATTCTAAAACTGAGTGAATTGAGTGATTTTAGCCATGATTAATATTTTGATTTGTATCATTAAATAAATGTAAAACTTAATAGGCTCTATACAATTCAGTATAAACAATAAGTATCTACAAAATTCAACTCTCCTGGCTTATCATGAATATGCTGAATGGGAGTTTAAACAAAAATCACACCCTTTGCTATGCAGAGGCTCTCACATACATATGTTAATTAAAAAGCACACCCATTTGTCCGAATGACTAATTGCATAACTCCTATTTTGGTCAAAACAAACAAAATGCCCTCTCAAATGTGATTGGCTGGGAACTGCACTGCTTTTGCTTATAAAAGACTACAAATGCCAGCACAGTTAGATGAACTTGAGACATAAACCAAGGATAAACATTCCAAGACAATAACATTTCTGAATGGGTAGGTAAGCATACAACTTCAGTTTTTCTACATATGGATCTTCTTGAAAATACAAGCATTCAATATCATACAGAGGCTCTTTGATGATTTAGACTAGATCAGACATAAGTTTCTGTTTTAATTATATTATAGCTATATGAATCATCTGAAACTCAATGATTTTCATTGTTTTATTATTATCATCATTGCTTAAACTTACTTCTATATTAATTCCAAGCTGACATCACCTAAAACGAAGCTCTCTCTTGTGTTACATTTCTGTTGAGAAAGTGCTTCCTGTTTTGGGCATTGCAAGCATTGGGTAACATCCAGTAAGATTTACTATAGGATTTACTTTCTTTTCGCTTCTATAGTTTAATAGAACTTTAATGTCAAAATTAAACATGTTTTATTTTAGCAAGTGTATTTTTTTTTACTATAAATGCCCTGCTCCTAATCAATTTCCAAAGAATATTTTCATATTTTTTTTTCATTACTTTTATTTCCATTGGTAAGAATTCAGAAGTACCTCTATATTAGTTCCAAACTAACATCACACAAAACAAAGTTCTCTCTTGTGTTATATTCCTGGTGAGAAAGTGCTTCCTTTTTTGGGCATTGTAGGCATTGGGAAACATCATCCAGACTGCTTAAGTTACATTTAAGCTGTCTCCTCATAATTTTAGATTTTATTTTCAATTGTGTTTTGAAATTGTTTAAGTAATAGCTACTGCTCAGTATTCTAAAACTGAGTGAATTGAGTGATTTTAGCCATGATTAATATTTTGATTTGTATCATTAAATAAATGTACAACTTAATAGGCTCTATAAAATTCAGTATAAACAATAAGTATCTACAAAATTCAACTCTCCTGGCTTGTCATGAATATGCTGAAAGGGAGTTTAAACAAAAATCACACCCTTTGCTATGCAGAGGCTTTCTCACATACATATGTTAATTAAAAAGCACACCCATTTGTCCGAATGACTAATTGCATAACTCCTATTTTGGTCAAAACAAACAAAATGCCCTCTCAAATGTGATTGGCTGGGAACTGCACTGCTTTTGCTTATAAAAGACTACAAATGCCAGCACAGTTAGATGAACTTGAGACATAAACCAAGGATAAACATTCCAAGACAATAACATTTCTGAATGGGTAGGTAAGCATACAACTTCAGTTTTTCTACATATGGATCTTCTTGAAAATACAAGCATTCAATATCATACAGAGGCTCTTTGATTATTTAGACTAGATCAGACATAAGTTTCTGTTTTAATTATATTATAGCTATATGAATCATCTGAAACTCAATGATTTTCATTGTTTTATTATTATCATCATTGCTTAAACTTACTTCTATATTAATTCCAAGCTGACATCACCTAAAACGAAGCTCTCTCTTGTGTTACATTTCTGTTGAGAAAGTGCTTCCTGTTTTGGGCATTGTAAGCATTGGGTAACATCCAGTAAGATTTACTATAGGATTTACTTTCTTTTCGCTTCTATAGTTTAATAGAACTTTAATGTCAAAATTAAACATGTTTTATTTTAGCAAGTGTATTTTTTTTTACTATAAATGCCCTGCTCCTAATCAATTTCCAAAGAATATTTTCATATTTTTTTTTCATTACTTTTATTTCCATTGGTAAGAATTCAGAAGTACCTCTATATTAGTTCCAAACTAACATCACACAAAACAAAGTTCTCTCTTGTGTTATATTCCTGGTGAGAAAGTGCTTCCTTTTTTGGGCATTGTAGGCATTGGGAAACATCATCCAGACTGCTTAAGTTACATTTAAGCTGTCTCCTCATAATTTTAGATTTTATTTTCAATTGTGTTTTGAAATTGTTTAAGTAATAGCTACTGCTCAGTATTCTAAAACTGAGTGAATTGAGTGATTTTAGCCATGATTAATATTTTGATTTGTATCATTAAATAAATGTACAACTTAATAGGCTCTATAAAATTCAGTATAAACAATAAGTATCTACAAAATTCAACTCTCCTGGCTTGTCATGAATATGCTGAAAGGGAGTTTAAACAAAAATCACACCCTTTGCTATGCAGAGGCTTTCTCACATACATATGTTAATTAAAAAGCACACCCATTTGTCCGAATGACTAATTGCATAACTCCTATTTTGGTCAAAACAAACAAAATGCCTTTCAAATGTGATTGGCTGGGAACTGCACTGCTTTTGCTTATAAAAGACTACAAATGCCAGCACAGTTAGATGAACTTGAGACATAAACCAAGGACAAACATTCCAAGACAATAACATTTCTGAATGGGTAGGTAAGCATACAACTTCAGTTTTTCTACATATGGATCTTCTTGAAAATACAAGCATTCAATATCATACAGAGGCTCTTTGATGATTTAGACTAGATCAGACATAAGTTTCTGTTTTAATTCTATTATAGCTATATGAAACATTTGAAACTCAATGATTTTCATTGTGTTATTATTATTATCATGATTGCTTAAACTTACTTCTATATTAATTCCAAGCTGACATCACCTAAAACGAATCTCTCTCTTGTGTTACATTTCTGTTAAGAAAGTGCTTCCTGTTTTAGGCATTGTAAGCATTGGGTAAAAAACAGTCAGATTTACTATTTAACTTACAATACTTTCTTTTATTTAATAAAGTTTAATAGAACTTTAATGTCAGAATTGAACATGAGATTAGCAAGTGATTTTTTAATATAAATTTCTTGCTCGTAATCCATTTCAAAATGACATTTTTGTGGTTTTTTTTTCATTACATTTATTATAACCATTGGTACGAATTCAGATGTACCTCTATATTAATTCCAAGCTGACATCACCTAAAACGAAGCTCTCTCTTGTGTTACATTTCTGTTGAGAAAGTGCTTCCTGTTTTGGGCATTGTAAGCATTGGGTAACATCCAGTAAGATTTACTATAGTATTTACTTTCTTTTCGCTTCTATAGTTTAATAGAACTTTAATGTCAAAATTAAACATGTTTTATTTTAGCAAGTGTATTTTTTTTACTATAAATGCCCTGCTCATAATCAATTTCCAAAGAATAATTTCATATATTTTTTTTTCATTACTTTTATTTCCATTGGTAAGAATTCAGAAGTACCTCTATATTAATTCCAAGCTGACATCACCTAAAACGAAGCTCTCTCTTGTGTTACATTTCTGTTGAGAAAGTGCTTCCTGTTTTAGTCATTGTAAGCATTGCGTAAAAAACAGTCAGATTTACTATTTAACTTACAATACTTTCTTTTATTTAATAAAGTTTAATAGAACTTTAATGTCAGAATTGAACATGAGATTAGCAAGTGATTTTTTAATATAAATTTCTTGCTCATAATCCATTTCAAAATGACTTTTTTTTTTTTTTTTTCATTACATTTATTATAACCATTGGTACGAATTCAGATGTACCTCTATATAAATTCCAAGCTGACATCACCTAAAACGAAGCTCTCTCTTGTGTTACATTTCTGTTGAGAAAGTGCTTCCTGTTTTGGGCATTATAAGCATTGGGTAACATCCAGTAAGATTTACTATAGGATTTACTTTCTTTTCGCTTCTATAGTTTAATAGAACTTTAATGTCAAAATTAAACATGTTTTAATTTAGCAAGTGTGTTTTTTTTACTATAAATGCCCTGCTCATAATCAATTTCCAAAGAATATTTTCATATTTTTTTTTTCATTACTTTTATTTCCATTGGTAAGAATTCAGAAATATCTCTATATTAGTTCCAAACTAACATCACACAAAACAAAGTTCTCTCTTGTGTTATATTCCTGGTGAGAAAGTGCTTCCTTTTTTGGGCATTGTAGGCATTGGGAAACATCATCCAGACTACTTAAGTTACATTTAAGCCGTCTCCTCATAATTTTAGATTTTATTTTCAATTGTGTTTTGAAATTGTTTAAGTAATAGCTACTGCTCAGTATTCTAAAACTGAGTGAATTGAGTGATTTTAGCCATGATTAATATTTTGATTTGTATCATTAAATAAATGTACAACTTAATAGGCTCTATAAAATTCAGTATAAACAATAAGTATCTACAAAATTCAACTCTCCTGGCTTGTCATGAATATGCTGAAAGGGAGTTTAAACAAAAATCACACCCTTTGCTATGCAGAGGCTTTCTCACATACATATGTTAATTAAAAAGCACACCCATTTGTCCGAATGACTAATTGCATAACTCCTATTTTGGTCAAAACAAACAAAATGCACTCTCAAATGTGATTGGCTGGGAACTGCACTGCTTTTGCTTATAAAAGACTACAAATGCCAGCACAGTTAGATGAACTTGAGACATAAACCAAGGACAAACATTCCAAGACAATAACATTTCTGAATGGGTAGGTAAGCATACAACTTCAGTTTTTCTACATATGGATCTTCTTGAAAATACAAGCATTCAATATCATACAGAGGCTCTTTGATGATTTAGACTAGATCAGACATAAGTTTCTGTTTTAATTATATTATAGCTATATTAAACATCTGAAACTCAATGATTTTCATTGTTTTATTATTATCATCATCATTGCTTAAACTTACTTCTATATTAATTCCAAGCTGACATCACCTAAAACAAAGCTCTCTCTTGTGTTACATTTCTGTTGAGAAAGTGCTTCCTGTTTTGGGCATTGTAAGCATTGGGTAACATCCAGTAAGATTTACTATAGGATTTACTTTCTTTTCGCTTCTATAGTTTAATAGAACTTTAATGTCAAAATTAAACATGTTTTATTTTAGCAAGTGTATTTTTTTTACTATAAATGCCCTGCTCATAATCAATTTCCAAAGAATATTTTCATATTTTTTTTTTCATTACTTTTATTTCCATTGGTAAGAATTCAGAAGTACCTCTATATTAATTCCAAGCTGACATCAACTAAAACGAAGCTCTCTCTTGTGTTACATTTCTGTTGAGAAAGTGCTTCCTGTTTTGGGCATTGTAAGCATTGGGTTACATCCAGTAAGATTTACTATAGGATTTACTTTCTTTTCGCTTCTATAGTTTAATAGAACTTTAATGTCAAAATTAAACATGTTTTAATTTAGCAAGTGTATTTTTTTTTACTATAAATGCCCTGCTCATAATCAATTTCTAAAGAATATTTTCATATTTTTTTTCATTACTTTTATTTCCATTGGTAAGAATTCAGAAGTACCTCTATATTAATTCCAAGCTGACATCACCTAAAACTAAGCTCTCTCTTGTGTTACATTTCTGTTGAGAAAGTGCTTCCAGTTTTAGGCATTGTAAGCATTGGGTAAAAAACAGTCAGATTTATTATTTAACTTACAATACTTTCTTTTATTTAATAAAATTTAATAGAACTTTAATGTCAGAATTGAACATGGGATTCATTTAGCAAGTGATTTTTTAATATAAATTTCTTGCTCATAATCCATTTCAAAATGACATTTTCATGTTTTTCTTTCATTACATTTATTATTACCATTGGTAAGAATTCAGATGTACCTCTATATTAATTCCAAGCTGACATCACCTAAAACGAAGCTCTCTCTTGTGTTACATTTCTGTTGAGAAAGTGCTTCCTGTTTTGGGCATTGTAAGCATTGGGTAACATCTAGTAAGATTTACTATAGGATTTACTTTCTTTTCGCTTCTATAGTTTAATAGAACTTTAATGTCAAAATTAAACATGTTTTATTTTAGCAAGTGTATTTTTTTACTATAAATGCCCTGCTCATAATCAATTTCCAAAGAATATTTTCATTTTTTTTTTCATTAGTTTTATTTCCATTGGTAAGAATTCAGAAGTACCTCTATATTAATTCCAAGCTGACATCACCTAAAACGAAGCTCTCTCTTGTGTTACATTTCTGTTGAGAAAGTGCTTCCTGTTTTGGGCATTGTAAGCATTGGGTTACATCCAGTAAGATTTACTATAGGATTTACTTTCTTTTCGCTTCTATAGTTTAATAGAACTTTAATGTCAAAATTAAACATGTTTTAATTTAGCAAGTGTATTTTTTTTTACTATAAATGCCCTGCTCATAATCAATTTCTAAAGAATATTTTCATATTTTTTTTCATTACTTTTATTTCCATTGGTAAGAATTCAGAAGTACCTCTATATTAATTCCAAGCTGACATCACCTAAAACGAAGCTCTCTCTTGTGTTACATTTCTGTTGAGAAAGTGCTTCCTGTTTTAGGCATTGTAAGCATTGGGTAAAAAACAGTCAGATTTACTATTTAACTTACAATACTTTCTTTTATTTAATAAAGTTTAATAGAACTTTAATGTCAGAATTGAACATGAGATTAGCAAGTGATTTTTTAATATACATTTCTTGATCATAATCCATTTCAAAATGACATTTTTGTGTTTTTTTTTTCATTACATTTATTATAACCATTGGTACGAATTCAGATGTACCTCTATATTAATTCCAAGCTGACATCACCTAAAACGAAGCTCTCTCTTGTGTTACATTTTTGTTGAGAAAGTGCTTCCTGTTTTGGGCATTGTAAGCATTGGGTAACATCCAGTAAGATTTACTATAGGATTTACTTTCTTTTCGCTTCTATAGTTTAATAGAACTTTAATGTCAAAATTAAACATGTTTTATTTTAGCAAGTGTATTTTTTTTTACTATAAATGCCCTGCTCCTAATTAATTTCCAAAGAATATTTTCATATTTTTTTTTCATTACTTATATTTCCATTGGTAAGAATTCAGAAGTACCTCTATATTAGTTCCAAACTAACATCACACAAAACAAAGTTCTCTCTTGTGTTATATTCCTGGTGAGAAAGTGCTTCCTTTTTTGGGCATTGTAGGCATTGGGAAACATCATCCAGACTGCTTAAGTTACATTTAAGCCGTCTCCTCATAATTTTAGATTTTATTTTCAATTGTGTTTTGAAATTGTTTAAGTAATAGCTACTGCTCAGTATTCTAAAACTGAGTGAATTGAGTGATTTTAGCCATGATTAATATTTTGATTTGTATCATTAAATAAATGTAAAACTTAATAGGCTCTATACAATTCAGTATAAACAATAAGTATCTACAAAATTCAACTCTCCTGGCTTATCATGAATATGCTGAATGGGAGTTTAAACAAAAATCACACCCTTTGCTATGCAGAGGCTCTCACATACATATGTTAATTAAAAAGCACACCCATTTGTCCGAATGACTAATTGCATAACTCCTATTTTGGTCAAAACAAACAAAATGCCCTCTCAAATGTGATTGGCTGGGAACTGCACTGCTTTTGCTTATAAAAGACTACAAATGCCAGCACAGTTAGATGAACTTGAGACATAAACCAAGGACAAACATTCCAAGACAATAACATTTCTGAATGGGTAGGTAAGCATACAACTTCAGTTTTTCTACATATGGATCTTCTTGAAAATACAAGCATTCAATATCATACAGAGGATCTTTGATGATTTAGACTAGATCAGACATAAGTTTCTGTTTTAATTATATTATAGCTATATTAAACATCTGAAACTCAATGATTTTCATTGTGTTATTATTATTATCATCATTGCTTAAACTTACTTCTATATTAATTCCAAGCTGACATCACCTAAAACAAAGCGCTCTCTCTTGTGTTACATTTCTGTTGAGAAAGTGCTTCCTGTTTTGGGCATTGTAAGCATTGGGTAACATCCAGTAAGATTTACTATAGGATTTACTTTCTTTTCGCTTCTATAGTTTAATAGAACTTTAATGTCAAAATTAAACATGTTTTAATTTAGCAAGTGTTTTTTTTTTTACTATAAATGCCCTGCTCATAATCAATTTCCAAAGAATATTTTCATTTTTTTTTTTCATTACTTTTATTTCCATTGGTAAGAATTCAGAAATATCTCTATATTAGTTCCAAACTAACATCACACAAAACAAAGTTCTCTCTTGTGTTATATTCCTGGTGAGAAAGTGCTTCCTTTTTTGGGCATTGTAGGCATTGGGAAACATCATCCAGACTACTTAAGTTACATTTAAGCCGTCTCCTCATAATTTTAGATTTTATTTTCAATTGTGTTTTGAAATTGTTTAAGTAATAGCTACTGCTCAGTATTCTAAAACTGAGTGAATTGAGTGATTTTAGCCATGATTAATATTTTGATTTGTATCATTAAATAAATGTACAACTTAATAGGCTCTATACAATTCAGTATAAACAATAAGTATCTACAAAATTCAACTCTCCTGGCTTATCATGAATATGCTGAATGGGAGTTTAAACAAAAATCACACCCTTTGCTATGCAGAGGCTCTCACATACATATGTTAATTAAAAAGCACACCCATTTGTCCGAATGACTAATTGCATAACTCCTATTTTGGTCAAAACAAACAAAATGCACTCTCAAATGTGATTGGCTGGGAACTGCACTGCTTTTGCTTATAAAAGACTACAAATGCCAGCACAGTTAGATGAACTTGAGACATAAACCAAGGATAAACATTCCAAGACAATAACATTTCTGAATGGGTAGGTAAGCATACAACTTTAGTTTTTCTACATATGGATCTTCTTGAAAATACAAGCATTCAATATCATACAGAGGCTCTTTGATGATTTAGACTAGATCAGACATAAGTTTCTGTTTTAATTATATTATAGCTATATGAATCATCTGAAACTCAATGATTTTCATTGTTTTATTATTATCATCATCATTGCTTAAACTTACTTCTATATTAATTCCAAGCTGACATCACCTAAAACGAAGCTCTCTCTTGTGTTACATTTCTGTTGAGAAAGTGCTTCCTGTTTTGGGCATTGTAAGCATTGGGTAACATCCAGTAAGATTTACTATAGGATTTACTTTCTTTTCGCTTCTATAGTTTAATAGAACTTTAATGTCAAAATTAAACATGTTTTATTTTAGCAAGTGTATTTTTTTTTACTATAAATGCCCTGCTCCTAATCAATTTCCAAAGAATATTTTCATATTTTTTTTCATTACTTTTATTTCCATTGGTAAGAATTCAGAAGTACCTCTATATTAGTTCCAAACATACATCACACAAAACAAAGTTCTCTCTTGTGTTATATTCCTGGTGAGAAAGTGCTTCCTTTTTTGGGCATTGTAGGCATTGGGAAACATCATCCAGACTGCTTAAGTTACATTTAAGCTGTCTCCTCATAATTTTAGATTTTATTTTCAATTGTGTTTTGAAATTGTTTAAGTAATAGCTACTGCTCAGTATTCTAAAACTGAGTGAATTGAGTGATTTTAGCCATGATTAATATTTTGATTTGTATCATTAAATAAATGTACAACTTAATAGGCTCTATAAAATTCAGTATAAACAATAAGTATCTACAAAATTCAACTCTCCTGGCTTGTCATGAATATGCTGAAAGGGAGTTTAAACAAAAATCACACCCTTTGCTATGCAGAGGCTTTCTCACATACATATGTTAATTAAAAAGCACACCCATTTGTCCGAATGACTAATTGCATAACTCCTATTTTGGTCAAAACAAACAAAATGCCTTTCAAATGTGATTGGCTGGGAACTGCACTGCTTTTGCTTATAAAAGACTACAAATGCCAGCACAGTTAGATGAACTTGAGACATAAACCAAGGACAAACATTCCAAGACAATAACATTTCTGAATGGGTAGGTAAGCATACAACTTCAGTTTTTCTACATATGGATCTTCTTGAAAATACAAGCATTCAATATCATACAGAGGCTCTTTGATGATTTAGACTAGATCAGACATAAGTTTCTGTTTTAATTCTATTATAGCTATATGAAACATTTGAAACTCAATGATTTTCATTGTGTTATTATTATTATCATGATTGCTTAAACTTACTTCTATATTAATTCCAAGCTGACATCACCTAAAACGAAGCTCTCTCTTGTGTTACATTTCTGTTAAGAAAGTGCTTCCTGTTTTAGGCATTGTAAGCATTGGGTAAAAAACAGTCAGATTTACTATTTAACTTACAATACTTTCTTTTATTTAATAAAGTTTAATAGAACTTTAATGTCAGAATTGAACATGAGATTAGCAAGTGATTTTTTAATATAAATTTCTTGCTCGTAATCCATTTCAAAATGACATTTTTGTGTTTTTTTTTTCATTACATTTATTATAACCATTGGTACGAATTCAGATGTACCTCTATATTAATTCCAAGCTGACATCACCTAAAACAAAGCTCTCTCTTGTGTTACATTTCTGTTGAGAAAGTGCTTCCTGTTTTGGGCATTGTAAGCATTGGGTAACATCCATTAAGATTTACTATAGGATTTACTTTCTTTTCACTTCTATAGTTTAATAGAACTTTAATGTCAAAATTAAACATGTTTTATTTTAGCAAGTGTATTTTTTTTACTATAAATGCCCTGCTCATAATCAATTTCCAAAGAATAATTTCATATATTTTTTTTTCATTACTTTTATTTCCATTGGTAAGAATTCAGAAGTACCTCTATATTAATTCCAAGCTGACATCACCTAAAACGAAGCTCTCTCTTGTGTTACATTTCTGTTGAGAAAGTGCTTCCTGTTTTAGTCATTGTAAGCATTGCGTAAAAAACAGTCAGATTTACTATTTAACTTACAATACTTTCTTTTATTTAATAAAGTTTAATAGAACTTTAATGTCAGAATTGAACATGAGATTAGCAAGTGATTTTTTAATATAAATTTCTTGCTCATAATCCATTTCAAAATGACTTTTTTTTTTTGTCATTACATTTATTATAACCATTGGTACGAATTCAGATGTACCTCTATATAAATTCCAAGCTGACATCACCTAAAACGAAGCTCTCTCTTGTGTTACATTTCTGTTGAGAAAGTGCTTCCTGTTTTGGGCATTGTAAGCATTGGGTAACATCCAGTAAGATTTACTATAGGATTTACTTTCTTTTCGCTTCTATAGTTTAATAGAACTTTAATGTCAAAATTAAACATGTTTTAATTTAGCAAGTGTGTTTTTTTTACTATAAATGCCCTGCTCATAATCAATTTCCAAAGAATATTTTCATATTTTTTTTTTCATTACTTTTATTTCCATTGGTAAGAATTCAGAAATATCTCTATATTAGTTCCAAACTAACATCACACAAAACAAAGTTCTCTCTTGTGTTATATTCCTGGTGAGAAAGTGCTTCCTTTTTTGGGCATTGTAGGCATTGGGAAACATCATCCAGACTACTTAAGTTACATTTAAGCCGTCTCCTCATAATTTTAGATTTTATTTTCAATTGTGTTTTGAAATTGTTTAAGTAATAGCTACTGCTCAGTATTCTAAAACTGAGTGAATTGAGTGATTTTAGCCATGATTAATATTTTGATTTGTATCATTAAATAAATGTAAAACTTAATAGGCTCTATACAATTCAGTATAAACAATAAGTATCTACAAAATTCAACTCTCCTGGCTTATCATGAATATGCTGAATGGGAGTTTAAACAAAAATCACACCCTTTGCTATGCAGAGGCTCTCACATACATATGTTAATTAAAAAGCACACCCATTTGTCCGAATGACTAATTGCATAACTCCTATTTTGGTCAAAACAAACAAAATGCCCTCTCAAATGTGATTGGCTGGGAACTGCACTGCTTTTGCTTATAAAAGACTACAAATGCCAGCACAGTTAGATGAACTTGAGACATAAACCAAGGATAAACATTCCAAGACAATAACATTTCTGAATGGGTAGGTAAGCATACAACTTCAGTTTTTCTACATATGGATCTTCTTGAAAATACAAGCATTCAATATCATACAGAGGCTCTTTGATGATTTAGACTAGATCAGACATAAGTTTCTGTTTTAATTATATTATAGCTATATGAATCATCTGAAACTCAATGATTTTCATTGTTTTATTATTATCATCATCATTGCTTAAACTTACTTCTATATTAATTCCAAGCTGACATCACCTAAAACGAAGCTCTCTCTTGTGTTACATTTCTGTTGAGAAAGTGCTTCCTGTTTTGGGCATTGTAAGCATTGGGTAACATCCAGTAAGATTTACTATAGGATTTACTTTCTTTTCGCTTCTATAGTTTAATAGAACTTTAATGTCAAAATTAAATATGTTTTATTTTAGCAAGTGTATTTTTTTTTACTATAAATGCCCTGCTCCTAATCAATTTCCAAAGAATATTTTCATATTTTTTTTCATTACTTTTATTTCCATTGGTAAGAATTCAGAAGTACCTCTATATTAGTTCCAAACATACATCACACAAAACAAAGTTCTCTCTTGTGTTATATTCCTGGTGAGAAAGTGCTTCCTTTTTTGGGCATTGTAGGCATTGGGAAACATCATCCAGACTGCTTAAGTTACATTTAAGCTGTCTCCTCATAATTTAAGATTTTATTTTCAATTGTGTTTTGAAATTGTTTAAGTAATAGCTACTGCTCAGTATTCTAAAACTGAGTGAATTGAGTGATTTTAGCCATGATTAATATTTTGATTTGTATCATTAAATAAATGTACAACTTAATAGGCTCTATAAAATTCAGTATAAACAATAAGTATCTACAAAATTCAACTCTCCTGGCTTGTCATGAATATGCTGAAAGGGAGTTTAAACAAAAATCACACCCTTTGCTATGCAGAGGCTTTCTCACATACATATGTTAATTAAAAAGCACACCCATTTGTCCGAATGACTAATTGCATAACTCCTATTTTGGTCAAAACAAACAAAATGCCTTTCAAATGTGATTGGCTGGGAACTGCACTGCTTTTGCTTATAAAAGACTACAAATGCCAGCACAGTTAGATGAACTTGAGACATAAACCAAGGACAAACATTCCAAGACAATAACATTTCTGAATGGGTAGGTAAGCATACAACTTCAGTTTTTCTACATATGGATCTTCTTGAAAATACAAGCATTCAATATCATACAGAGGCTCTTTGATGATTTAGACTAGATCAGACATAAGTTTCTGTTTTAATTCTATTATAGCTATATGAAACATTTGAAACTCAATGATTTTCATTGTGTTATTATTATTATCATGATTGCTTAAACTTACTTCTATATTAATTCCAAGCTGACATCACCTAAAACGAAGCTCTCTCTTGTGTTACATTTCTGTTAAGAAAGTGCTTCCTGTTTTAGGCATTGTAAGCATTGGGTAAAAAACAGTCAGATTTACTATTTAACTTACAATACTTTCTTTTATTTAATAAAGTTTAATAGAACTTTAATGTCAGAATTGAACATGAGATTAGCAAGTGATTTTTTAATATAAATTTCTTGCTCGTAATCCATTTCAAAATGACATTTTTGTGTTTTTTTTTTCATTACATTTATTATAACCATTGGTACGAATTCAGATGTACCTCTATATTAATTCCAAGCTGACATCACCTAAAACGAAGCTCTCTCTTGTGTTACATTTCTGTTGAGAAAGTGCTTCCTGTTTTGGGCATTGTAAGCATTGGGTAACATCCATTAAGATTTACTATAGGATTTACTTTCTTTTCACTTCTATAGTTTAATAGAACTTTAATGTCAAAATTAAACATGTTTTATTTTAGCAAGTGTATTTTTTTTACTATAAATGCCCTGCTCATAATCAATTTCCAAAGAATAATTTCATATATTTTTTTTTTCATTACTTTTATTTCCATTGGTAAGAATTCAGAAGTACCTCTATATTAATTCCAAGCTGACATCACCTAAAACGAAGCTCTCTCTTGTGTTACATTTCTGTTGAGAAAGTGCTTCCTGTTTTAGTCATTGTAAGCATTGCGTAAAAAACAGTCAGATTTACTATTTAACTTACAATACTTTCTTTTATTTAATAAAGTTTAATAGAACTTTAATGTCAGAATTGAACATGAGATTAGCAAGTGATTTTTTAATATAAATTTCTTGCTCATAATCCATTTCAAAATGACTTTTTTTTTTTGTCATTACATTTATTATAACCATTGGTACGAATTCAGATGTACCTCTATATAAATTCCAAGCTGACATCACCTAAAACGAAGCTCTCTCTTGTGTTACATTTCTGTTGAGAAAGTGCTTCCTGTTTTGGGCATTGTAAGCATTGGGTAACATCCAGTAAGATTTACTATAGGATTTACTTTCTTTTCGCTTCTATAGTTTAATAGAACTTTAATGTCAAAATTAAACATGTTTTAATTTAGCAAGTGTGTTTTTTTTACTATAAATGCCCTGCTCATAATCAATTTCCAAAGAATATTTTCATATTTTTTTTTTCATTACTTTTATTTCCATTGGTAAGAATTCAGAAATATCTCTATATTAGTTCCAAACTAACATCACACAAAACAAAGTTCTCTCTTGTGTTATATTCCTGGTGAGAAAGTGCTTCCTTTTTTGGGCATTGTAGGCATTGGGAAACATCATCCAGACTACTTAAGTTACATTTAAGCCGTCTCCTCATAATTTTAGATTTTATTTTCAATTGTGTTTTGAAATTGTTTAAGTAATAGCTACTGCTCAGTATTCTAAAACTGAGTGAATTGAGTGATTTTAGCCATGATTAATATTTTGATTTGTATCATTAAATAAATGTAAAACTTAATAGGCTCTATACAATTCAGTATAAACAATAAGTATCTACAAAATTCAACTCTCCTGGCTTATCATGAATATGCTGAATGGGAGTTTAAACAAAAATCACACCCTTTGCTATGCAGAGGCTCTCACATACATATGTTAATTAAAAAGCACACCCATTTGTCCGAATGACTAATTGCATAACTCCTATTTTGGTCAAAACAAACAAAATGCCCTCTCAAATGTGATTGGCTGGGAACTGCACTGCTTTTGCTTATAAAAGACTACAAATGCCAGCACAGTTAGATGAACTTGAGACATAAACCAAGGATAAACATTCCAAGACAATAACATTTCTGAATGGGTAGGTAAGCATACAACTTCAGTTTTTCTACATATGGATCTTCTTGAAAATACAAGCATTCAATATCATACAGAGGCTCTTTGATGATTTAGACTAGATCAGACATAAGTTTCTGTTTTAATTATATTATAGCTATATGAATCATCTGAAACTCAATGATTTTCATTGTTTTATTATTATCATCATCATTGCTTAAACTTACTTCTATATTAATTCCAAGCTGACATCACCTAAAACGAAGCTCTCTCTTGTGTTACATTTCTGTTGAGAAAGTGCTTCCTGTTTTGGGCATTGTAAGCATTGGGTAACATCCAGTAAGATTTACTATAGGATTTACTTTCTTTTCGCTTCTATAGTTTAATAGAACTTTAATGTCAAAATTAAACATGTTTTATTTTAGCAAGTGTATTTTTTTTTACTATAAATGCCCTGCTCCTAATCAATTTCCAAAGAATATTTTCATATTTTTTTTTCATTACTTTTATTTCCATTGGTAAGAATTCAGAAGTACCTCTATATTAGTTCCAAACTAACATCACACAAAACAAAGTTCTCTCTTGTGTTATATTCCTGGTGAGAAAGTGCTTCCTTTTTTGGGCATTGTAGGCATTGGGAAACATCATCCAGACTGCTTAAGTTACATTTAAGCTGTCTCCTCATAATTTTAGATTTTATTTTCAATTGTGTTTTGAAATTGTTTAAGTAATAGCTACTGCTCAGTATTCTAAAACTGAGTGAATTGAGTGATTTTAGCCATGATTAATATTTTGATTTGTATCATTAAATAAATGTACAACTTAATAGGCTCTATAAAATTCAGTATAAACAATAAGTATCTACAAAATTCAACTCTCCTGGCTTGTCATGAATATGCTGAAAGGGAGTTTAAACAAAAATCACACCCTTTGCTATGCAGAGGCTTTCTCACATACATATGTTAATTAAAAAGCACACCCATTTGTCCGAATGACTAATTGCATAACTCCTATTTTGGTCAAAACAAACAAAATGCACTCTCAAATGTGATTGGCTGGGAACTGCACTGCTTTTGCTTATAAAAGACTACAAATGCCAGCACAGTTAGATGAACTTGAGACATAAACCAAGGACAAACATTCCAAGACAATAACATTTCTGAATGGGTAGGTAAGCATACAACTTCAGTTTTTCTACATATGGATCTTCTTGAAAATACAAGCATTCAATATCATACAGAGGCTCTTTGATGATTTAGACTAGATCAGACATAAGTTTCTGTTTTAATTATATTATAGCTATATTAAACATCTGAAACTCAATGATTTTCATTGTTTTATTATTATCATCATCATTGCTTAAACTTACTTCTATATTAATTCCAAGCTGACATCACCTAAAACAAAGCTCTCTCTTGTGTTACATTTCTGTTGAGAAAGTGCTTCCTGTTTTGGGCATTGTAAGCATTGGGTAACATCCAGTAAGATTTACTATAGGATTTACTTTCTTTTTGCTTCTATAGTTTAATAGAACTTTAATGTCAAAATTAAACATGTTTTATTTTAGCAAGTGTATTTTTTTTACTATAAATGCCCTGCTCATAATCAATTTCCAAAGAATATTTTCATATTTTTTTTTTCATTACTTTTATTTCCATTGGTAAGAATTCAGAAGTACCTCTATATTAATTCCAAGCTGACATCACCTAAAACGAAGCTCTCTCTTGTGTTACATTTCTGTTGAGAAAGTGCTTCCTGTTTTGGGCATTGTAAGCATTGGGTTACATCCAGTAAGATTTACTATAGGATTTACTTTCTTTTCGCTTCTATAGTTTAATAGAACTTTAATGTCAAAATTAAACATGTTTTAATTTAGCAAGTGTATTTTTTTTTACTATAAATGCCCTGCTCATAATCAATTTCTAAAGAATATTTTCATATTTTTTTTCATTACTTTTATTTCCATTGGTAAGAATTCAGAAGTACCTCTATATTAATTCCAAGCTGACATCACCTAAAACGAAGCTCTCTCTTGTGTTACATTTCTGTTGAGAAAGTGCTTCCTGTTTTAGGCATTGTAAGCATTGGGTAAAAAACAGTCAGATTTACTATTTAACTTACAATACTTTCTTTTATTTAATAAAATTTAATAGAACTTTAATGTCAGAATTGAACATGGGATTCATTTAGCAAGTGATTTTTTAATATAAATTTCTTGCTCATAATCCATTTCAAAATGACATTTTCATGTTTTTCTTTCATTACATTTATTATTACCATTGGTAAGAATTCAGATGTACCTCTATATTAATTCCAAGCTGACATCACCTAAAACGAAGCTCTCTCTTGTGTTACATTTCTGTTGAGAAAGTGCTTCCTGTTTTGGGCATTGTAAGCATTGGGTAACATCTAGTAAGATTTACTATAGGATTTACTTTCTTTTCGCTTCTATAGTTTAATAGAACTTTAATGTCAAAATTAAACATGTTTTATTTTAGCAAGTGTATTTTTTTACTATAAATGCCCTGCTCATAATCAATTTCCAAAGAATATTTTCATTTTTTTTTTCATTAGTTTTTTTTCCATTGGTAAGAATTCAGAAGTACCTCTATATTAATTCCAAGCTGACATCACCTAAAACGAAGCTCTCTCTTGTGTTACATTTCTGTTGAGAAAGTGCTTCCTGTTTTAGGCATTGTAAGCATTGCGTAAAAAACAGTCAGATTTACTATTTAACTTACAATACTTTCTTTTATTTAATAAAGTTTAATAGAACTTTAATGTCAGAATTGAACATGAGATTAGCAAGTGATTTTTTAATCTAAATTTCTTGCTCATAATCCATTTCAAAATGACTTTTTATTTTTTTCATTACATTTATTATAACCATTGGTACGAATTCAGATGTACCTCTATATAAATTCCAAGCTGACATCACCTAAAACGAAGCTCTCTCTTGTGTTACATTTCTGTTGAGAAAGTGCTTCCTGTTTTGGGCATTGTAAGCATTGGGTAACATCCAGTAAGATTTACTATAGGATTTACTTTCTTTTCGCTTCTATAGTTTAATAGAACTTTAATGTCAAAATTAAACATGTTTTAATTTAGCAAGTGTGTTTTTTTTACTATAAATGTCCTGCTCATAATCAATTTCCAAAGAATATTTTCATATTTTTTTTTTCATTACTTTTATTTCCATTGGTAAGAATTCAGAAATATCTCTATATTAGTTCCAAACTAACATCACACAAAACAAAGTTCTCTCTTGTGTTATATTCCTGGTGAGAAAGTGCTTCCTTTTTTGGGCATTGTAGGCATTGGGAAACATCATCCAGACTACTTAAGTTACATTTAAGCCGTCTCCTCATAATTTTAGATTTTATTTTCAATTGTGTTTTGAAATTGTTTAAGTAATAGCTACTGCTCAGTATTCTAAAACTGAGTGAATTGAGTGATTTTAGCCATGATTAATATTTTGATTTGTATCATTAAATAAATGTAAAACTTAAAAGGCTCTATACAATTCAGTATAAACAATAAGTATCTACAAAATTCAACTCTCCTGGCTTATCATGAATATGCTGAATGGGAGTTTAAACAAAAATCACACCCTTTGCTATGCAGAGGCTCTCACATACATATGTTAATTAAAAAGCACACCCATTTGTCCGAATGACTAATTGCATAACTCCTATTTTGGTCAAAACAAACAAAATGCCCTCTCAAATGTGATTGGCTGGGAACTGCACTGCTTTTGCTTATAAAAGACTACAAATGCCAGCACAGTTAGATGAACTTGAGACATAAACCAAGGATAAACATTCCAAGACAATAACATTTCTGAATGGGTAGGTAAGCATACAACTTCAGTTTTTCTACATATGGATCTTCTTGAAAATACAAGCATTCAATATCATACAGAGGCTCTTTGATGATTTAGACTAGATCAGACATAAGTTTCTGTTTTAATTATATTATAGCTATATGAATCATCTGAAACTCAATGATTTTCATTGTTTTATTATTATCATCATCATTGCTTAAACTTACTTCTATATTAATTCCAAGCTGACATCACCTAAAACGAAGCTCTCTCTTGTGTTACATTTCTGTTGAGAAAGTGCTTCCTGTTTTGGGCATTGTAAGCATTGGGTAACATCCAGTAAGATTTACTATAGGATTTACTTTCTTTTCGCTTCTATAGTTTAATAGAACTTTAATGTCAAAATTAAACATGTTTTATTTTAGCAAGTGTATTTTTTTTACTATAAATGCCCTGCTCATAATCAATTTCCAAAGAATAATTTCATATATTTTTTTTTCATTACTTTTATTTCCATTGGTAAGAATTCAGAAGTACCTCTATATTAATTCCAAGCTGACATCACCTAAAACGAAGCTCTCTCTTGTGTTACATTTCTGTTGAGAAAGTGCTTCCTGTTTTAGTCATTGTAAGCATTGCGTAAAAAACAGTCAGATTTACTATTTAACTTACAATACTTTCTTTTATTTAATAAAGTTTAATAGAACTTTAATGTCAGAATTGAACATGAGATTAGCAAGTGATTTTTTAATATAAATTTCTTGCTCATAATCCATTTCAAAATGACTTTTTTTTTTTTTTTTTCATTACATTTATTATAACCATTGGTACGAATTCAGATGTACCTCTATATAAATTCCAAGCTGACATCACCTAAAACGAAGCTCTCTCTTGTGTTACATTTCTGTTGAGAAAGTGCTTCCTGTTTTGGGCATTGTAAGCATTGGGTAACATCCAGTAAGATTTACTATAGGATTTACTTTCTTTTCGCTTCTATAGTTTAATAGAACTTTAATGTCAAAATTAAACATGTTTTAATTTAGCAAGTGTGTTTTTTTTACTATAAAAGCCCTGCTCATAATCAATTTCCAAAGAATATTTTCATATTTTTTTTTCCATTACTTTTATTTCCATTGGTAAGAATTCAGAAATATCTCTATATTAGTTCCAAACTAACATCACACAAAACAAAGTTCTCTCTTGTGTTATATTCCTGGTGAGAAAGTGCTTCCTTTTTTGGGCATTGTAGGCATTGGGAAACATCATCCAGACTACTTAAATTACATTTAAGCCGTCTCCTCATAATTTTAGATTTTATTTTCAATTGTGTTTTGAAATTGTTTAAGTAATAGCTACTGCTCAGTATTCTAAAACTGAGTGAATTGAGTGATTTTAGCCATGATTAATATTTTGATTTGTATCATTAAATAAATGTAAAACTTAATAGGCTCTATACAATTCAGTATAAACAATAAGTATCTACAAAATTCAACTCTCCTGGCTTATCATGAATATGCTGAATGGGAGTTTAAACAAAAATCACACCCTTTGCTATGCAGAGGCTCTCACATACATATGTTAATTAAAAAGCACACCCATTTGTCCGAATGACTAATTGCATAACTCCTATTTTGGTCAAAACAAACAAAATGCCCTCTCAAATGTGATTGGCTGGGAACTGCACTGCTTTTGCTTATAAAAGACTACAAATGCCAGCACAGTTAGATGAACTTGAGACATAAACCAAGGATAAACATTCCAAGACAATAACATTTCTGAATGGGTAGGTAAGCATACAACTTCAGTTTTTCTACATATGGATCTTCTTGAAAATACAAGCATTCAATATCATACAGAGGCTCTTTGATGATTTAGACTAGATCAGACATAAGTTTCTGTTTTAATTATATTATAGCTATATGAATCATCTGAAACTCAATGATTTTCATTGTTTTATTATTATCATCATCATTGCTTAAACTTACTTCTATATTAATTCCAAGCTGACATCACCTAAAACGAAGCTCTCTCTTGTGTTACATTTCTGTTGAGAAAGTGCTTCCTGTTTTGGGCATTGTAAGCATTGGGTAACATCCAGTAAGATTTACTATAGGATTTACTTTCTTTTCGCTTCTATAGTTTAATAGAACTTTAATGTCAAAATTAAACATGTTTTATTTTAGCAAGTGTATTTTTTTTACTATAAATGCCCTGCTCATAATCAATTTCCAAAGAATATTTTCATATTTTTTTTTTCATTACTTTTATTTCCATTGGTAAGAATTCAGAAGTACCTCTATATTAATTCCAAGCTGACATCACCTAAAACAAAGCTCTCTCTTGTGTTACATTTCTGTTGAGAAAGTGCTTCCTGTTTTGGGCATTGTAAGCATTGGGTAACATCCAGTAAGATTTACTATAGGATTTACTTTCTTTTTGCTTCTATAGTTTAATAGAACTTTAATGTCAAAATTAAACATGTTTTATTTTAGCAAGTGTATTTTTTTTACTATAAATGCCCTGCTCATAATCAATTTCCAAAGAATATTTTCATATTTTTTTTTTCATTACTTTTATTTCCATTGGTAAGAATTCAGAAGTACCTCTATATTAATTCCAAGCTGACATCACCTAAAACGAAGCTCTCTCTTGTGTTACATTTCTGTTGAGAAAGTGCTTCCTGTTTTAGGCATTGTAAGCATTGCGTAAAAAACAGTCAGATTTACTATTTAACTTACAATACTTTCTTTTATTTAATAAAATTTAATAGAACTTTAATGTCAGAATTGAACATGGGATTCATTTAGCAAGTGATTTTTTAATATAAATTTCTTGCTCATAATCCATTTCAAAATGACATTTTCATGTTTTTCTTTCATTACATTTATTATTACCATTGGTAAGAATTCAGATGTACCTCTATATTAATTCCAAGCTGACATCACCTAAAACGAAGCTCTCTCTTGTGTTACATTTCTGTTGAGAAAGTGCTTCCTGTTTTGGGCATTGTAAGCATTGGGTAACATCTAGTAAGATTTACTATAGGATTTACTTTCTTTTCGCTTCTATAGTTTAATAGAACTTTAATGTCAAAATTAAACATGTTTTATTTTAGCAAGTGTATTTTTTTACTATAAATGCCCTGCTCATAATCAATTTCCAAAGAATATTTTCATTTTTTTTTTCATTAGTTTTATTTCCATTGGTAAGAATTCAGTAGTACCTCTATATTAATTCCAAGCTGACATCACCTAAAACGAAGCTCTCTCTTGTGTTACATTTCTGTTGAGAAAGTGCTTCCTGTTTTAGGCATTGTAAGCATTGCGTAAAAAACAGTCAGATTTACTATTTAACTTACAATACTTTCTTTTATTTAATAAAGTTTAATAGAACTTTAATGTCAGAATTGAACATGAGATTAGCAAGTGATTTTTTAATCTAAATTTCTTGCTCATAATCCATTTCAAAATGACTTTTTTTTTTTTTTTCATTACATTTATTATAACCATTGGTACGAATTCAGATGTACCTCTATATAAATTCCAAGCTGACATCACCTAAAACGAAGCTCTCTCTTGTGTTACATTTCTGTTGAGAAAGTGCTTCCTGTTTTGGGCATTGTAAGCATTGGGTAACATCCAGTAAGATTTACTATAGGATTTACTTTCTTTTCGCTTCTATAGTTTAATAGAACTTTAATGTCAAAATTAAACATGTTTTAATTTAGCAAGTGTGTTTTTTTTACTATAAATGTCCTGCTCATAATCAATTTCCAAAGAATATTTTCATATTTTTTTTTTCATTACTTTTATTTCCATTGGTAAGAATTCAGAAATATCTCTATATTAGTTCCAAACTAACATCACACAAAACAAAGTTCTCTCTTGTGTTATATTCCTGGTGAGAAAGTGCTTCCTTTTTTGGGCATTGTAGGCATTGGGAAACATCATCCAGACTACTTAAATTACATTTAAGCCGTCTCCTCATAATTTTAGATTTTATTTTCAATTGTGTTTTGAAATTGTTTAAGTAATAGCTACTGCTCAGTATTCTAAAACTGAGTGAATTGAGTGATTTTAGCCATGATTAATATTTTGATTTGTATCATTAAATAAATGTAAAACTTAAAAGGCTCTATACAATTCAGTATAAACAATAAGTATCTACAAAATTCAACTCTCCTGGCTTATCATGAATATGCTGAATGGGAGTTTAAACAAAAATCACACCCTTTGCTATGCAGAGGCTCTCACATACATATGTTAATTAAAAAGCACACCCATTTGTCCGAATGACTAATTGCATAACTCCTATTTTGGTCAAAACAAACAAAATGCCCTCTCAAATGTGATTGGCTGGGAACTGCACTGCTTTTGCTTATAAAAGACTACAAATGCCAGCACAGTTAGATGAACTTGAGACATAAACCAAGGATAAACATTCCAAGACAATAACATTTCTGAATGGGTAGGTAAGCATACAACTTCAGTTTTTCTACATATGGATCTTCTTGAAAATACAAGCATTCAATATCATACAGAGGCTCTTTGATGATTTAGACTAGATCAGACATAAGTTTCTGTTTTAATTATATTATAGCTATATGAATCATCTGAAACTCAATGATTTTCATTGTTTTATTATTATCATCATCATTGCTTAAACTTACTTCTATATTAATTCCAAGCTGACATCACCTAAAACGAAGCTCTCTCTTGTGTTACATTTCTGTTGAGAAAGTGCTTCCTGTTTTGGGCATTGTAAGCATTGGGTAACATCCAGTAAGATTTACTATAGGATTTACTTTCTTTTCGCTTCTATAGTTTAATAGAACTTTAATGTCAAAATTAAACATGTTTTATTTTAGCAAGTGTATTTTTTTTTACCATAAATGCCCTGCTCCTAATCAATTTCCAAAGAATATTTTCATATTTTTTTTTCATTACTTTTATTTCCATTGGTAAGAATTCAGAAGTACCTCTATATTAGTTCCAAACTAACATACCACAAAACAAAGTTCTCTCTTGTGTTATATTCCTGGTGAGAAAGTGCTTCCTTTTTTGGGCATTGTAGGCATTGGGAAACATCATCCAGACTGCTTAAGTTACATTTAAGCTGTCTCCTCATAATTTTAGATTTTATTTTCAATTGTGTTTTGAAATTGTTTAAGTAATAGCTACTGCTCAGTATTCTAAAACTGAGTGAATTGAGTGATTTTAGCCATGATTAATATTTTGATTTGTATCATTAAATAAATGTACAACTTAATAGGCTCTATAAAATTCAGTATAAACAATAAGTATCTACAAAATTCAACTCTCCTGGCTTGTCATGAATATGCTGAAAGGGAGTTTAAACAAAAATCACACCCTTTGCTATGCAGAGGCTTTCTCACATACATATGTTAATTAAAAAGCACACCCATTTGTCCGAATGACTAATTGCATAACTCCTATTTTGGTCAAAACAAACAAAATGCACTCTCAAATGTGATTGGCTGGGAACTGCACTGCTTTTGCTTATAAAAGACTACAAATGCCAGCACAGTTAGATGAACTTGAGACATAAACCAAGGACAAACATTCCAAGACAATAACATTTCTGAATGGGTAGGTAAGCATACAACTTCAGTTTTTCTACATATGGATCTTCTTGAAAATACAAGCATTCAATATCATACAGAGGCTCTTTGATGATTTAGACTAGATCAGACATAAGTTTCTGTTTTAATTATATTATAGCTATATTAAACATCTGAAACTCAATGATTTTCATTGTTTTATTATTATCATCATCATTGCTTAAACTTACTTCTATATTAATTCCAAGCTGACATCACCTAAAACAAAGCTCTCTCTTGTGTTACATTTCTGTTGAGAAAGTGCTTCCTGTTTTGGGCATTGTAAGCATTGGGTAACATCCAGTAAGATTTACTATAGGATTTACTTTATTTTTGCTTCTATAGTTTAATAGAACTTTAATGTCAAAATTAAACATGTTTTATTTTAGCAAGTGTATTTTTTTTACTATAAATGCCCTGCTCATAATCAATTTCCAAAGAATATTTTCATATTTTTTTTCATTACTTTTATTTCCATTGGTAAGAATTCAGAAGTACCTCTATATTAATTCCAAGCTGACATCACCTAAAACGAAGCTCTCTCTTGTGTTACATTTCTGTTGAGAAAGTGCTTCCTGTTTTGGGCATTGTAAGCATTGGGTTACATCCAGTAAGATTTACTATAGGATTTACTTTCTTTTCGCTTCTATAGTTTAATAGAACTTTAATGTCAAAATTAAACATGTTTTAATTTAGCAAGTGTATTTTTTTTTACTATAAATGCCCTGCTCATAATCAATTTCTAAAGAATATTTTCATATTTTTTTTCATTACTTTTATTTCCATTGGTAAGAATTCAGAAGTACCTCTATATTAATTCCAAGCTGACATCACCTAAAACGAAGCTCTCTCTTGTGTTACATTTCTGTTGAGAAAGTGCTTCCTGTTTTAGGCATTGTAAGCATTGGGTAAAAAACAGTCAGATTTACTATTTAACTTACAATACTTTCTTTTATTTAATAAAATTTAATAGAACTTTAATGTCAGAATTGAACATGGGATTCATTTAGCAAGTGATTTTTTAATATAAATTTCTTGCTCATAATCCATTTCAAAATGACATTTTCATGTTTTTCTTTCATTACATTTATTATTACCATTGGTAAGAATTCAGATGTACCTCTATATTAATTCCAAGCTGACATCACCTAAAACGAAGCTCTCTCTTGTGTTACATTTCTGTTGAGAAAGTGCTTCCTGTTTTGGGCATTGTAAGCATTGGGTAACATCTAGTAAGATTTACTATAGGATTTACTTTCTTTTCGCTTCTATAGTTTAATAGAACTTTAATGTCAAAATTAAACATGTTTTATTTTAGCAAGTGTATTTTTTTACTATAAATGCCCTGCTCATAATCAATTTCCAAAGAATATTTTCATTTTTTTTTTCATTAGTTTTATTTCCATTGGTAAGAATTCAGAAGTACCTCTATATTAATTCCAAGCTGACATCACCTAAAACGAAGCTCTCTCTTGTGTTACATTTCTGTTGAGAAAGTGCTTCCTGTTTTAGGCATTGTAAGCATTGCGTAAAAAACAGTCAGATTTACTATTTAACTTACAATACTTTCTTTTATTTAATAAAGTTTAATAGAACTTTAATGTCAGAATTGAACATGAGATTAGCAAGTGATTTTTTAATCTAAATTTCTTGCTCATAATCCATTTCAAAATGACATTTTTGTGTTTTTTTTTTCATTACATTTATTATAACCATTGGTACGAATTCAGATGTACCTCTATATAAATTCCAAGCTGACATCACCTAAAACGAAGCTCTCTCTTGTGTTACATTTCTGTTGAGAAAGTGCTTCCTGTTTTGGGCATTGTAAGCATTGGGTAACATCCAGTAAGATTTACTATAGGATTTACTTTCTTTTCGCTTCTATAGTTTAATAGAACTTTAATGTCAAAATTAAACATGTTTTAATTTAGCAAGTGTATTTTTTTTTACTATAAATGCCCTGCTCCTAATTAATTTCCAAAGAATATTTTCATATTTTTTTTTTCATTACTTTTATTTCCATTGGTAAGAATTCAGAAGTATCTCTATATTAGTTCCAAACTAACATCACACAAAACAAAGTTCTCTCTTGTGTTATATTCCTGGTGAGAAAGTGCTTCCTTTTTTGGGCATTGTAGGCATTGGGAAACATCATCCAGACTGCTTAAGTTACATTTAAGCCGTCTCCTCATAATTTTAGATTTTATTTTCAATTGTGTTTTGAAATTGTTTAAGTAATAGCTACTGCTCAGTATTCTAAAACTGAGTGAATTGAGTGATTTTAGCCATGATTAATATTTTGATTTGTATCATTAAATAAATGTAAAACTTAAAAGGCTCTATACAATTCAGTATAAACAATAAGTATCTACAAAATTCAACTCTCCTGGCTTATCATGAATATGCTGAATGGGAGTTTAAACAAAAATCACACCCTTTGCTATGCAGAGGCTCTCACATACATATGTTAATTAAAAAGCACACCCATTTGTCCGAATGACTAATTGCATAACTCCTATTTTGGTCAAAACAAACAAAATGCCCTCTCAAATGTGATTGGCTGGGAACTGCACTGCTTTTGCTTATAAAAGACTACAAATGCCAGCACAGTTAGATGAACTTGAGACATAAACCAAGGATAAACATTCCAAGACAATAACATTTCTGAATGGGTAGGTAAGCATACAACTTCAGTTTTTCTACATATGGATCTTCTTGAAAATACAAGCATTCAATATCATACAGAGGCTCTTTGATGATTTAGACTAGATCAGACATAAGTTTCTGTTTTAATTATATTATAGCTATATGAATCATCTGAAACTCAATGATTTTCATTGTTTTATTATTATCATCATCATTGCTTAAACTTACTTCTATATTAATTCCAAGCTGACATCACCTAAAACGAAGCTCTCTCTTGTGTTACATTTCTGTTGAGAAAGTGCTTCCTGTTTTGGGCATTGTAAGCATTGGGTAACATCCAGTAAGATTTACTATAGGATTTACTTTCTTTTCGCTTCTATAGTTTAATAGAACTTTAATGTCAAAATTAAACATGTTTTATTTTAGCAAGTGTATTTTTTTTTACTATAAATGCCCTGCTCCTAATCAATTTCCAAAGAATATTTTCATATTTTTTTTTCATTACTTTTATTTCCATTGGTAAGAATTCAGAAGTACCTCTATATTAGTTCCAAACTAACATCACACAAAACAAAGTTCTCTCTTGTGTTATATTCCTGGTGAGAAAGTGCTTCCTTTTTTGGGCATTGTAGGCATTGGGAAACATCATCCAGACTGCTTAAGTTACATTTAAGCTGTCTCCTCATAATTTTAGATTTTATTTTCAATTGTGTTTTGAAATTGTTTAAGTAATAGCTACTGCTCAGTATTCTAAAACTGAGTGAATTGAGTGATTTTAGCCATGATTAATATTTTGATTTGTATCATTAAATAAATGTACAACTTAATAGGCTCTATAAAATTCAGTATAAACAATAAGTATCTACAAAATTCAACTCTCCTGGCTTGTCATGAATATGCTGAAAGGGAGTTTAAACAAAAATCACACCCTTTGCTATGCAGAGGCTTTCTCACATACATATGTTAATTAAAAAGCACACCCATTTGTCCGAATGACTAATTGCATAACTCCTATTTTGGTCAAAACAAACAAAATGCACTCTCAAATGTGATTGGCTGGGAACTGCACTGCTTTTGCTTATAAAAGACTACAAATGCCAGCACAGTTAGATGAACTTGAGACATAAACCAAGGACAAACATTCCAAGACAATAACATTTCTGAATGGGTAGGTAAGCATACAACTTCAGTTTTTCTACATATGGATCTTCTTGAAAATACAAGCATTCAATATCATACAGAGGCTCTTTGATGATTTAGACTAGATCAGACATAAGTTTCTGTTTTAATTATATTATAGCTATATTAAACATCTGAAACTCAATGATTTTCATTGTTTTATTATTATCATCATCATTGCTTAAACTTACTTCTATATTAATTCCAAGCTGACATCACCTAAAACAAAGCTCTCTCTTGTGTTACATTTCTGTTGAGAAAGTGCTTCCTGTTTTGGGCATTGTAAGCATTGGGTAACATCCAGTAAGATTTACTATAGGATTTACTTTCTTTTTGCTTCTATAGTTTAATAGAACTTTAATGTCAAAATTAAACATGTTTTATTTTAGCAAGTGTATTTTTTTTACTATAAATGCCCTGCTCATAATCAATTTTCAAAGAATATTTTCATATTTTTTTTTTCATTACTTTTATTTCCATTGGTAAGAATTCAGAAGTACCTCTATATTAATTCCAAGCTGACATCACCTAAAACGAAGCTCTCTCTCTTGTGTTACATTTCTGTTGAGAAAGTGCTTCCTGTTTTGGGCATTGTGAGCATTGGGTTACATCCAGTAAGATTTACTATAGGATTTACTTTCTTTTCGCTTCTATAGTTTAATAGAACTTTAATGTCAAAATTAAACATGTTTTAATTTAGCAAGTGTATTTTTTTTTACTATAAATGCCCTGCTCATAATCAATTTCTAAAGAATATTTTCATATTTTTTTTCATTACTTTTATTTCCATTGGTAAGAATTCAGAAGTACCTCTATATTAATTCCAAGCTGACATCACCTAAAACGAAGCTCTCTCTTGTGTTACATTTCTGTTGAGAAAGTGCTTCCTGTTTTAGGCATTGTAAGCATTGGGTAAAAAACAGTCAGATTTACTATTTAACTTACAATACTTTCTTTTATTTAATAAAGTTTAATAGAACTTTAATGTCAGAATTGAACATGAGATTAGCAAGTGATTTTTTAATATAAATTTCTTGATCATAATCCATTTCAAAATGACATTTTTGTGTTTTTTTTTTCATTACATTTATTATAACCATTGGTACGAATTCAGATGTACCTCTATATTAATTCCAAGCTGACATCACCTAAAACGAAGCTCTCTCTTGTGTTACATTTTTGTTGAGAAAGTGCTTCCTGTTTTGGGCATTGTAAGCATTGGGTAACATCCAGTAAGATTTACTATAGGATTTACTTTCTTTTCGCTTCTATAGTTTAATAGAACTTTAATGTCAAAATTAAACATGTTTTATTTTAGCAAGTGTATTTTTTTTACTATAAATGCCCTGCTCCTAATTAATTTCCAAAGAATATTTTCATATTTTTTTTTCATTACTTATATTTCCATTGGTAAGAATTCAGAAGTACCTCTATATTAGTTCCAAACTAACATCACACAAAACAAAGTTCTCTCTTGTGTTATATTCCTGGTGAGAAAGTGCTTCCTTTTTTGGGCATTGTAGGCATTGGGAAACATCATCCAGACTGCTTAAGTTACATTTAAGCTGTCTCCTCATAATTTTAGATTTTATTTTCAATTGTGTTTTGAAATTGTTTAAGTAATAGCTACTGCTCAGTATTCTAAAACTGAGTGAATTGAGTGATTTTAGCCATGATTAATATTTTGATTTGTATCATTAAATAAATGTAAAACTTAATAGGCTCTATACAATTCAGTATAAACAATAAGTATCTACAAAATTCAACTCTCCTGGCTTATCATGAATATGCTGAATGGGAGTTTAAACAAAAATCACACCCTTTGCTATGCAGAGGCTCTCACATACATATGTTAATTAAAAAGCACACCCATTTGTCCGAATGACTAATTGCATAACTCCTATTTTGGTCAAAACAAACAAAATGCCCTCTCAAATGTGATTGGCTGGGAACTGCACTGCTTTTGCTTATAAAAGACTACAAATGCCAGCACAGTTAGATGAACTTGAGACATAAACCAAGGATAAACATTCCAAGACAATAACATTTCTGAATGGGTAGGTAAGCATACAACTTCAGTTTTTCTACATATGGATCTTCTTGAAAATACAAGCATTCAATATCATACAGGGGCTCTTTGATGATTTAGACTAGATCAGACATAAGTTTCTGTTTTAATTATATTATAGCTATATGAATCATCTGAAACTCAATGATTTTCATTGTTTTATTATTATCATCATCATTGCTTAAACTTACTTCTATATTAATTCCAAGCTGACATCACCTAAAATGAAGCTCTCTCTTGTGTTACATTTCTGTTGAGAAAGTGCTTCCTGTTTTGGGCATTGTAAGCATTGGGTAACATCCAGTAAGATTTACTATAGGATTTACTTTCTTTTCGCTTCTATAGTTTAATAGAACTTTAATGTCAAAATTAAACATGTTTTAATTTAGCAAGTGTTTTTTTTTACTATAAATGCCCTGCTCATAATCAATTTCCAAAGAATATTTTCATTTTTTTTTTTTTCATTACTTTTATTTCCATTGGTAAGAATTCAGAAATATCTCTATATTAGTTCCAAACTAACATCACACAAAACAAAGTTCTCTCTTGTGTTATATTCCTGGTGAGAAAGTGCTTCCTTTTTTGGGCATTGTAGGCATTGGGAAACATCATCCAGACTACTTAAGTTACATTTAAGCCGTCTCCTCATAATTTTAGATTTTATTTTCAATTGTGTTTTGAAATTGTTTAAGCAATAGCTACTGCTCAGTATTCTAAAACTGAGTGAATTGAGTGATTTTAGCCATGATTAATATTTTGATTTGTATCATTAAATAAATGTACAACTTAATAGGCTCTATAAAATTCAGTATAAACAATAAGTATCTACAAAATTCAACTCTCCTGGCTTGTCATGAATATGCTGAAAGGGAGTTTAAACAAAAATCACACCCTTTGCTATGCAGAGGCTTTCTCACATACATATGTTAATTAAAAAGCACACCCATTTGTCTGAATGACTAATTGCATAACTCCTATTTTGGTCAAAACAAACAAAATGCACTCTCAAATGTGATTGGCTGGGAACTGCACTGCTTTTGCTTATAAAAGACTACAAATGCCAGCACAGTTAGATGAACTTGAGACATAAACCAAGGACAAACATTCCAAGACAATAACATTTCTGAATGGGTAGGTAAGCATACAACTTCAGTTTTTCTACATATGGATCTTCTTGAAAATACAAGCATTCAATATCATACAGAGGCTCTTTGATGATTTAGACTAGATCAGACATAAGTTTCTGTTTTAATTATATTATAGCTATATTAAACATCTGAAACTCAATGATTTTCATTGTGTTATTATTATCATCATCATTGCTTAAACTTACTTCTATATTAATTCCAAGCTGACATCACCTAAAACAAAGCTCTCTCTTGTGTTACATTTCTGTTGAGAAAGTGCTTCCTGTTTTGGGCATTGTAAGCATTGGGTAACATCCAGTAAGATTTACTATAGGATTTACTTTCTTTTCGCTTCTATAGTTTAATAGAACTTTAATGTCAAAATTAAACATGTTTTATTTTAGCAAGTGTATTTTTTTTACTATAAATGCCCTGCTCATAATCAATTTCCAAAGAATATTTTCATATTTTTTTTTTCATTACTTTTATTTCCATTGGTAAGAATTCAGAAGTACCTCTATATTAATTCCAAGCTGACATCACCTAAAACGAAGCTCTCTCTTGTGTTACATTTCTGTTAAGAAAGTGCTTCCTGTTTTGGGCATTGTAAGCATTGGGTTACATCCAGTAAGATTTACTATAGGATTTACTTTCTTTTCGCTTCTATAGTTTAATAGAACTTTAATGTAAAAATTAAACATGTTTTATTTTAGCAAGTGTATTTTTTTTTACTATAAATGCCCTGCTCCTAATCAATTTCCAAAGAATATTTTCATATTTTATTTTCATTACTTTTATTTCCATTGGTAAGAATTCAGAAGTACCTCTATATTAGTTCCAAACTAACATCACACAAAACAAAGTTCTCTCTTGTGTTATATTCCTGGTGAGAAAGTGCTTCCTGTTTTAGTCATTGTAAGCATTGCGTAAAAAAACAGTCAGATTTACTATTTAACTTACAATACTTTCTTTTATTTAATAAAGTTTAATAGAACTTTAATGTCAGAATTGAACATGAGATTAGCAAGTGATTTTTTAATATAAATTTCTTGCTCATAATCCATTTCAAAATGACTTTTTTTTTTTTTTTTTCATTACATTTATTATAACCATTGGTACGAATTCAGATGTACCTCTATATAAATTCCAAGCTGACATCACCTAAAACGAAGCTCTCTCTTGTGTTACATTTCTGTTGAGAAAGTGCTTCCTGTTTTGGGCATTGTAAGCATTGGGTAACATCCAGTAAGATTTACTATAGGATTTACTTTCTTTTCGCTTCTATAGTTTAATAGAACTTTAATGTCAAAATTAAACATGTTTTAATTTAGCAAGTGTGTTTTTTTTACTATAAAAGCCCTGCTCATAATCAATTTCCAAAGAATATTTTCATATTTTTTTTTCCATTACTTTTATTTCCATTGGTAAGAATTCAGAAATATCTCTATATTAGTTCCAAACTAACATCACACAAAACAAAGTTCTCTCTTGTGTTATATTCCTGGTGAGAAAGTGCTTCCTTTTTTGGGCATTGTAGGCATTGGGAAACATCATCCAGACTACTTAAATTACATTTAAGCCGTCTCCTCATAATTTTAGATTTTATTTTCAATTGTGTTTTGAAATTGTTTAAGTAATAGCTACTGCTCAGTATTCTAAAACTGAGTGAATTGAGTGATTTTAGCCATGATTAATATTTTGATTTGTATCATTAAATAAATGTAAAACTTAATAGGCTCTATACAATTCAGTATAAACAATAAGTATCTACAAAATTCAACTCTCCTGGCTTATCATGAATATGCTGAATGGGAGTTTAAACAAAAATCACACCCTTTGCTATGCAGAGGCTCTCACATACATATGTTAATTAAAAAGCACACCCATTTGTCCGAATGACTAATTGCATAACTCCTATTTTGGTCAAAACAAACAAAATGCCCTCTCAAATGTGATTGGCTGGGAACTGCACTGCTTTTGCTTATAAAAGACTACAAATGCCAGCACAGTTAGATGAACTTGAGACATAAACCAAGGATAAACATTCCAAGACAATAACATTTCTGAATGGGTAGGTAAGCATACAACTTCAGTTTTTCTACATATGGATCTTCTTGAAAATACAAGCATTCAATATCATACAGAGGCTCTTTGATGATTTAGACTAGATCAGACATAAGTTTCTGTTTTAATTATATTATAGCTATATGAATCATCTGAAACTCAATGATTTTCATTGTTTTATTATTATCATCATCATTGCTTAAACTTACTTCTATATTAATTCCAAGCTGACATCACCTAAAACGAAGCTCTCTCTTGTGTTACATTTCTGTTGAGAAAGTGCTTCCTGTTTTGGGCATTGTAAGCATTGGGTAACATCCAGTAAGATTTACTATAGGATTTACTTTCTTTTCGCTTCTATAGTTTAATAGAACTTTAATGTCAAAATTAAACATGTTTTATTTTAGCAAGTGTATTTTTTTTTACTATAAATGCCCTGCTCCTAATCAATTTCCAAAGAATATTTTCATATTTTTTTTTCATTACTTATATTTCCATTGGTAAGAATTCAGAAGTACCTCTATATTAGTTCCAAACTAACATCACACAAAACAAAGTTCTCTCTTGTGTTATATTCCTGGTGAGAAAGTGCTTCCTTTTTTGGGCATTGTAGGCATTGGGAAACATCATCCAGACTGCTTAAGTTACATTTAAGCTGTCTCCTCATAATTTTAGATTTTATTTTCAATTGTGTTTTGAAATTGTTTAAGTAATAGCTACTGCTCAGTATTCTAAAACTGAGTGAATTGAGTGATTTTAGCCATGATTAATATTTTGATTTGTATCATTAAATAAATGTAAAACTTAATAGGCTCTATACAATTCAGTATAAACAATAAGTATCTACAAAATTCAACTCTCCTGGCTTATCATGAATATGCTGAATGGGAGTTTAAACAAAAATCACACCCTTTGCTATGCAGAGGCTCTCACATACATATGTTAATTAAAAAGCACACCCATTTGTCCGAATGACTAATTGCATAACTCCTATTTTGGTCAAAACAAACAAAATGCCCTCTCAAATGTGATTGGCTGGGAACTGCACTGCTTTTGCTTATAAAAGACTACAAATGCCAGCACAGTTAGATGAACTTGAGACATAAACCAAGGATAAACATTCCAAGACAATAACATTTCTGAATGGGTAGGTAAGCATACAACTTCAGTTTTTCTACATATGGATCTTCTTGAAAATACAAGCATTCAATATCATACAGGGGCTCTTTGATGATTTAGACTAGATCAGACATAAGTTTCTGTTTTAATTATATTATAGCTATATGAATCATCTGAAACTCAATGATTTTCATTGTTTTATTATTATCATCATCATTGCTTAAACTTACTTCTATATTAATTCCAAGCTGACATCACCTAAAATGAAGCTCTCTCTTGTGTTACATTTCTGTTGAGAAAGTGCTTCCTGTTTTGGGCATTGTAAGCATTGGGTAACATCCAGTAAGATTTACTATAGGATTTACTTTCTTTTCGCTTCTATAGTTTAATAGAACTTTAATGTCAAAATTAAACATGTTTTAATTTAGCAAGTGTTTTTTTTTTACTATAAATGCCCTGCTCATAATCAATTTCCAAAGAATATTTTCATTTTTTTTTTTTCATTACTTTTATTTCCATTGGTAAGAATTCAGAAATATCTCTATATTAGTTCCAAACTAACATCACACAAAACAAAGTTCTCTCTTGTGTTATATTCCTGGTGAGAAAGTGCTTCCTTTTTTGGGCATTGTAGGCATTGGGAAACATCATCCAGACTACTTAAGTTACATTTAAGCCGTCTCCTCATAATTTTAGATTTTATTTTCAATTGTGTTTTGAAATTGTTTAAGCAATAGCTACTGCTCAGTATTCTAAAACTGAGTGAATTGAGTGATTTTAGCCATGATTAATATTTTGATTTGTATCATTAAATAAATGTACAACTTAATAGGCTCTATAAAATTCAGTATAAACAATAAGTATCTACAAAATTCAACTCTCCTGGCTTGTCATGAATATGCTGAAAGGGAGTTTAAACAAAAATCACACCCTTTGCTATGCAGAGGCTTTCTCACATACATATGTTAATTAAAAAGCACACCCATTTGTCTGAATGACTAATTGCATAACTCCTATTTTGGTCAAAACAAACAAAATGCACTCTCAAATGTGATTGGCTGGGAACTGCACTGCTTTTGCTTATAAAAGACTACAAATGCCAGCACAGTTAGATGAACTTGAGACATAAACCAAGGACAAACATTCCAAGACAATAACATTTCTGAATGGGTAGGTAAGCATACAACTTCAGTTTTTCTACATATGGATCTTCTTGAAAATACAAGCATTCAATATCATACAGAGGCTCTTTGATGATTTAGACTAGATCAGACATAAGTTTCTGTTTTAATTATATTATAGCTATATTAAACATCTGAAACTCAATGATTTTCATTGTGTTATTATTATCATCATCATTGCTTAAACTTACTTCTATATTAATTCCAAGCTGACATCACCTAAAACAAAGCTCTCTCTTGTGTTACATTTCTGTTGAGAAAGTGCTTCCTGTTTTGGGCATTGTAAGCATTGGGTAACATCCAGTAAGATTTACTATAGGATTTACTTTCTTTTCGCTTCTATAGTTTAATAGAACTTTAATGTCAAAATTAAACATGTTTTATTTTAGCAAGTGTATTTTTTTTACTATAAATGCCCTGCTCATAATCAATTTCCAAAGAATATTTTCATATTTTTTTTTTCATTACTTTTATTTCCATTGGTAAGAATTCAGAAGTACCTCTATATTAATTCCAAGCTGACATCACCTAAAACGAAGCTCTCTCTTGTGTTACATTTCTGTTAAGAAAGTGCTTCCTGTTTTGGGCATTGTAAGCATTGGGTTACATCCAGTAAGATTTACTATAGGATTTACTTTCTTTTCGCTTCTATAGTTTAATAGAACTTTAATGTAAAAATTAAACATGTTTTATTTTAGCAAGTGTATTTTTTTTTACTATAAATGCCCTGCTCCTAATCAATTTCCAAAGAATATTTTCATATTTTATTTTCATTACTTTTATTTCCATTGGTAAGAATTCAGAAGTACCTCTATATTAGTTCCAAACTAACATCACACAAAACAAAGTTCTCTCTTGTGTTATATTCCTGGTGAGAAAGTGCTTCCTGTTTTAGTCATTGTAAGCATTGCGTAAAAAACAGTCAGATTTACTATTTAACTTACAATACTTTCTTTTATTTAATAAAGTTTAATAGAACTTTAATGTCAGAATTGAACATGAGATTAGCAAGTGATTTTTTAATATAAATTTCTTGCTCATAATCCATTTCAAAATGACTTTTTTTTTTTTTTTTTCATTACATTTATTATAACCATTGGTACGAATTCAGATGTACCTCTATATAAATTCCAAGCTGACATCACCATGGCCCTTATTCAGATCGGTGCGGATATTCCCGCATTCTTACGGAGCGGTCCGCACGCCACGGTGTTTTGCCGCATGCGGCCATCGTCCGTAGAAACGCCCACGTGTCCTCCGCATTCGGACGGACTCACTCGTTAAGAACAGGGCGTGTTTACGGACGACATACAAAGCATGCGTGTGCGGGAGAAACACTCCGATTCGGCACGGTATCACAGAGTATTACAGAGTATGCTCGGGAATACCGCATCCGAACGGGAGCCAAGCGGTGCTACCGCACGTAAGCGGAGTATTTCCGCCAAAAAACCCACTATGAACTATCTTCTGCAAAACATCACATGACCCACTTATTCAATTACCTAGCCTCATAAAAAACAGCTTATTTGGAATTGGAATCAATTAGATTCCAATATATCCTTACAAGCATGCCTAACACATGCATAGCCCACATTAACCCTTACAGCAATGTAAGTGCAATGGTTTCTATTACACCCTGTGTCAAACATTATAAACAATCTACACATATACTATGTAAAGTGCAAATAAAACCGACAACTGTGAACTTGCATAAACATTTTATTAACATATACATTTTTAAAAAGTGAAAAAAAAATAAATTAAAATTTAAAGCAGCTGGTCTTTCAAGTCCTGCAGGTCAGCTTGCAGGAGCCGGAGATGGTGCTCAACTCTCATGAGGGCCCCACGCACCCCCTCATCTGCCGGTGTGGTGTCATCTGTGGGCATGTCAAAGGGGCCAAAATTAGTCATGTTATTCATGCATACATTTCACATACTACGACATAAATTGCACAAATGCTAGGTGACATGTGTGTATATATATATATATATATACAGATATATATCTATCTATGTAGACAGATAGAGACACACATAGATAAATATATATGACACATACATATATACATACATGCAAACTTATTTGCTACATAGTGTATTTTTGGCCCTCCACCCTTAACTCTGCAGAAGACATAACAGTCATATTGTTTCTTCGCAGTCACAACCCACCCATGACTAACCAATGACAAGCAGGTCATGGCCTCCGTCAATAACAACTTGTCACAATCTGCTCACTCTAAGTTCAGTGATGGTTGGTGGCATGGGAGTTAGGCAAATGTCAGGAATGCACAATACACATCCTCAAAATCATAATTCTGTCTAAACCAAACTACAATTCTGTGAGGGACAAAAATAAATCAGAACTACAGGGGGGGTTTAGGTAGAGGAGGCTCCTGGGACACTGCCAACTTGTGACTCCATTCCAAGGTAGGCCGGCCCATACTCCATTTCTAGCATACATCCTACAGTTGATAAATAACATTGACCAACAATATAGATTCCACTATTTGATGGGTCATAATCAACGCTTGCAGCAGGTGAATTTAATCCACAAATGAACCACTCATCCCTTTACTCCAGGATCCTGTTTAACTACAACGGTTATGTGGCATTCAAAATGGAGCTCCAACCCATCCCACAAACCGGTGTAATTCAGAGGTGTCCTGGATGAAAGGGATGCCTTGGACACCCCATCTAACCCGTACCTGTATCTGTAGCTACCCACTTTGGGGTCTATATGAATAGTATGGGCCCAAAATTTTGTTATCAACACTGACACATAACAAATACCTGTACAATAACTTCATGAATGATGCATTATGTTAACATACCAATCTCCTGAGATTCCGGGGCCTGGCACGCCTCCTCCCCATCGTCATCGGACTCCTCCGGGGCAACCGTGGCCTCCTCAGACCCCTCCTCCTCCGCCTCCGCCACCGCCTCCTCCTCCTCCTCCTCCTCCTCCTCCTCCTCCTCCTCCTCCTCCTCAACCCACACCTCCTCCTCCGCAACCAACACCTCCTCCTCCGCAACCAACACCTCCTCCTCCTCCACCAACTCGGCTACAACATCCTCCTCCACCACCTCCTCACGCCCCTCCTCCTCCTCCACCACCATCTCCTCCTCCTCCACTTCCTCCTCCTCCACCATTGGCGGCACCTCCTCCTCCTGGTCTTGGCCCTCCTCCTGTGCCAGGGCTGCCTCCGCCTCTTCACGGGCCTGTTGTGCTTGGGCTCGTGCTGTGTGTTAGAAAAAAACATCATGGTCAATGTGGGGTCATTGGGGCACATGTAGTAATCCATAACAAGACATATATGGAAGGGTGATAATGATGGCAAACTATGCAGGAAAGTAGCTCCTTACTGTTAATGGATTCAAAATAGTGACATTTAAATTAGTATGTGATTGGTAGTAATTTGTTCACACATTACAACCCAGCCATTTATCACTGTGTAACACATATTACATCTGGCACATTGTATGCATCAGAATCCTCAATGCTATGGCATTACATATAAAAGCCACATGACTGCATGTTAACCAGGAAGAAGCACACATAACAGTCTATGGACTTTTAAACCCATGGACACCCAGTTATCATGAGACACATTTTATTGTTTATATATGCTATGTTGTAAGTGCGAAATTTCATAGCTAAAATACTCACATTCCGCAATTTCGCCCCTTAGTTGTGTCAGCAGCTGGGGCTGGCGCCTGCGGAGGTCGGACCACCGCCTCTCCAGCTGCCCGAGGGACCTACGCACCCGAGTGCGGGCGTAAATCCGGCGCCCTGCCGCAGCGTAAGCCCTCCGCTTATGGCGGTTGGTTATGAAGGGCCCCGCACGGCCCAGCCTTGTCTCCATGACGGAGACAAGAACTCGCAGCTCCTCATGCGTAAAGGGTTCTGCCCTCCGTGTCTCCGCCATGTTGACAATGGCATCTATCAACCAATCAGGTGGTGGCATTGGTTGATCACAGTTATTTGTGTTAATAACTTTATTGTTCATTTTTACATTAACAGCGTCTCTGCGCCAACACAAATGGTGACAAATTCGCATGCCTTCAAACCCGTAGTGTTGATGTATGGCAATGAACAAATCTGATATATATAAAACACAGTGTGTATGCAATAAGCAAATCCAATGACACCTCGCTCCGCCAAGCAACGCGTGCTATAGCTTAGCAACGCATAGCTGTAGTTAGCATTATTTACTCTATGCATCTATGTGTATGCGTACATTTATGTGTAAAAGACACATACACACACTTGCAGGTATCCTGAGACCACCATTATCCAACAGCCCTGCCTGCCTGCCTGCCTGTCTGCCTGCCTGTCTGCCTGCCTGGCTGCTCCTTGAAATGTAGAAACATGTGAATAAATTCTAATATCATATATATAGATATATATATATATATATATATATATATATATGCAAACAAATCAGACATCAACACATGATAAAATCCCAAACACATTACAGAAGAAATCAATGTACTCACCAGTCATCAGGGATAGTATCAACTACAAAAATGAAGATAGAACAAACACATAAGATCCCTTGTCCAAGGTCTAATAATTAGCACCTATATAGAACTTCCCCCAAAACTCTTCACATATGCTAAATATCTCCTATTTCTTTGCCATTAGGAGGGCAGGCTGGCTAATGTTGGTTTTGTAACACTGACAACTAACACACGGGACTTATTTGAAGGGGTGATTGTGACTAAAATGGGTGTGTTATGTCAACTCAATAACATGTACCTGAAGTATCTTTGCGCCACAGAGTCCCGCAGCTGGTATCCCCTCCGGCATTCAGGGGCGCGGGATGGGCGCATGGGCGGATCTTGCGGCTCAGATGGTACCTCCCACTCCTCAAAGGGTATCTCACGCCGCACAGCAATGTTATGCAAAAATACACACAGGCCCACGATCCTCGACACCATTTCAGGCGCATATTGCAAGTCACCACCAGTGCGGTGGAGCACTCTAAATCGACCTTTTAAAAGGCCAATTGAGCGCTCCACCACTTGCCTGGTGGCAACATGCGCCACATTGAATGCCTCCTGTGGGCCCGGTGCTGGGTAGCTGTACGGCGTAAGTAGCCAGGGCGTACATGGGTAACCGGAGTCACCCAGAACCCACGCATCACGGCCTTCCAGCTCTTGTAGTCTTTGCCATATCCCGGTTTGTCGGATGACATGCGAGTCATGGGCACTTCCGGGAAACTTCGAGTTGAAGGCGAGAATTTCCATGGATGGGCCACATACCACCATCACGTTCAGTGAGTGGAACAATTTGCGGTTCCTATATATCTTCTCACTTCGAGATGGAGGCACAAATGGTACATGGGTGCCATCCACAGCCCCTATCACATTAGGGAAGCCAGCAATTTGTTGGAAGGCGTGCTGGCTTCTGCGCAGGGTCTCGGGGGCAAATGTCATGGCCATGAAGTGCCCCTTGCGCCTGAACATGGCCGACGTCACACGCCTCAGGATTCGGCAGAAGGCCGGCTGAGATATTCCAGCAAGTACTGCCACTACTTGTTGGAACGATCCTGAGGCGCAGAAATGCAACACCGCCAGCAGCTGTGTGTGAGGCGGAATTGCTGTCGTGATCCCGTGTAGAGGTTCCAAATCGCTCTGAATTAGGTTGAGCAGATCCAGAATTACATTTGGGGGTAACCGGTACCTAGTAAGTACCTCATCATCGGGCATAGCAAACAGAGTCACCCGTGTGCGATAGATTCTAGCACGTCCTGGCCTCCTTGGGCGACGAGTGGGGAGAGCCGCAAGTGCCCTTACCCTCCTCTCCATGTAGCGCAGAATAGCTTCTGCAACCTATAAAGAAATGAACATAAATACTGATGCACCTATGCACATAATGGCCATATCCCACTACAAATTGATTTGTAGCCTTCAATACGTACAATAGATGGCCGCCCCGTGTAATCCCGCAGATCCATTTGACTCTCTAATGATGACACAATAATATGAACTCAATACACACCGCCCAAAACACACAGATAAAGGTGTCAGCATTTTTTGCCAACATCATGTACTATGAGACATTTCATCTATTGCTGGGACATGTTGTCCTGCAATAGATGAACCCACACAGGTTTAAGACCTGTGAGTGAAATAGTGAACATGTGACATGTTGCAATAATGATACACACACTTTGCTGGCCCAACAATCTGTAGGCAGTGAGGCAATGGTGCATACCTTCATACACTTACATAGTGAATGGATATCATATCTACAAGGAGCATGGAAGAGCTTACCTTAGACCCTGACAAGTGGTGATCTGGAGACAACTGATTCTACCAGCAACTCACTATTTATAGGGCTCTCACATGTGTTGTCTATAACAGTAGAGATGAGTATTGCCTGACTTGTGGCGTGGATTCTCTAAGGGAATGGGCTACTTTTAGCTTGCAATGAAACGCCATCATACGACAGTAGTCATGAATCAAATGTCATGTCATGCTAGCAAATAGCATGTGTATTGTGCAATAGTCCCAGGTGTATCCGAAGATTCTATGCAATGTTATCATTGGTGACCAGTATTTCATTTAGAACTTTCGCCAGGTTTTCCACAATGGAATTTCCGCCACCGTATGCGGCGCGAAAGAACAGCGACGTACGCTCACGCACGGAACGCAGCTGCCGCTGATGTCCGCCAAACAGGATACTCAAACAGTATAAAAAGGTGTATTACAGGGTGACAATGTTGTTGCTAACATGTCTGGCTCCCAACCAGAGTTAGACCCAGAGCTCCAGCAACTTTTTGCCAAGCTGGACTCCAGCACCACCTATGTGCCACTGCACATGCAGGCAGTGGGTAATGAGGAGGCTGCTGGCCCTTCTACAGCAGGCCAAGCTGCACATGACCATTCGACAGCAGAGCAACCAACACCTGGCCCTTCTGCAGCAGCCCAACCTGCAGCTGGCTCATCTGCAGCATCAGCAGATTTGTTTGGAACACAACCGGGGACTTCACAAGGTAGTACCATGGCCAGCACTTCAAGTGCAGCGACTGGTGCCAGGGGGCGTGGCCAGGGACGTAGCAAGGGGCGAGCCAGTGCAACAGCCGAACCACCAAAAAAAAACAAGGCATATGAAGCACAGGAGCTGGCCATCCTGGTTCCCCGAGCACGTGATTGGATAGAGTGCCCATCCGAGAAGCTGACACACACACGCCGATGGAAGATTTGGGAACAGATAACGGCAGAGATTAATGCAGTTGCGCCACAAGTTCGTGAGACGGACCATGTGAAGAAGAGGCAAGTTGTTTTGTCATACATGTGCCCAGTAATAGCCAAGTAATGATTTAATTGATGCTTATATGCATTTTGCAAATGGCACATGAGGTTGTTACGATACACATACATTATTGCCATGTTATTTCCTTGAGAGTCAGAGTAGGGTGATTGTGAATGTGTATTGTAACGGTTGATATCATAGTTGCATGTAATATTATATATGGGACATTAATCACATGTTGTAAGATGTAGCACATAGCAATGGCTGCAACAGCTAACATTGTGAGTGACATGTATTAATATGTCAACTTACATTGCAGGTGGCAGGACTTCAAAACCAACCTGAAGAGGAAGATGACCAAGCGGTGGGACCACAGCCAGACATCTGGGGCCGGCCCCATGCCATCAGGGCTAGAGCTCACCCCCCTGGAGGAGATGGCGGAGAGCTGTATCTCAGTTGAGGAGATCAGGGGGGTGAGCACGATGGATAGCGAGGCCCCAGCTGAAGTGTTTGCGTCTTTTCTGGAAGGTAAATATTGGTCATGCCATAAACTTGTGCAAGTAATTATCGTAGAATGTCTCCTTATTGTGTTTATCTTTTCCCACAGACACCCCACCGCTTGGTGAGGACTCTGCTCAGGAGGTGGAGGAGTCCGTGCCACCTGGCCCCAGAGGTAGGCCTGTGCAGCAGCAGGCATCGGGCCAAGCCGATTTGGCCGCCTTGGCCCAGGTGCTTGTGGACATCAACCAGCAGGGAGATTTGGCATCAGAACGGATGCGTAGGACCGAGGAGATCCTGGCGAGCTTGGTCAGCACCCAGCAGTCCATCGCTGGGAGCATGCAGGCCATGGCTGAGTCACATCAGGCCATGGCTGCAAGTGCTCAGGTGCTGGCCGAGCAAGCCACCCGCCAAAATGATCTCCTCCTCCACCATAATGAGCTTATGGTGGAGCTGGTTACCAGCAACAGGGTCCTAATGTCATCCGTTTCTGGTGCATTACCAGCGGAAACACTCCCTGCTGGCAGGAGGGGTAGACCAGCCAACCCCTCCACATCATCTGCTCCACCTGCCCCAGCATCTGGGCGTCCCCGAAGAGCTGCTGCACAGGCCAAGGAGCCTACCAAGGCCAAACGTGGTCGGAAATGAACTTGTGGCCGCATTAATCTCTACCGTTATGTGTTCCCAAATCTTCCATTGTGCTGTGTGTGTCAGCTTCTTGTGTCCAATCACGTGCTGAGGGGAACCAGATGAGCCCTTGCTTCATATGTCCTTTGTGGTTCCCCTGTTGCCCTCTTGTGCCTGGCATTACTGTCAGCTGTACTTGAAGTGATGGCCATGGTACTATCTGGTGAAGTCCCCGGTTGTGTTCCAAATGAGTCTGCTGATGGTGCATATCAGCCAGCTGCAGGTTGTCCTGCTGCAGAAGGGCCAGGTGTAGGGTGCCCTGCTGGAGAATGGTCAGGTGCAGCTTGCCCTGCTGTCGAAGGGCCAGCAGCCTCCTCATTTCCCACTGGCTACATGTGCAGTGGCACATAGGAGGTGCTGGAGTCCATCTGTGTGCTATTATATTTGTGTTTTATTATTATTTATTTTGCTGCATTCCTGGCATGTTGTTTATAGTTTTGATGTTTAATTTTATGGTCATTGCATGACAGTGGCATTGAGTGTGACATGAATATAAATAAATGTGTTTACTTTACCCAAAATGTGTGGTTTCATGAGTACATGTCGAATACACATGTGTATTGCTAGTATTAATATTCTATCATGTCAATTGTTAGCAGTTTTTAAGTGTCTGAGAAGTACAGCATATGTGGGGGATTACTAAGGTTTCCTTGAAGCAGCAATGGTTTCAATTAAAGCACTGACAAGCGTCCTATTAGTGAGTAATGAGTAAAGGAGTAGATTGTATTGGGTTCAGGTGTTAATGGTTGTAGTCATTAGGCGTACGTTCGCCTACCGCATGAACGAGTGGTGTCCGCAAAGCAATAGTACACTTGTGGACACCGCACATTTCAGCCCTTTTTGCTCGCGTGCATTCGGAGTGGTTTCCGAATGTACGCCCCCCAACATAAGTGTACTCCCCCGTGTCCGCCCATGTTTCCGCCCCGTTTTGCCCACTTTGAAACTACGCCCATGTGTCATTCCGCATGACGCCCATAATACGCCCCTATTTCCCGACCGATTGCGGTGACCAGTTTTGGACGGGCTTTGTCCGAACTGGTACCGAGTCAAGGCGTGGCACATGCGCGTAGCGTTCTACACGCATGCGCAGACGCCGTAAAGACGCAATCCGTAAGAACGCGGTAAAGTCCGCATCAATCAGAATAAGGGCCCTAAAACGAAGCTCTCTCTTGTGTTACATTTCTGTTGAGAAAGTGCTTCCTGTTTTGGGCATTGTAAGCATTGGGTAACATCCAGTAAGATTTACTATAGGATTTACTTTCTTTTCGCTTCTATAGTTTAATAGAACTTTAATGTCAAAATTAAACATGTTTTAATTTAGCAAGTGTGTTTTTTTTACTATAAAAGCCCTGCTCATAATCAATTTCCAAAGAATATTTTCATATTTTTTTTTCCATTACTTTTATTTCCATTGGTAAGAATTCAGAAATATCTCTATATTAGTTCCAAACTAACATCACACAAAACAAAGTTCTCTCTTGTGTTATATTCCTGGTGAGAAAGTGCTTCCTTTTTTGGGCATTGTAGGCATTGGGAAACATCATCCAGACTACTTAAATTACATTTAAGCCGTCTCCTCATAATTTTAGATTTTATTTTCAATTGTGTTTTGAAATTGTTTAAGTAATAGCTACTGCTCAGTATTCTAAAACTGAGTGAATTGAGTGATTTTAGCCATGATTAATATTTTGATTTGTATCATTAAATAAATGTAAAACTTAATAGGCTCTATACAATTCAGTATAAACAATAAGTATCTACAAAATTCAACTCTCCTGGCTTATCATGAATATGCTGAATGGGAGTTTAAACAAAAATCACACCCTTTGCTATGCAGAGGCTCTCACATACATATGTTAATTAAAAAGCACACCCATTTGTCCGAATGACTAATTGCATAACTCCTATTTTGGTCAAAACAAACAAAATGCCCTCTCAAATGTGATTGGCTGGGAACTGCACTGCTTTTGCTTATAAAAGACTACAAATGCCAGCACAGTTAGATGAACTTGAGACATAAACCAAGGATAAACATTCCAAGACAATAACATTTATGAATGGGTAGGTAAGCATACAACTTCAGTTTTTCTACATATGGATCTTCTTGAAAATACAAGCATTCAATATCATACAGAGGCTCTTTGATGATTTAGACTAGATCAGACATAAGTTTCTGTTTTAATTATATTATAGCTATATGAATCATCTGAAACTCAATGATTTTCATTGTTTTATTATTATCATCATCATTGCTTAAACTTACTTCTATATTAATTCCAAGCTGACATCACCTAAAACGAAGCTCTCTCTTGTGTTACATTTCTGTTGAGAAAGTGCTTCCTGTTTTGGGCATTGTAAGCATTGGGTAACATCCAGTAAGATTTACTATAGGATTTACTTTCTTTTCGCTTCTATAGTTTAATAGAACTTTAATGTCAAAATTAAACATGTTTTATTTTAGCAAGTGTATTTTTTTTTACTATAAATGCCCTGCTCCTAATCAATTTCCAAAGAATATTTTCATATTTTTTTTTCATTACTTTTATTTCCATTGGTAAGAATTCAGAAGTACCTCTATATTAGTTCCAAACTAACATCACACAAAACAAAGTTCTCTCTTGTGTTATATTCCTGGTGAGAAAGTGCTTCCTTTTTTGGGCATTGTAGGCATTGGGAAACATCATCCAGACTGCTTAAGTTACATTTAAGCTGTCTCCTCATAATTTTAGATTTTATTTTCAATTGTGTTTTGAAATTGTTTAAGTAATAGCTACTGCTCAGTATTCTAAAACTGAGTGAATTGAGTGATTTTAGCCATGATTAATATTTTGATTTGTATCATTAAATAAATGTACAACTTAATAGGCTCTATAAAATTCAGTATAAACAATAAGTATCTACAAAATTCAACTCTCCTGGCTTGTCATGAATATGCTGAAAGGGAGTTTAAACAAAAATCACACCCTTTGCTATGCAGAGGCTTTCTCACATACATATGTTAATTAAAAAGCACACCCATTTGTCCGAATGACTAATTGCATAACTCCTATTTTGGTCAAAACAAACAAAATGCACTCTCAAATGTGATTGGCTGGGAACTGCACTGCTTTTGCTTATAAAAGACTACAAATGCCAGCACAGTTAGATGAACTTGAGACATAAACCAAGGACAAACATTCCAAGACAATAACATTTCTGAATGGGTAGGTAAGCATACAACTTCAGTTTTTCTACATATGGATCTTCTTGAAAATACAAGCATTCAATATCATACAGAGGCTCTTTGATGATTTAGACTAGATCAGACATAAGTTTCTGTTTTAATTATATTATAGCTATATTAAACATCTGAAACTCAATGATTTTCATTGTTTTATTATTATCATCATCATTGCTTAAACTTACTTCTATATTAATTCCAAGCTGACATCACCTAAAACAAAGCTCTCTCTTGTGTTACATTTCTGTTGAGAAAGTGCTTCCTGTTTTGGGCATTGTAAGCATTGGGTAACATCCAGTAAGATTTACTATAGGATTTACTTTCTTTTTGCTTCTATAGTTTAATAGAACTTTAATGTCAAAATTAAACATGTTTTATTTTAGCAAGTGTATTTTTTTTACTATAAATGCCCTGCTCATAATCAATTTCCAAAGAATATTTTCATATTTTTTTTTTCATTACTTTTATTTCCATTGGTAAGAATTCAGAAGTACCTCTATATTAATTCCAAGCTGACATCACCTAAAACGAAGCTCTCTCTTGTGTTACATTTCTGTTGAGAAAGTGCTTCCTGTTTTAGGCATTGTAAGCATTGCGTAAAAAACAGTCAGATTTACTATTTAACTTACAATACTTTCTTTTATTTAATAAAATTTAATAGAACTTTAATGTCAGAATTGAACATGGGATTCATTTAGCAAGTGATTTTTTAATATAAATTTCTTGCTCATAATCCATTTCAAAATGACATTTTCATGTTTTTCTTTCATTACATTTATTATTACCATTGGTAAGAATTCAGATGTACCTCTATATTAATTCCAAGCTGACATCACCTAAAACGAAGCTCTCTCTTGTGTTACATTTCTGTTGAGAAAGTGCTTCCTGTTTTGGGCATTGTAAGCATTGGGTAACATCTAGTAAGATTTACTATAGGATTTACTTTCTTTTCGCTTCTATAGTTTAATAGAACTTTAATGTCAAAATTAAACATGTTTTATTTTAGCAAGTGTATTTTTTTACTATAAATGCCCTGCTCATAATCAATTTCCAAAGAATATTTTCATTTTTTTTTTCATTAGTTTTATTTCCATTGGTAAGAATTCAGTAGTACCTCTATATTAATTCCAAGCTGACATCACCTAAAACGAAGCTCTCTCTTGTGTTACATTTCTGTTGAGAAAGTGCTTCCTGTTTTAGGCATTGTAAGCATTGCGTAAAAAACAGTCAGATTTACTATTTAACTTACAATACTTTCTTTTATTTAATAAAGTTTAATAGAACTTTAATGTCAGAATTGAACATGAGATTAGCAAGTGATTTTTTAATCTAAATTTCTTGCTCATAATCCATTTCAAAATGACTTTTTTTTTTTTTTCATTACATTTATTATAACCATTGGTACGAATTCAGATGTACCTCTATATAAATTCCAAGCTGACATCACCTAAAACGAAGCTCTCTCTTGTGTTACATTTCTGTTGAGAAAGTGCTTCCTGTTTTGGGCATTGTAAGCATTGGGTAACATCCAGTAAGATTTACTATAGGATTTACTTTCTTTTCGCTTCTATAGTTTAATAGAACTTTAATGTCAAAATTAAACATGTTTTAATTTAGCAAGTGTGTTTTTTTTACTATAAATGTCCTGCTCATAATCAATTTCCAAAGAATATTTTCATATTTTTTTTTTCATTACTTTTATTTCCATTGGTAAGAATTCAGAAATATCTCTATATTAGTTCCAAACTAACATCACACAAAACAAAGTTCTCTCTTGTGTTATATTCCTGGTGAGAAAGTGCTTCCTTTTTTGGGCATTGTAGGCATTGGGAAACATCATCCAGACTACTTAAATTACATTTAAGCCGTCTCCTCATAATTTTAGATTTTATTTTCAATTGTGTTTTGAAATTGTTTAAGTAATAGCTACTGCTCAGTATTCTAAAACTGAGTGAATTGAGTGATTTTAGCCATGATTAATATTTTGATTTGTATCATTAAATAAATGTAAAACTTAAAAGGCTCTATACAATTCAGTATAAACAATAAGTATCTACAAAATTCAACTCTCCTGGCTTATCATGAATATGCTGAATGGGAGTTTAAACAAAAATCACACCCTTTGCTATGCAGAGGCTCTCACATACATATGTTAATTAAAAAGCACACCCATTTGTCCGAATGACTAATTGCATAACTCCTATTTTGGTCAAAACAAACAAAATGCCCTCTCAAATGTGATTGGCTGGGAACTGCACTGCTTTTGCTTATAAAAGACTACAAATGCCAGCACAGTTAGATGAACTTGAGACATAAACCAAGGATAAACATTCCAAGACAATAACATTTCTGAATGGGTAGGTAAGCATACAACTTCAGTTTTTCTACATATGGATCTTCTTGAAAATACAAGCATTCAATATCATACAGAGGCTCTTTGATGATTTAGACTAGATCAGACATAAGTTTCTGTTTTAATTATATTATAGCTATATGAATCATCTGAAACTCAATGATTTTCATTGTTTTATTATTATCATCATCATTGCTTAAACTTACTTCTATATTAATTCCAAGCTGACATCACCTAAAACGAAGCTCTCTCTTGTGTTACATTTCTGTTGAGAAAGTGCTTCCTGTTTTGGGCATTGTAAGCATTGGGTAACATCCAGTAAGATTTACTATAGGATTTACTTTCTTTTCGCTTCTATAGTTTAATAGAACTTTAATGTCAAAATTAAACATGTTTTATTTTAGCAAGTGTATTTTTTTTTACCATAAATGCCCTGCTCCTAATCAATTTCCAAAGAATATTTTCATATTTTTTTTTCATTACTTTTATTTCCATTGGTAAGAATTCAGAAGTACCTCTATATTAGTTCCAAACTAACATACCACAAAACAAAGTTCTCTCTTGTGTTATATTCCTGGTGAGAAAGTGCTTCCTTTTTTGGGCATTGTAGGCATTGGGAAACATCATCCAGACTGCTTAAGTTACATTTAAGCTGTCTCCTCATAATTTTAGATTTTATTTTCAATTGTGTTTTGAAATTGTTTAAGTAATAGCTACTGCTCAGTATTCTAAAACTGAGTGAATTGAGTGATTTTAGCCATGATTAATATTTTGATTTGTATCATTAAATAAATGTACAACTTAATAGGCTCTATAAAATTCAGTATAAACAATAAGTATCTACAAAATTCAACTCTCCTGGCTTGTCATGAATATGCTGAAAGGGAGTTTAAACAAAAATCACACCCTTTGCTATGCAGAGGCTTTCTCACATACATATGTTAATTAAAAAGCACACCCATTTGTCCGAATGACTAATTGCATAACTCCTATTTTGGTCAAAACAAACAAAATGCACTCTCAAATGTGATTGGCTGGGAACTGCACTGCTTTTGCTTATAAAAGACTACAAATGCCAGCACAGTTAGATGAACTTGAGACATAAACCAAGGACAAACATTCCAAGACAATAACATTTCTGAATGGGTAGGTAAGCATACAACTTCAGTTTTTCTACATATGGATCTTCTTGAAAATACAAGCATTCAATATCATACAGAGGCTCTTTGATGATTTAGACTAGATCAGACATAAGTTTCTGTTTTAATTATATTATAGCTATATTAAACATCTGAAACTCAATGATTTTCATTGTTTTATTATTATCATCATCATTGCTTAAACTTACTTCTATATTAATTCCAAGCTGACATCACCTAAAACAAAGCTCTCTCTTGTGTTACATTTCTGTTGAGAAAGTGCTTCCTGTTTTGGGCATTGTAAGCATTGGGTAACATCCAGTAAGATTTACTATAGGATTTACTTTCTTTTTGCTTCTATAGTTTAATAGAACTTTAATGTCAAAATTAAACATGTTTTATTTTAGCAAGTGTATTTTTTTTACTATAAATGCCCTGCTCATAATCAATTTCCAAAGAATATTTTCATATTTTTTTTTTCATTACTTTTATTTCCATTGGTAAGAATTCAGAAGTACCTCTATATTAATTCCAAGCTGACATCACCTAAAACGAAGCTCTCTCTTGTGTTACATTTCTGTTGAGAAAGTGCTTCCTGTTTTAGGCATTGTAAGCATTGCGTAAAAAACAGTCAGATTTACTATTTAACTTACAATACTTTCTTTTATTTAATAAAATTTAATAGAACTTTAATGTCAGAATTGAACATGGGATTCATTTAGCAAGTGATTTTTTAATATAAATTTCTTGCTCATAATCCATTTCAAAATGACATTTTCATGTTTTTCTTTCATTACATTTATTATTACCATTGGTAAGAATTCAGATGTACCTCTATATTAATTCCAAGCTGACATCACCTAAAACGAAGCTCTCTCTTGTGTTACATTTCTGTTGAGAAAGTGCTTCCTGTTTTGGGCATTGTAAGCATTGGGTAACATCTAGTAAGATTTACTATAGGATTTACTTTCTTTTCGCTTCTATAGTTTAATAGAACTTTAATGTCAAAATTAAACATGTTTTATTTTAGCAAGTGTATTTTTTTACTATAAATGCCCTGCTCATAATCAATTTCCAAAGAATATTTTCATTTTTTTTTTCATTAGTTTTATTTCCATTGGTAAGAATTCAGTAGTACCTCTATATTAATTCCAAGCTGACATCACCTAAAACGAAGCTCTCTCTTGTGTTACATTTCTGTTGAGAAAGTGCTTCCTGTTTTAGGCATTGTAAGCATTGCGTAAAAAACAGTCAGATTTACTATTTAACTTACAATACTTTCTTTTATTTAATAAAGTTTAATAGAACTTTAATGTCAGAATTGAACATGAGATTAGCAAGTGATTTTTTAATCTAAATTTCTTGCTCATAATCCATTTCAAAATGACTTTTTTTTTTTTTTCATTACATTTATTATAACCATTGGTACGAATTCAGATGTACCTCTATATAAATTCCAAGCTGACATCACCTAAAACGAAGCTCTCTCTTGTGTTACATTTCTGTTGAGAAAGTGCTTCCTGTTTTGGGCATTGTAAGCATTGGGTAACATCCAGTAAGATTTACTATAGGATTTACTTTCTTTTCGCTTCTATAGTTTAATAGAACTTTAATGTCAAAATTAAACATGTTTTAATTTAGCAAGTGTGTTTTTTTTACTATAAATGTCCTGCTCATAATCAATTTCCAAAGAATATTTTCATATTTTTTTTTTCATTACTTTTATTTCCATTGGTAAGAATTCAGAAATATCTCTATATTAGTTCCAAACTAACATCACACAAAACAAAGTTCTCTCTTGTGTTATATTCCTGGTGAGAAAGTGCTTCCTTTTTTGGGCATTGTAGGCATTGGGAAACATCATCCAGACTACTTAAATTACATTTAAGCCGTCTCCTCATAATTTTAGATTTTATTTTCAATTGTGTTTTGAAATTGTTTAAGTAATAGCTACTGCTCAGTATTCTAAAACTGAGTGAATTGAGTGATTTTAGCCATGATTAATATTTTGATTTGTATCATTAAATAAATGTAAAACTTAAAAGGCTCTATACAATTCAGTATAAACAATAAGTATCTACAAAATTCAACTCTCCTGGCTTATCATGAATATGCTGAATGGGAGTTTAAACAAAAATCACACCCTTTGCTATGCAGAGGCTCTCACATACATATGTTAATTAAAAAGCACACCCATTTGTCCGAATGACTAATTGCATAACTCCTATTTTGGTCAAAACAAACAAAATGCCCTCTCAAATGTGATTGGCTGGGAACTGCACTGCTTTTGCTTATAAAAGACTACAAATGCCAGCACAGTTAGATGAACTTGAGACATAAACCAAGGATAAACATTCCAAGACAATAACATTTCTGAATGGGTAGGTAAGCATACAACTTCAGTTTTTCTACATATGGATCTTCTTGAAAATACAAGCATTCAATATCATACAGAGGCTCTTTGATGATTTAGACTAGATCAGACATAAGTTTCTGTTTTAATTATATTATAGCTATATGAATCATCTGAAACTCAATGATTTTCATTGTTTTATTATTATCATCATCATTGCTTAAACTTACTTCTATATTAATTCCAAGCTGACATCACCTAAAACGAAGCTCTCTCTTGTGTTACATTTCTGTTGAGAAAGTGCTTCCTGTTTTGGGCATTGTAAGCATTGGGTAACATCCAGTAAGATTTACTATAGGATTTACTTTCTTTTCGCTTCTATAGTTTAATAGAACTTTAATGTCAAAATTAAACATGTTTTATTTTAGCAAGTGTATTTTTTTTTACCATAAATGCCCTGCTCCTAATCAATTTCCAAAGAATATTTTCATATTTTTTTTTCATTACTTTTATTTCCATTGGTAAGAATTCAGAAGTACCTCTATATTAGTTCCAAACTAACATACCACAAAACAAAGTTCTCTCTTGTGTTATATTCCTGGTGAGAAAGTGCTTCCTTTTTTGGGCATTGTAGGCATTGGGAAACATCATCCAGACTGCTTAAGTTACATTTAAGCTGTCTCCTCATAATTTTAGATTTTATTTTCAATTGTGTTTTGAAATTGTTTAAGTAATAGCTACTGCTCAGTATTCTAAAACTGAGTGAATTGAGTGATTTTAGCCATGATTAATATTTTGATTTGTATCATTAAATAAATGTACAACTTAATAGGCTCTATAAAATTCAGTATAAACAATAAGTATCTACAAAATTCAACTCTCCTGGCTTGTCATGAATATGCTGAAAGGGAGTTTAAACAAAAATCACACCCTTTGCTATGCAGAGGCTTTCTCACATACATATGTTAATTAAAAAGCACACCCATTTGTCCGAATGACTAATTGCATAACTCCTATTTTGGTCAAAACAAACAAAATGCACTCTCAAATGTGATTGGCTGGGAACTGCACTGCTTTTGCTTATAAAAGACTACAAATGCCAGCACAGTTAGATGAACTTGAGACATAAACCAAGGACAAACATTCCAAGACAATAACATTTCTGAATGGGTAGGTAAGCATACAACTTCAGTTTTTCTACATATGGATCTTCTTGAAAATACAAGCATTCAATATCATACAGAGGCTCTTTGATGATTTAGACTAGATCAGACATAAGTTTCTGTTTTAATTATATTATAGCTATATTAAACATCTGAAACTCAATGATTTTCATTGTTTTATTATTATCATCATCATTGCTTAAACTTACTTCTATATTAATTCCAAGCTGACATCACCTAAAACAAAGCTCTCTCTTGTGTTACATTTCTGTTGAGAAAGTGCTTCCTGTTTTGGGCATTGTAAGCATTGGGTAACATCCAGTAAGATTTACTATAGGATTTACTTTCTTTTTGCTTCTATAGTTTAATAGAACTTTAATGTCAAAATTAAACATGTTTTATTTTAGCAAGTGTATTTTTTTTACTATAAATGCCCTGCTCATAATCAATTTCCAAAGAATATTTTCATATTTTTTTTTCATTACTTTTATTTCCATTGGTAAGAATTCAGAAGTACCTCTATATTAATTCCAAGCTGACATCACCTAAAACGAAGCTCTCTCTTGTGTTACATTTCTGTTGAGAAAGTGCTTCCTGTTTTGGGCATTGTAAGCATTGGGTTACATCCAGTAAGATTTACTATAGGATTTACTTTCTTTTCGCTTCTATAGTTTAATAGAACTTTAATGTCAAAATTAAACATGTTTTAATTTAGCAAGTGTATTTTTTTTTACTATAAATGCCCTGCTCATAATCAATTTCTAAAGAATATTTTCATATTTTTTTTCATTACTTTTATTTCCATTGGTAAGAATTCAGAAGTACCTCTATATTAATTCCAAGCTGACATCACCTAAAACGAAGCTCTCTCTTGTGTTACATTTCTGTTGAGAAAGTGCTTCCTGTTTTAGGCATTGTAAGCATTGGGTAAAAAACAGTCAGATTTACTATTTAACTTACAATACTTTCTTTTATTTAATAAAATTTAATAGAACTTTAATGTCAGAATTGAACATGGGATTCATTTAGCAAGTGATTTTTTAATATAAATTTCTTGCTCATAATCCATTTCAAAATGACATTTTCATGTTTTTCTTTCATTACATTTATTATTACCATTGGTAAGAATTCAGATGTACCTCTATATTAATTCCAAGCTGACATCACCTAAAACGAAGCTCTCTCTTGTGTTACATTTCTGTTGAGAAAGTGCTTCCTGTTTTGGGCATTGTAAGCATTGGGTAACATCTAGTAAGATTTACTATAGGATTTACTTTCTTTTCGCTTCTATAGTTTAATAGAACTTTAATGTCAAAATTAAACATGTTTTATTTTAGCAAGTGTATTTTTTTACTATAAATGCCCTGCTCATAATCAATTTCCAAAGAATATTTTCATTTTTTTTTTCATTAGTTTTATTTCCATTGGTAAGAATTCAGAAGTACCTCTATATTAATTCCAAGCTGACATCACCTAAAACGAAGCTCTCTCTTGTGTTACATTTCTGTTGAGAAAGTGCTTCCTGTTTTAGGCATTGTAAGCATTGCGTAAAAAACAGTCAGATTTACTATTTAACTTACAATACTTTCTTTTATTTAATAAAGTTTAATAGAACTTTAATGTCAGAATTGAACATGAGATTAGCAAGTGATTTTTTAATCTAAATTTCTTGCTCATAATCCATTTCAAAATGACATTTTTGTGTTTTTTTTTTCATTACATTTATTATAACCATTGGTACGAATTCAGATGTACCTCTATATAAATTCCAAGCTGACATCACCTAAAACGAAGCTCTCTCTTGTGTTACATTTCTGTTGAGAAAGTGCTTCCTTTTTTGGGCATTGTAGGCATTGGGAAACATCATCCAGACTGCTTAAGTTACATTTAAGCTGTCTCCTCATAATTTTAGATTTTATTTTCAATTGTGTTTTGAAATTGTTTAAGTAATAGCTACTGCTCAGTATTCTAAAACTGAGTGAATTGAGTGATTTTAGCCATGATTAATATTTTGATTTGTATCATTAAATAAATGTACAACTTAATAGGCTCTATAAAATTCAGTATAAACAATAAGTATCTACAAAATTCAACTCTCCTGGCTTGTCATGAATATGCTGAAAGGGAGTTTAAACAAAAATCACACCCTTTGCTATGCAGAGGCTTTCTCACATACATATGTTAATTAAAAAGCACACCCATTTGTCCGAATGACTAATTGCATAACTCCTATTTTGGTCAAAACAAACAAAATGCACTCTCAAATGTGATTGGCTGGGAACTGCACTGCTTTTGCTTATAAAAGACTACAAATGCCAGCACAGTTAGATGAACTTGAGACATAAACCAAGGACAAACATTCCAAGACAATAACATTTCTGAATGGGTAGGTAAGCATACAACTTCAGTTTTTCTACATATGGATCTTCTTGAAAATACAAGCATTCAATATCATACAGAGGCTCTTTGATGATTTAGACTAGATCAGACATAAGTTTCTGTTTTAATTATATTATAGCTATATTAAACATCTGAAACTCAATGATTTTCATTGTTTTATTATTATCATCATCATTGCTTAAACTTACTTCTATATTAATTCCAAGCTGACATCACCTAAAACAAAGCTCTCTCTTGTGTTACATTTCTGTTGAGAAAGTGCTTCCTGTTTTGGGCATTGTAAGCATTGGGTAACATCCAGTAAGATTTACTATAGGATTTACTTTCTTTTTGCTTCTATAGTTTAATAGAACTTTAATGTCAAAATTAAACATGTTTTATTTTAGCAAGTGTATTTTTTTTACTATAAATGCCCTGCTCATAATCAATTTCCAAAGAATATTTTCATATTTTTTTTTTCATTACTTTTATTTCCATTGGTAAGAATTCAGAAGTACCTCTATATTAATTCCAAGCTGACATCACCTAAAACGAAGCTCTCTCTCTTGTGTTACATTTCTGTTGAGAAAGTGCTTCCTGTTTTGGGCATTGTGAGCATTGGGTTACATCCAGTAAGATTTACTATAGGATTTACTTTCTTTTCGCTTCTATAGTTTAATAGAACTTTAATGTCAAAATTAAACATGTTTTAATTTAGCAAGTGTATTTTTTTTTACTATAAATGCCCTGCTCATAATCAATTTCTAAAGAATATTTTCATATTTTTTTTCATTACTTTTATTTCCATTGGTAAGAATTCAGAAGTACCTCTATATTAATTCCAAGCTGACATCACCTAAAACGAAGCTCTCTCTTGTGTTACATTTCTGTTGAGAAAGTGCTTCCTGTTTTAGGCATTGTAAGCATTGGGTAAAAAACAGTCAGATTTACTATTTAACTTACAATACTTTCTTTTATTTAATAAAGTTTAATAGAACTTTAATGTCAGAATTGAACATGAGATTAGCAAGTGATTTTTTAATATAAATTTCTTGATCATAATCCATTTCAAAATGACATTTTTGTGTTTTTTTTTTCATTACATTTATTATAACCATTGGTACGAATTCAGATGTACCTCTATATTAATTCCAAGCTGACATCACCTAAAACGAAGCTCTCTCTTGTGTTACATTTTTGTTGAGAAAGTGCTTCCTGTTTTGGGCATTGTAAGCATTGGGTAACATCCAGTAAGATTTACTATAGGATTTACTTTCTTTTCGCTTCTATAGTTTAATAGAACTTTAATGTCAAAATTAAACATGTTTTATTTTAGCAAGTGTATTTTTTTTACTATAAATGCCCTGCTCCTAATTAATTTCCAAAGAATATTTTCATATTTTTTTTTCATTACTTATATTTCCATTGGTAAGAATTCAGAAGTACCTCTATATTAGTTCCAAACTAACATCACACAAAACAAAGTTCTCTCTTGTGTTATATTCCTGGTGAGAAAGTGCTTCCTTTTTTGGGCATTGTAGGCATTGGGAAACATCATCCAGACTGCTTAAGTTACATTTAAGCTGTCTCCTCATAATTTTAGATTTTATTTTCAATTGTGTTTTGAAATTGTTTAAGTAATAGCTACTGCTCAGTATTCTAAAACTGAGTGAATTGAGTGATTTTAGCCATGATTAATATTTTGATTTGTATCATTAAATAAATGTAAAACTTAATAGGCTCTATACAATTCAGTATAAACAATAAGTATCTACAAAATTCAACTCTCCTGGCTTATCATGAATATGCTGAATGGGAGTTTAAACAAAAATCACACCCTTTGCTATGCAGAGGCTCTCACATACATATGTTAATTAAAAAGCACACCCATTTGTCCGAATGACTAATTGCATAACTCCTATTTTGGTCAAAACAAACAAAATGCCCTCTCAAATGTGATTGGCTGGGAACTGCACTGCTTTTGCTTATAAAAGACTACAAATGCCAGCACAGTTAGATGAACTTGAGACATAAACCAAGGATAAACATTCCAAGACAATAACATTTCTGAATGGGTAGGTAAGCATACAACTTCAGTTTTTCTACATATGGATCTTCTTGAAAATACAAGCATTCAATATCATACAGGGGCTCTTTGATGATTTAGACTAGATCAGACATAAGTTTCTGTTTTAATTATATTATAGCTATATGAATCATCTGAAACTCAATGATTTTCATTGTTTTATTATTATCATCATCATTGCTTAAACTTACTTCTATATTAATTCCAAGCTGACATCACCTAAAATGAAGCTCTCTCTTGTGTTACATTTCTGTTGAGAAAGTGCTTCCTGTTTTGGGCATTGTAAGCATTGGGTAACATCCAGTAAGATTTACTATAGGATTTACTTTCTTTTCGCTTCTATAGTTTAATAGAACTTTAATGTCAAAATTAAACATGTTTTAATTTAGCAAGTGTTTTTTTTTTACTATAAATGCCCTGCTCATAATCAATTTCCAAAGAATATTTTCATTTTTTTTTTTTTCATTACTTTTATTTCCATTGGTAAGAATTCAGAAATATCTCTATATTAGTTCCAAACTAACATCACACAAAACAAAGTTCTCTCTTGTGTTATATTCCTGGTGAGAAAGTGCTTCCTTTTTTGGGCATTGTAGGCATTGGGAAACATCATCCAGACTACTTAAGTTACATTTAAGCCGTCTCCTCATAATTTTAGATTTTATTTTCAATTGTGTTTTGAAATTGTTTAAGCAATAGCTACTGCTCAGTATTCTAAAACTGAGTGAATTGAGTGATTTTAGCCATGATTAATATTTTGATTTGTATCATTAAATAAATGTACAACTTAATAGGCTCTATAAAATTCAGTATAAACAATAAGTATCTACAAAATTCAACTCTCCTGGCTTGTCATGAATATGCTGAAAGGGAGTTTAAACAAAAATCACACCCTTTGCTATGCAGAGGCTTTCTCACATACATATGTTAATTAAAAAGCACACCCATTTGTCTGAATGACTCATTGCATAACTCCTATTTTGGTCAAAACAAACAAAATGCACTCTCAAATGTGATTGGCTGGGAACTGCACTGCTTTTGCTTATAAAAGACTACAAATGCCAGCACAGTTAGATGAACTTGAGACATAAACCAAGGACAAACATTCCAAGACAATAACATTTCTGAATGGGTAGGTAAGCATACAACTTCAGTTTTTCTACATATGGATCTTCTTGAAAATACAAGCATTCAATATCATACAGAGGCTCTTTGATGATTTAGACTAGATCAGACATAAGTTTCTGTTTTAATTATATTATAGCTATATTAAACATCTGAAACTCAATGATTTTCATTGTGTTATTATTATCATCATCATTGCTTAAACTTACTTCTATATTAATTCCAAGCTGACATCACCTAAAACAAAGCTCTCTCTTGTGTTACATTTCTGTTGAGAAAGTGCTTCCTGTTTTGGGCATTGTAAGCATTGGGTAACATCCAGTAAGATTTACTATAGGATTTACTTTCTTTTCGCTTCTATAGTTTAATAGAACTTTAATGTCAAAATTAAACATGTTTTATTTTAGCAAGTGTATTTTTTTTACTATAAATGCCCTGCTCATAATCAATTTCCAAAGAATATTTTCATATTTTTTTTTTCATTACTTTTATTTCCATTGGTAAGAATTCAGAAGTACCTCTATATTAATTCCAAGCTGACATCACCTAAAACGAAGCTCTCTCTTGTGTTACATTTCTGTTAAGAAAGTGCTTCCTGTTTTGGGCATTGTAAGCATTGGGTTACATCCAGTAAGATTTACTATAGGATTTACTTTCTTTTCGCTTCTATAGTTTAATAGAACTTTAATGTAAAAATTAAACATGTTTTATTTTAGCAAGTGTATTTTTTTTTACTATAAATGCCCTGCTCCTAATCAATTTCCAAAGAATATTTTCATATTTTATTTTCATTACTTTTATTTCCATTGGTAAGAATTCAGAAGTACCTCTATATTAGTTCCAAACTAACATCACACAAAACAAAGTTCTCTCTTGTGTTATATTCCTGGTGAGAAAGTGCTTCCTTTTTTGGGCATTGTAGGCATTGGGAAACATCATCCAGACTGCTTAAGTTACATTTAAGCCGTCTCCTCATAATTTTAGATTTTATTTTCAATTGTGTTTTGAAATTGTTTAAGTAATAGCTACTGCTCAGTATTCTAAAACTGAGTGAATTGAGTGATTTTAGCCATGATTAATTTTTTGATTTGTATCATTAAATAAATGTAAAACTTAATAGGCTCTATACAATTCAGTATAAACAATAAGTATCTACAAAATTCAACTCTCCTGGCTTATCATGAATATGCTGAATGGGAGTTTAAACAAAAATCACACCCTTTGCTATGCAGAGGCTCTCACATACATATGTTAATTAAAAAGCACACCCATTTGTCTGAATGACTAATTGCATAACTCCTATTTTGGTCAAAACAAACAAAATGCCCTCTCAAATGTGATTGGCTGGGAACTGCACTGCTTTTGCTTATAAAAGACTACAAATGCCAGCACAGTTAGATGTACTTGAGACATAAACCAAGGATAAACATTCCAAGACAATAACATTTCTGAATGGGTAGGTAAGCATACAACTTCAGTTTTTCTACATATGGATCTTCTTGAAAATACAAGCATTCAATATCATACAGAGGCTCTTTGAGGATTTAGACTAGATCAGACATAAGTTTCTGTTTTAATTATATTATAGCTATATTAAACATCTGAAACTCAATGATTTTCATTGTTTTATTATTATCATCATCATTGCTTAAACTTACTTCTATATTAATTCCAAGCTGACATCACCTAAAACAAAGCTCTCTCTTGTGTTACATTTCTGTTGAGAAAGTGCTTCCTGTTTTGGGCATTGTAAGCATTGGGTAACATCCAGTAAGATTTACTATAGGATTTACTTTCTTTTCGCTTCTATAGTTTAATAGAACTTTAATGTCAAAATTAAACATGTTTTATTTTAGCAAGTGTATTTTTTTTACTATAAATGCCCTGCTCATAATCAATTTCCAAAGAATATTTTCATATTTTTTTTTTCATTACTTTTATTTCCATTGGTAAGAATTCAGAAGTACCTCTATATTAATTCCAAGCTGACATCACCTAAAACGAAGCTCTCTCTTGTGTTACATTTCTGTTGAGAAAGTGCTTCCTGTTTTGGGCATTGTAAGCATTGGGTTACATCCAGTAAGATTTACTATAGGATTTACTTTCTTTTCGCTTCTATAGTTTAATAGAACTTTAATGTCAAAATTAAACATGTTTTAATTTAGCAAGTGTATTTTTTTTACTATAAATGCCCTGCTCATAATCAATTTCTAAAGAATATTTTCATATTTTTTTTTCATTACTTTTATTTCCATTGGTAAGAATTCAGAAGTACCTCTATATTAGTTCCAAACTAACATCACACAAAACAAAGTTCTCTCTTGTGTTATATTCCTGGTGAGAAAGTGCTTCCTTTTTTGGGCATTGTAGGCATTGGGAAACATCATCCAGACTGCTTAAGTTACATTTAAGCTGTCTCCTCATAATTTTAGATTTTATTTTCAATTGTGTTTTGAAATTGTTTAAGTAATAGCTACTGCTCAGTATTCTAAAACTGAGTGAATTGAGTGATTTTAGCCATGATTAATATTTTGATTTGTATCATTAAATAAATGTACAACTTAATAGGCTCTATAAAATTCAGTATAAACAATAAGTATCTACAAAATTCAACTCTCCTGGCTTGTCATGAATATGCTGAAAGGGAGTTTAAACAAAAATCACACCCTTTGCTATGCAGAGGCTTTCTCACATACATATGTTAATTAAAAAGCACACCCATTTGTCCGAATGACTAATTGCATAACTCCTATTTTGGTCAAAACAAACAAAATGCACTCTCAAATGTGATTGGCTGGGAACTGCACTGCTTTTGCTTATAAAAGACTACAAATGCCAGCACAGTTAGATGAACTTGAGACATAAACCAAGGTCAAACATTCCAAGACAATAACATTTCTGAATGGGTAGGTAAGCATACAACTTCAGTTTTTCTACATATGTATCTTCTTGAAAATACAAGCATTCAATATCATACAGAGGCTCTTTGATGATTTAGACTAGATCAGACATAAGTTTCTGTTTTAATTATATTATAGCTATATGAATCATCTGAAACTCAATGATTTTCATTGTTTTATTATTATCATCATCATTGCTTAAACTTACTTCTATATTAATTCCAAGCTGACATCACCTAAAACGAAGCTCTCTCTTGTGTTACATTTCTGTTGAGAAAGTGCTTCCTGTTTTGGGCATTGTAAGCATTGGGTAACATCCAGTAAGATTTACTATAGGATTTACTTTCTTTTCGCTTCTATAGTTTAATAGAACTTTAATGTCAAAATTAAACATGTTTTATTTTAGCAAGTGTATTATTTTTACTATAAATGCCCTGCTCATAATCAATTTCCAAAGAATATTTTCATATTTTTTTTTTCATTACTTTTATTTCCATTGGTAAGAATTCAGAAATATCTCTATATTAGTTCCAAACTAACATCACACAAAACAAAGTTCTCTCTTGTGTTATATTCCTGGTGAGAAAGTGCTCCCTTTTTGGGGCATTGTAGGCATTGGGAAACATCATCCAGACTGCTTAAGTTACATTTAAGCTGTCTCCTCATAATTTTAGATTTTATTTTCAATTGTGTTTTGAAATTGTTTAAGTAATAGCTACTGCTCAGTATTCTAAAACTGAGTGAATTGAGTGATTTTAGCCATGATTAATATTTTGATTTGTATCATTAAATAAATGTAAAACTTAATAGGCTCTATACAATTCAGTATAAACAATAAGTATCTACAAAATTCAACTCTCCTGGCTTATCATGAATATGCTGAATGGGAGTTTAAACAAAAATCACAACCTTTGCTATGCAGAGGCTCTCACATACATATGTTAATTAAAAAGCACACCCATTTGTCCGAATGACTAATTGCATAACTCCTATTTTGGTCAAAACAAACAAAATGCCCTCTCAAATGTGATTGGCTGGGAACTGCACTGCTTTTGCTTATAAAAGACTACAAATGCCAGCACAGTTAGATGAACTTGAGACATAAACCAAGGATAAACATTCCAAGACAATAACATTTCTGAATGGGTAGGTAAGCATACAACTTCAGTTTTTCTACATATGGATCTTCTTGAAAATACAAGCATTCAATATCATACAGAGGCTCTTTGATGATTTAGACTAGATCAGACATAAGTTTCTGTTTTAATTATATTATAGCTATATGAATCATCTGAAACTCAATGATTTTCATTGTTTTATTATTATCATCATCATTGCTTAAACTTACTTCTATATTAATTCCAAGCTGACATCACCTAAAACGAAGCTCTCTCTTGTGTTACATTTCTGTTGAGAAAGTGCTTCCTGTTTTGGGCATTGTAAGCATTGGGTAACATCCAGTAAGATTTACTATAGGATTTACTTTCTTTTCGCTTCTATAGTTTAATAGAACTTTAATGTCAAAATTAAACATGTTTTATTTTAGCAAGTGTATTTTTTTTTACTATAAATGCCCTGCTCCTAATCAATTTCCAAAGAATATTTTCATTTTTTTTTTTCATTACTTTTATTTCCATTGGTAAGAATTCAGAAGTACCTCTATATTAGTTCCAAACTAACATCACACAAAACAAAGTTCTCTCTTGTGTTATATTCCTGGTGAGAAAGTGCTTCCTTTTTTGGGCATTGTAGGCATTGGGAAACATCATCCAGACTGCTTAAGTTACATTTAAGCTGTCTCCTCATAATTTTAGATTTTATTTTCAATTGTGTTTTGAAATTGTTTAAGTAATAGCTACTGCTCAGTATTCTAAAACTGAGTGAATTGAGTGATTTTAGCCATGATTAATATTTTGATTTGTATCATTAAATAAATGTACAACTTAATAGGCTCTATAAAATTCAGTATAAACAATAAGTATCTACAAAATTCAACTCTCCTGGCTTGTCATGAATATGCTGAAAGGGAGTTTAAACAAAAATCACACCCTTTGCTATGCAGAGGCTCTCACATACATATGTTAATTAAAAAGCACACCCATTTGTCCGAATGACTAATTGCATAACTCCTATTTTGGTCAAAACAAACAAAATGCACTCTCAAATGTGATTGGCTGGGAACTGCACTGCTTTTGCTTATAAAAGACTACAAATGCCAGCACAGTTAGATGAACTTGAGACAAACCAAGGACAAACATTCCAAGACAATAACATTTCTGAATGGGTAGGTAAGCATACAACTTCAGTTTTTCTACATATGGATCTTCTTGAAAATACAAGCATTCAATATCATACAGAGGCTCTTTGATTATTTAGACTAGATCAGACATAAGTTTCTGTTTTAATTATATTATAGCTATATGAAACATCTGAAACTCAATGATTTTCATTGTTTTATTATTATCATCATTGCTTAAACTTACTTCTATATTAATTCCAAGCTGACATCACCTAAAACGCAGCTCTCTCTTGTGTTACATTTCTGTTGAGAAAGTGCTTCCTGTTTTGGGCATTGTAAGCATTGGGTAACATCCAGTAAGATTTACTATAGGATTTACTTTCTTTTCGCTTCTATAGTTTAATAGAACTTTAATGTCAAAATTAAACATGTTTTATTTAGCAAGTGTATTTTTTTTACTATAAATGCCCTGCTCATAATCAATTTCTAAAGAATATTTTCATATTTTTTTTTCATTACTTTTATTTCCATTGGTAAGAATTCAGAAGTACCTCTATATTAATTCCAAGCTGACATCACCTAAAACGAAGCTCTCTCTTGTGTTACATTTCTGTTGAGAAAGTGCTTCCTGTTTTAGGCATTGTAAGCATTGGGTAAAAAACAGTCAGATTTACTATTTAACTAACAATACTTTCTTTTATTTAATAAAGTTTAATAGAACTTTAATGTCAGAATTGAACATGAGATTAGCAAGTGATTTTTTAATATAAATTTCTTGCTCATAATCCATTTCAAAATGACATTTTTGTGGGGTTTTTTTCATTACATTTATTATAACCATTGGTACGAATTCAGATGTACCTCTATATTAATTCCAAGCTGACATCACCTAAAACGAAGCTCTCTCTTGTGTTACATTTTTGTTGAGAAAGTGCTTCCTGTTTTGGGCATTGTAAGCATTGGGTAACATCCAGTAAGATTTACTATAGGATTTACTTTCTTTTCGCTTCTATAGTTTAATAGAACTTTAATGTCAAAATTAAACATGTTTTATTTTAGCAAGTGTATTTTTTTTTACTATAAATGCCCTGCTCCTAATCAATTTCCAAAGAATATTTTCATTTTTTTTTCCATTACTTTTATTTCCATTGGTAAGAATTCAGAAATATCTCTATATTAGTTCCAAACTAACATCACACAAAACAAAGTTCTCTCTTGTGTTATATTCCTGGTGAGAAAGTGCTCCCTTTTTGGGGCATTGTAGGCATTGGGAAACATCATCCAGACTGCTTAAGTTACATTTAAGCTGTCTCCTCATAATTTTAGATTTTATTTTCAATTGTGTTTTGAAATTGTTTAAGTAATAGCTACTGCTCAGTATTCTAAAACTGAGTGAATTGAGTGATTTTAGCCATGATTAATATTTTGATTTGTATCATTAAATAAATGTAAAACTTAATAGGCTCTATACAATTCAGTATAAACAATAAGTATCTACAAAATTCAACTCTCCTGGCTTATCATGAATATGCTGAATGGGAGTTTAAACAAAAATCACACCCTTTGCTATGCAGAGGCTCTCACATACATATGTTAATTAAAAAGCACACCCATTTGTCCGAATGACTAATTGCATAACTCCTATTTTGGTCAAAACAAACAAAATGCCCTCTCAAATGTGATTGGCTGGGAACTGCACTGCTTTTGCTTATAAAAGACTACAAATGCCAGCACAGTTAGATGAACTTGAGACATAAACCAAGGATAAACATTCCAAGACAATAACATTTCTGAATGGGTAGGTAAGCATACAACTTCAGTTTTTCTACATATGGATCTTCTTGAAAATACAAGCATTCAATATCATACAGAGGCTCTTTGATGATTTAGACTAGATCAGACATAAGTTTCTGTTTTAATTATATTATAGCTATATGAATCATCTGAAACTCAATGATTTTCATTGTTTTATTATTATCATCATCATTGCTTAAACTTACTTCTATATTAATTCCAAGCTGACATCACCTAAAACGAAGCTCTCTCTTGTGTTTCATTTCTGTTGAGAAAGTGCTTCCTGTTTTGGGCATTGTAAGCATTGGGTAACATCCAGTAAGATTTACTATAGGATTTACTTTCTTTTCGCTTCTATAGTTTAATAGAACTTTAATGTCAAAATTAAACATGTTTTATTTTAGCAAGTGTATTTTTTTTTACTATAAATGCCCTGCTCCTAATCAATTTCCAAAGAATATTTTCATTTTTTTTTTCATTACTTTTATTTCCATTGGTAAGAATTCAGAAGTACCTCTATATTAGTTCCAAACTAACATCACACAAAACAAAGTTCTCTCTTGTGTTATATTCCTGGTGAGAAAGTGCTTCCTTTTTTGGGCATTGTAGGCATTGGGAAACATCATCCAGACTGCTTAAGTTACATTTAAGCTGTCTCCTCATAATTTTAGATTTTATTTTCAATTGTGTTTTGAAATTGTTTAAGTAATAGCTACTGCTCAGTATTCTAAAACTGAGTGAATTGAGTGATTTTAGCCATGATTAATATTTTGATTTGTATCATTAAATAAATGTACAACTTAATAGGCTCTATAAAATTCAGTATAAACAATAAGTATCTACAAAATTCAACTCTCCTGGCTTGTCATGAATATGCTGAAAGGGAGTTTAAACAAAAATCACACCCTTTGCTATGCAGAGGCTCTCACATACATATGTTAATTAAAAAGCACACCCATTTGTCCGAATGACTAATTGCATAACTCCTATTTTGGTCAAAACAAACAAAATGCACTCTCAAATGTGATTGGCTGGGAACTGCACTGCTTTTGCTTATAAAAGACTACAAATGCCAGCACAGTTAGATGAACTTGAGACAAACCAAGGACAAACATTCCAAGACAATAACATTTCTGAATGGGTAGGTAAGCATACAACTTCAGTTTTTCTACATATGGATCTTCTTGAAAATACAAGCATTCAATATCATACAGAGGCTCTTTGATTATTTAGACTAGATCAGACATAAGTTTCTGTTTTAATTATATTATAGCTATATGAAACATCTGAAACTCAATGATTTTCATTGTTTTATTATTATCATCATTGCTTAAACTTACTTCTATATTAATTCCAAGCTGACATCACCTAAAACGCAGCTCTCTCTTGTGTTACATTTCTGTTGAGAAAGTGCTTCCTGTTTTGGGCATTGTAAGCATTGGGTAACATCCAGTAAGATTTACTATAGGATTTACTTTCTTTTCGCTTCTATAGTTTAATAGAACTTTAATGTCAAAATTAAACATGTTTTATTTAGCAAGTGTATTTTTTTTACTATAAATGCCCTGCTCATAATCAATTTCTAAAGAATATTTTCATATTTTTTTTTCATTACTTTTATTTCCATTGGTAAGAATTCAGAAGTACCTCTATATTAATTCCAAGCTGACATCACCTAAAACGAAGCTCTCTCTTGTGTTACATTTCTGTTGAGAAAGTGCTTCCTGTTTTAGGCATTGTAAGCATTGGGTAAAAAACAGTCAGATTTACTATTTAACTTACAATACTTTCTTTTATTTAATAAAGTTTAATAGAACTTTAATGTCAGAATTGAACATGAGATTAGCAAGTGATTTTTTAATATAAATTTCTTGCTCATAATCCATTTCAAAATGACATTTTTGTGGGGTTTTTTCATTACATTTATTATAACCATTGGTACGAATTCAGATGTACCTCTATATTAATTCCAAGCTGACATCACCTAAAACGAAGCTCTCTCTTGTGTTACATTTTTGTTGAGAAAGTGCTTCCTGTTTTGGGCATTGTAAGCATTGGGTAACATCCAGTAAGATTTACTATAGGATTTACTTTCTTTTCGCTTCTATAGTTTAATAGAACTTTAATGTCAAAATTAAACATGTTTTATTTTAGCAAGTGTATTTTTTTTTACTATAAATGCCCTGCTCCTAATCAATTTCCAAAGAATATTTTCATTTTTTTTTCCATTACTTTTATTTCCATTGGTAAGAATTCAGAAGTACCTCTATATTAGTTCCAAACTAACATCACACAAAACAAAGTTCTCTCTTGTGTTATATTCCTGGTGAGAAAGTGCTTCCTTTTTTGGGCATTGTAGGCATTGGGAAACATCATCCAGACTGCTTAAGTTACATTTAAGCTGTCTCCTCATAATTTTAGATTTTATTTTCAATTGTGTTTTGAAATTGTTTAAGTAATAGCTACTGCTCAGTATTCTAAAACTGAGTGAATTGAGTGATTTTAGCCATGATTAATATTTTGATTTGTATCATTAAATAAATGTACAACTTAATAGGCTCTATAAAATTCAGTATAAACAATAAGTATCTACAAAATTCAACTCTCCTGGCTTGTCATGAATATGCTGAAAGGGAGTTCAAACAAAAATCACACCCTTTGCTATGCAGAGGCTCTCACATACATATGTTAATTAAAAAGCACACCCATTTGTCCGAATGACTCATTGCATAACTCCTATTTTGGTCAAAACAAACAAAATGCCCTCTCAAATGTGATTGGCTGGGAACTGCACTGCTTTTGCTTATAAAAGACTACAAATGCCAGCACAGTTAGATGAACTTGAGACATAAACCAAGGACAAACATTCCAAGACAATAACATTTCTGAATGGGTAGGTAAGCATACAACTTCAGTTTTTCTACATATGGATCTTCTTGAAAATACAAGCATTCAATATCATACAGAGGCTCTTTGATGATTTAGACTAGATCAGACATAAGTTTCTGTTTTAATTATATTATAGCTATATTAAACATCTGAAACTCAATGATTTTCATTGTGTTATTATTATTATCATCATTGCTTAAACTTACTTCTATATTAATTCCAAGCTGACATCACCTAAAACAAAGCGCTCTCTCTTGTGTTACATTTCTGTTGAGAAAGTGCTTCCTGTTTTGGGCATTGTAAGCATTGGGTAACATCCAGTAAGATTTACTATAGGATTTACTTTCTTTTCGCTTCTATAGTTTAATAGAACTTTAATGTCAAAATTAAACATGTTTTATTTTAGCAAGTGTATTATTTTTACTATAAATGCCCTGCTCATAATCAATTTCCAAAGAATATTTTCATATTTTTTTTTTCATTACTTTTATTTCCATTGGTAAGAATTCAGAAATATCTCTATATTAGTTCCAAACTAACATCACACAAAACAAAGTTCTCTCTTGTGTTATATTCCTGGTGAGAAAGTGCTCCCTTTTTGGGGCATTGTAGGCATTGGGAAACATCATCCAGACTGCTTAAGTTACATTTAAGCTGTCTCCTCATAATTTTAGATTTTATTTTCAATTGTGTTTTGAAATTGTTTAAGTAATAGCTACTGCTCAGTATTCTAAAACTGAGTGAATTGAGTGATTTTAGCCATGATTAATATTTTGATTTGTATCATTAAATAAATGTAAAACTTAATAGGCTCTATACAATTCAGTATAAACAATAAGTATCTACAAAATTCAACTCTCCTGGCTTATCATGAATATGCTGAATGGGAGTTTAAACAAAAATCACAACCTTTGCTATGCAGAGGCTCTCACATACATATGTTAATTAAAAAGCACACCCATTTGTCCGAATGACTAATTGCATAACTCCTATTTTGGTCAAAACAAACAAAATGCCCTCTCAAATGTGATTGGCTGGGAACTGCACTGCTTTTGCTTATAAAAGACTACAAATGCCAGCACAGTTAGATGAACTTGAGACATAAACCAAGGATAAACATTCCAAGACAATAACATTTCTGAATGGGTAGGTAAGCATACAACTTCAGTTTTTCTACATATGGATCTTCTTGAAAATACAAGCATTCAATATCATACAGAGGCTCTTTGATGATTTAGACTAGATCAGACATAAGTTTCTGTTTTAATTATATTATAGCTATATGAATCATCTGAAACTCAATGATTTTCATTGTTTTATTATTATCATCATCATTGCTTAAACTTACTTCTATATTAATTCCAAGCTGACATCACCTAAAACGAAGCTCTCTCTTGTGTTACATTTCTGTTGAGAAAGTGCTTCCTGTTTTGGGCATTGTAAGCATTGGGTAACATCCAGTAAGATTTACTATAGGATTTACTTTCTTTTCGCTTCTATAGTTTAATAGAACTTTAATGTCAAAATTAAACATGTTTTATTTTAGCAAGTGTATTTTTTTTTACTATAAATGCCCTGCTCCTAATCAATTTCCAAAGAATATTTTCATATTTTTTTTTCATTACTTTTATTTCCATTGGTAAGAATTCAGAAGTACCTCTATATTAGTTCCAAACTAACATCACACAAAACAAAGTTCTCTCTTGTGTTATATTCCTGGTGAGAAAGTGCTTCCTTTTTTGGGCATTGTAGGCATTGGGAAACATCATCCAGACTGCTTAAGTTACATTTAAGCTGTCTCCTCATAATTTTAGATTTTATTTTCAATTGTGTTTTGAAATTGTTTAAGTAATAGCTACTGCTCAGTATTCTAAAACTGAGTGAATTGAGTGATTTTAGCCATGATTAATATTTTGATTTGTATCATTAAATAAATGTACAACTTAATAGGCTCTATAAAATTCAGTATAAACAATAAGTATCTACAAAATTCAACTCTCCTGGCTTGTCATGAATATGCTGAAAGGGAGTTTAAACAAAAATCACACCCTTTGCTATTCAGAGGCTCTCACATACATATGTTAATTAAAAAGCACACCCATTTGTCCGAATGACTAATTGCATAACTCCTATTTTGGTCAAAACAAACAAAATGCACTCTCAAATGTGATTGGCTGGGAACTGCACTGCTTTTGCTTATAAAAGACTACAAATGCCAGCACAGTTAGATGAACTTGAGACAAACCAAGGACAAACATTCCAAGACAATAACATTTCTGAATGGGTAGGTAAGCATACAACTTCAGTTTTTCTACATATGGATCTTCTTGAAAATACAAGCATTCAATATCATACAGAGGCTCTTTGATTATTTAGACTAGATCAGACATAAGTTTCTGTTTTAATTATATTATAGCTATATGAAACATCTGAAACTCAATGATTTTCATTGTTTTATTATTATCATCATTGCTTAAACTTACTTCTATATTAATTCCAAGCTGACATCACCTAAAACGCAGCTCTCTCTTGTGTTACATTTCTGTTGAGAAAGTGCTTCCTGTTTTGGGCATTGTAAGCATTGGGTAACATCCAGTAAGATTTACTATAGGATTTACTTTCTTTTCGCTTCTATAGTTTAATAGAACTTTAATGTCAAAATTAAACATGTTTTATTTAGCAAGTGTATTTTTTTTACTATAAATGCCCTGCTCATAATCAATTTCTAAAGAATATTTTCATATTTTTTTTTCATTACTTTTATTTCCATTGGTAAGAATTCAGAAGTACCTCTATATTAATTCCAAGCTGACATCACCTAAAACGAAGCTCTCTCTTGTGTTACATTTCTGTTGAGAAAGTGCTTCCTGTTTTAGGCATTGTAAGCATTGGGTAAAAAACAGTCAGATTTACTATTTAACTTACAATACTTTCTTTTATTTAATAAAGTTTAATAGAACTTTAATGTCAGAATTGAACATGAGATTAGCAAGTGATTTTTTAATATAAATTTCTTGCTCATAATCCATTTCAAAATGACATTTTTGTGGGGTTTTTTTCATTACATTTATTATAACCATTGGTACGAATTCAGATGTACCTCTATATTAATTCCAAGCTGACATCACCTAAAACGAAGCTCTCTCTTGTGTTACATTTTTGTTGAGAAAGTGCTTCCTGTTTTGGGCATTGTAAGCATTGGGTAACATCCAGTAAGATTTACTATAGGATTTACTTTCTTTTCGCTTCTATAGTTTAATAGAACTTTAATGTCAAAATTAAACATGTTTTATTTTAGCAAGTGTATTTTTTTTTACTATAAATGCCCTGCTCCTAATCAATTTCCAAAGAATATTTTCATTTTTTTTTTCCATTACTTTTATTTCCATTGGTAAGAATTCAGAAGTACCTCTATATTAGTTCCAAACTAACATCACACAAAACAAAGTTCTCTCTTGTGTTATATTCCTGGTGAGAAAGTGCTTCCTTTTTTGGGCATTGTAGGCATTGGGAAACATCATCCAGACTGCTTAAGTTACATTTAAGCCGTCTCCTCATAATTTTAGATTTTATTTTCAATTGTGTTTTGAAATTGTTTAAGTAATAGCTACTGCTCAGTATTCTAAAACTGAGTGAATTGAGTGATTTTAGCCATGATTAATATTTTGATTTGTATCATTAAATAAATGTAAAACCTAATAGGCTCTATACAATTCAGTATAAACAATAAGTATCTACAAAATTCAACTCTCCTGGCTTGTCATGAATATGCTGAAAGGGAGTTTAAACAAAAATCACACCCTTTGCTATGCAGAGGCTTTCTCACATACATATGTTAATTAAAAAGCACACCCATTTGTCCGAATGACTCATTGCATAACTCCTATTTTGGTCAAAACAAACAAAATGCCCTCTCAAATGTGATTGGCTGGGAACTGCACTGCTTTTGCTTATAAAAGACTACAAATGCCAGCACAGTTAGATGAACTTGAGACATAAACCAAGGACAAACATTCCAAGACAATAACATTTCTGAATGGGTAGGTAAGCATACAACTTCAGTTTTTCTACATATGGATCTTCTTGAAAATACAAGCATTCAATATCATACAGAGGCTCTTTGATGATTTAGACTAGATCAGACATAAGTTTCTGTTTTAATTATATTATAGCTATATTAAACATCTGAAACTCAATGATTTTCATTGTGTTATTATTATTATCATCATTGCTTAAACTTACTTCTATATTAATTCCAAGCTGACATCACCTAAAACAAAGCGCTCTCTCTTGTGTTACATTTCTGTTGAGAAAGTGCTTCCTGTTTTGGGCATTGTAAGCATTGGGTAACATCCAGTAAGATTTACTATAGGATTTACTTTCTTTTCGCTTCTATAGTTTAATAGAACTTTAATGTCAAAATTAAACATGTTTTATTTTAGCAAGTGTATTATTTTTACTATAAATGCCCTGCTCATAATCAATTTCCAAAGAATATTTTCATATTTTTTTTTTCATTACTTTTATTTCCATTGGTAAGAATTCAGAAATATCTCTATATTAGTTCCAAACTAACATCACACAAAACAAAGTTCTCTCTTGTGTTATATTCCTGGTGAGAAAGTGCTCCCTTTTTGGGGCATTGTAGGCATTGGGAAACATCATCCAGACTGCTTAAGTTACATTTAAGCTGTCTCCTCATAATTTTAGATTTTATTTTCAATTGTGTTTTGAAATTGTTTAAGTAATAGCTACTGCTCAGTATTCTAAAACTGAGTGAATTGAGTGATTTTAGCCATGATTAATATTTTGATTTGTATCATTAAATAAATGTAAAACTTAATAGGCTCTATACAATTCAGTATAAACAATAAGTATCTACAAAATTCAACTCTCCTGGCTTATCATGAATATGCTGAATGGGAGTTTAAACAAAAATCACAACCTTTGCTATGCAGAGGCTCTCACATACATATGTTAATTAAAAAGCACACCCATTTGTCCGAATGACTAATTGCATAACTCCTATTTTGGTCAAAACAATATAGAGGTACTTCTGAATTCTTACCAATGGAAATAAAAGTAATGAAAAAAAAAAAATGAAAATATTCTTTGGAAATTGATTAGGAGCAGGGCATTTATAGTAAAAATAATACACTTGCTAAAATAAAACATGTTTAATTTTGACATTAAAGTTCTATTAAACTATAGAAGCGAAAAGAAAGTAAATCCTATAGTAAATCTTACTGGATGTTACCCAATGCTTACAATGCCCAAAACAGGAAGCACTTTCTCAACAGAAATGTAACACAAGAGAGAGCTTCGTTTTAGGTGATGTCAGCTTGGAATTAATATAGAAGTAAGTTTAAGCAATGATGATGATAATAATAAAACAATGAAAATCATTGAGTTTCAGATGTTTAATATAGCTATAATATAATATAAGCTGTCTCCTCATAATTTTAGATTTTATTTTCAATTGTGTTTTGAAATTGTTTAAGTAATAGCTACTGCTCAGTATTCTAAAACTGAGTGAATTGAGTGATTTTAGCCATGATTAATATTTTGATTTGTATCATTAAATAAATGTACAACTTAATAGGCTCTATAAAATTCAGTATAAACAATAAGTATCTACAAAATTCAACTCTCCTGGCTTGTCATGAATATGCTGAAAGGGAGTTTAAACAAAAATCACACCCTTTGCTATGCAGAGGCTTTCTCACATACATATGTTAATTAAAAAGCACACCCATTTGTCCGAATGACTCATTGCATAACTCCTATTTTGGTCAAAACAAACAAAATGCCCTCTCAAATGTGATTGGCTGGGAACTGCACTGCTTTTGCTTATAAAAGACTATAAATGCCAGCACAGTTAGATGAACTTGAGACATAAACCAAGGACAAACATTCCAAGACAATAACATTTCTGAATGGGTAGGTAAGCATACAACTTCAGTTTTTCTACATATGGATCTTCTTGAAAATACAAGCATTCAATATCATACAGAGGCTCTTTGATGATTTAGACTAGATCAGACATAAGTTTCTGTTTTAATTATATTATAGCTATATTAAACATCTGAAACTCAATGATTTTCATTGTGTTATTATTATCATCATCATTGCTTAAACTTACTTCTATATTAATTCCAAGCTGACATCACCTAAAACGAAGCTCTCTCTTGTGTTACATTTCTGTTGAGAAAGTGCTTCCTGTTTTGGGCATTGTAAGCATTGGGTAACATCCAGTAAGATTTACTATAGGATTTACTTTCTTTTCGCTTCTATAGTTTAATAGAACTTTAATGTCAAAATTAAACATGTTTTATTTTAGCAAGTGTATTTTTTTTTACTATAAATGCCCTGCTCATAATCAATTTCCAAAGAATATTTTCATATTTTTTTTTTTCATTACTTTTATTTCCATTGGTAAGAATTCAGAAATATCTCTATATTAGTTCCAAACTAACATCACACAAAACAAAGTTCTCTCTTGTGTTATATTCCTGGTGAGAAAGTGCTCCCTTTTTGGGGCATTGTAGGCATTGGGAAACATCATCCAGACTGCTTAAGTTACATTTAAGCTGTCTCCTCATAATTTTAGATTTTATTTTCAATTGTGTTTTGAAATTGTTTAAGTAATAGCTACTGCTCAGTATTCTAAAACTGAGTGAATTGAGTGATTTTAGCCATGATTAATATTTTGATTTGTATCATTAAATAAATGTAAAACTTAATAGGCTCTATACAATTCAGTATAAACAATAAGTATCTACAAAATTCAACTCTCCTGGCTTGTCATGAATATGCTGAAAGGGAGTTTAAACAAAAATCACAACCTTTGCTATGCAGAGGCTCTCACATACATATGTTAATTAAAAAGCACACCCATTTGTCCGAATGACTAATTGCATAACTCCTATTTTGGTCAAAACAAACAAAATGCCCTCTCAAATGTGATTGGCTGGGAACTGCACTGCTTTTGCTTATAAAAGACTACAAATGCCAGCACAGTTAGATGAACTTGAGACATAAACCAAGGATAAACATTCCAAGACAATAACATTTCTGAATGGGTAGGTAAGCATACAACTTCAGTTTTTCTACATATGGATCTTCTTGAAAATACAAGCATTCAATATCATACAGAGGCTCTTTGATGATTTAGACTAGATCAGACATAAGTTTCTGTTTTAATTATATTATAGCTATATTAAACATCTGAAACTCAATGATTTTCATTGTGTTATTATTATTATCATCATTGCTTAAACTTACTTCTATATTAATTCCAAGCTGACATCACCTAAAACAAAGCGCTCTCTCTTGTGTTACATTTCTGTTGAGAAAGTGCTTCCTGTTTTGGGCATTGTAAGCATTGGGTAACATCCAGTAAGATTTACTATAGGATTTACTTTCTTTTCGCTTCTATAGTTTAATAGAACTTTAATGTCAAAATTAAACATGTTTTATTTTAGCAAGTGTATTATTTTTACTATAAATGCCCTGCTCATAATCAATTTCCAAAGAATATTTTCATATTTTTTTTTTCATTACTTTTATTTCCATTGGTAAGAATTCAGAAATATCTCTATATTAGTTCCAAACTAACATCACCTAAAACGAAGCTCTCTCTTGTGTTTCATTTCTGTTGAGAAAGTGCTTCCTGTTTTGGGCATTGTAAGCATTGGGTAACATCCAGTAAGATTTACTATAGGATTTACTTTCTTTTCGCTTCTATAGTTTAATAGAACTTTAATGTCAAAATTAAACATGTTTTATTTTAGCAAGTGTATTTTTTTTTACTATAAATGCCCTGCTCCTAATCAATTTCCAAAGAATATTTTCATTTTTTTTTTCATTACTTTTATTTCCATTGGTAAGAATTCAGAAGTACCTCTATATTAGTTCCAAACTAACATCACACAAAACAAAGTTCTCTCTTGTGTTATATTCCTGGTGAGAAAGTGCTTCCTTTTTTGGGCATTGTAGGCATTGGGAAACATCATCCAGACTGCTTAAGTTACATTTAAGCTGTCTCCTCATAATTTTAGATTTTATTTTCAATTGTGTTTTGAAATTGTTTAAGTAATAGCTACTGCTCAGTATTCTAAAACTGAGTGAATTGAGTGATTTTAGCCATGATTAATATTTTGATTTGTATCATTAAATAAATGTACAACTTAATAGGCTCTATAAAATTCAGTATAAACAATAAGTATCTACAAAATTCAACTCTCCTGGCTTGTCATGAATATGCTGAAAGGGAGTTTAAACAAAAATCACACCCTTTGCTATGCAGAGGCTCTCACATACATATGTTAATTAAAAAGCACACCCATTTGTCCGAATGACTAATTGCATAACTCCTATTTTGGTCAAAACAAACAAAATGCACTCTCAAATGTGATTGGCTGGGAACTGCACTGCTTTTGCTTATAAAAGACTACAAATGCCAGCACAGTTAGATGAACTTGAGACAAACCAAGGACAAACATTCCAAGACAATAACATTTCTGAATGGGTAGGTAAGCATACAACTTCAGTTTTTCTACATATGGATCTTCTTGAAAATACAAGCATTCAATATCATACAGAGGCTCTTTGATTATTTAGACTAGATCAGACATAAGTTTCTGTTTTAATTATATTATAGCTATATGAAACATCTGAAACTCAATGATTTTCATTGTTTTATTATTATCATCATTGCTTAAACTTACTTCTATATTAATTCCAAGCTGACATCACCTAAAACGCAGCTCTCTCTTGTGTTACATTTCTGTTGAGAAAGTGCTTCCTGTTTTGGGCATTGTAAGCATTGGGTAACATCCAGTAAGATTTACTATAGGATTTACTTTCTTTTCGCTTCTATAGTTTAATAGAACTTTAATGTCAAAATTAAACATGTTTTATTTAGCAAGTGTATTTTTTTTACTATAAATGCCCTGCTCATAATCAATTTCTAAAGAATATTTTCATATTTTTTTTTCATTACTTTTATTTCCATTGGTAAGAATTCAGAAGTACCTCTATATTAATTCCAAGCTGACATCACCTAAAACGAAGCTCTCTCTTGTGTTACATTTCTGTTGAGAAAGTGCTTCCTGTTTTAGGCATTGTAAGCATTGGGTAAAAAACAGTCAGATTTACTATTTAACTTACAATACTTTCTTTTATTTAATAAAGTTTAATAGAACTTTAATGTCAGAATTGAACATGAGATTAGCAAGTGATTTTTTAATATAAATTTCTTGCTCATAATCCATTTCAAAATGACATTTTTGTGGGGTTTTTTCATTACATTTATTATAACCATTGGTACGAATTCAGATGTACCTCTATATTAATTCCAAGCTGACATCACCTAAAACGAAGCTCTCTCTTGTGTTACATTTTTGTTGAGAAAGTGCTTCCTGTTTTGGGCATTGTAAGCATTGGGTAACATCCAGTAAGATTTACTATAGGATTTACTTTCTTTTCGCTTCTATAGTTTAATAGAACTTTAATGTCAAAATTAAACATGTTTTATTTTAGCAAGTGTATTTTTTTTTACTATAAATGCCCTGCTCCTAATCAATTTCCAAAGAATATTTTCATTTTTTTTTCCATTACTTTTATTTCCATTGGTAAGAATTCAGAAGTACCTCTATATTAGTTCCAAACTAACATCACACAAAACAAAGTTCTCTCTTGTGTTATATTCCTGGTGAGAAAGTGCTTCCTTTTTTGGGCATTGTAGGCATTGGGAAACATCATCCAGACTGCTTAAGTTACATTTAAGCTGTCTCCTCATAATTTTAGATTTTATTTTCAATTGTGTTTTGAAATTGTTTAAGTAATAGCTACTGCTCAGTATTCTAAAACTGAGTGAATTGAGTGATTTTAGCCATGATTAATATTTTGATTTGTATCATTAAATAAATGTACAACTTAATAGGCTCTATAAAATTCAGTATAAACAATAAGTATCTACAAAATTCAACTCTCCTGGCTTGTCATGAATATGCTGAAAGGGAGTTCAAACAAAAATCACACCCTTTGCTATGCAGAGGCTCTCACATACATATGTTAATTAAAAAGCACACCCATTTGTCCGAATGACTCATTGCATAACTCCTATTTTGGTCAAAACAAACAAAATGCCCTCTCAAATGTGATTGGCTGGGAACTGCACTGCTTTTGCTTATAAAAGACTACAAATGCCAGCACAGTTAGATGAACTTGAGACATAAACCAAGGACAAACATTCCAAGACAATAACATTTCTGAATGGGTAGGTAAGCATACAACTTCAGTTTTTCTACATATGGATCTTCTTGAAAATACAAGCATTCAATATCATACAGAGGCTCTTTGATGATTTAGACTAGATCAGACATAAGTTTCTGTTTTAATTATATTATAGCTATATTAAACATCTGAAACTCAATGATTTTCATTGTGTTATTATTATTATCATCATTGCTTAAACTTACTTCTATATTAATTCCAAGCTGACATCACCTAAAACAAAGCGCTCTCTCTTGTGTTACATTTCTGTTGAGAAAGTGCTTCCTGTTTTGGGCATTGTAAGCATTGGGTAACATCCAGTAAGATTTACTATAGGATTTACTTTCTTTTCGCTTCTATAGTTTAATAGAACTTTAATGTCAAAATTAAACATGTTTTATTTTAGCAAGTGTATTATTTTTACTATAAATGCCCTGCTCATAATCAATTTCCAAAGAATATTTTCATATTTTTTTTTTCATTACTTTTATTTCCATTGGTAAGAATTCAGAAATATCTCTATATTAGTTCCAAACTAACATCACACAAAACAAAGTTCTCTCTTGTGTTATATTCCTGGTGAGAAAGTGCTCCCTTTTTGGGGCATTGTAGGCATTGGGAAACATCATCCAGACTGCTTAAGTTACATTTAAGCTGTCTCCTCATAATTTTAGATTTTATTTTCAATTGTGTTTTGAAATTGTTTAAGTAATAGCTACTGCTCAGTATTCTAAAACTGAGTGAATTGAGTGATTTTAGCCATGATTAATATTTTGATTTGTATCATTAAATAAATGTAAAACTTAATAGGCTCTATACAATTCAGTATAAACAATAAGTATCTACAAAATTCAACTCTCCTGGCTTATCATGAATATGCTGAATGGGAGTTTAAACAAAAATCACAACCTTTGCTATGCAGAGGCTCTCACATACATATGTTAATTAAAAAGCACACCCATTTGTCCGAATGACTAATTGCATAACTCCTATTTTAGTCAAAACAAACAAAATGCCCTCTCAAATGTGATTGGCTGGGAACTGCACTGCTTTTGCTTATAAAAGACTACAAATGCCAGCACAGTTAGATGAACTTGAGACATAAACCAAGGATAAACATTCCAAGACAATAACATTTCTGAATGGGTAGGTAAGCATACAACTTCAGTTTTTCTACATATGGATCTTCTTGAAAATACAAGCATTCAATATCATACAGAGGCTCTTTGATGATTTAGACTAGATCAGACATAAGTTTCTGTTTTAATTATATTATAGCTATATGAATCATCTGAAACTCAATGATTTTCATTGTTTTATTATTATCATCATCATTGCTTAAACTTACTTCTATATTAATTCCAAGCTGACATCACCTAAAACGAAGCTCTCTCTTGTGTTACATTTCTGTTGAGAAAGTGCTTCCTGTTTTGGGCATTGTAAGCATTGGGTAACATCCAGTAAGATTTACTATAGGATTTACTTTCTTTTCGCTTCTATAGTTTAATAGAACTTTAATGTCAAAATTAAACATGTTTTATTTTAGCAAGTGTATTTTTTTTTACTATAAATGCCCTGCTCCTAATCAATTTCCAAAGAATATTTTCATATTTTTTTTTCATTACTTTTATTTCCATTGGTAAGAATTCAGAAGTACCTCTATATTAGTTCCAAACTAACATCACACAAAACAAAGTTCTCTCTTGTGTTATATTCCTGGTGAGAAAGTGCTTCCTTTTTGGGGCATTGTAGGCATTGGGAAACATCATCCAGACTGCTTAAGTTACATTTAAGCTGTCTCCTCATAATTTTAGATTTTATTTTCAATTGTGTTTTGAAATTGTTTAAGTAATAGCTACTGCTCAGTATTCTAAAACTGAGTGAATTGAGTGATTTTAGCCATGATTAATATTTTGATTTGTATCATTAAATAAATGTAAAACTTAATAGGCTCTATACAATTCAGTATAAACAATAAGTATCTACAAAATTCAACTCTCCTGGCTTATCATGAATATGCTGAATGGGAGTTTAAACAAAAATCACAACCTTTGCTATGCAGAGGCTCTCACATACATATGTTAATTAAAAAGCACACCCATTTGTCCGAATGACTAATTGCATAACTCCTATTTTGGTCAAAACAATATAGAGGTACTTCTGAATTCTTACCAATGGAAATAAAAGTAATGAAAAAAAAAAAATGAAAATATTCTTTGGAAATTGATTAGGAGCAGGGCATTTATAGTAAAAATAATACACTTGCTAAAATAAAACATGTTTAATTTTGACATTAAAGTTCTATTAAACTATAGAAGCGAAAAGAAAGTAAATCCTATAGTAAATCTTACTGGATGTTACCCAATGCTTACAATGCCCAAAACAGGAAGCACTTTCTCAACAGAAATGTAACACAAGAGAGAGCTTCGTTTTAGGTGATGTCAGCTTGGAATTAATATAGAAGTAAGTTTAAGCAATGATGATGATAATAATAAAACAATGAAAATCATTGAGTTTCAGATGTTTAATATAGCTATAATATAATATAAGCTGTCTCCTCATAATTTTAGATTTTATTTTCAATTGTGTTTTGAAATTGTTTAAGTAATAGCTACTGCTCAGTATTCTAAAACTGAGTGAATTGAGTGATTTTAGCCATGATTAATATTTTGATTTGTATCATTAAATAAATGTACAACTTAATAGGCTCTATAAAATTCAGTATAAACAATAAGTATCTACAAAATTCAACTCTCCTGGCTTGTCATGAATATGCTGAAAGGGAGTTTAAACAAAAATCACACCCTTTGCTATGCAGAGGCTTTCTCACATACATATGTTAATTAAAAAGCACACCCATTTGTCCGAATGACTCATTGCATAACTCCTATTTTGGTCAAAACAAACAAAATGCCCTCTCAAATGTGATTGGCTGGGAACTGCACTGCTTTTGCTTATAAAAGACTATAAATGCCAGCACAGTTAGATGAACTTGAGACATAAACCAAGGACAAACATTCCAAGACAATAACATTTCTGAATGGGTAGGTAAGCATACAACTTCAGTTTTTCTACATATGGATCTTCTTGAAAATACAAGCATTCAATATCATACAGAGGCTCTTTGATGATTTAGACTAGATCAGACATAAGTTTCTGTTTTAATTATATTATAGCTATATTAAACATCTGAAACTCAATGATTTTCATTGTGTTATTATTATCATCATCATTGCTTAAACTTACTTCTATATTAATTCCAAGCTGACATCACCTAAAACGAAGCTCTCTCTTGTGTTACATTTCTGTTGAGAAAGTGCTTCCTGTTTTGGGCATTGTAAGCATTGGGTAACATCCAGTAAGATTTACTATAGGATTTACTTTCTTTTCGCTTCTATAGTTTAATAGAACTTTAATGTCAAAATTAAACATGTTTTATTTTAGCAAGTGTATTTTTTTTTACTATAAATGCCCTGCTCATAATCAATTTCCAAAGAATATTTTCATATTTTTTTTTTTCATTACTTTTATTTCCATTGGTAAGAATTCAGAAATATCTCTATATTAGTTCCAAACTAACATCACACAAAACAAAGTTCTCTCTTGTGTTATATTCCTGGTGAGAAAGTGCTCCCTTTTTGGGGCATTGTAGGCATTGGGAAACATCATCCAGACTGCTTAAGTTACATTTAAGCTGTCTCCTCATAATTTTAGATTTTATTTTCAATTGTGTTTTGAAATTGTTTAAGTAATAGCTACTGCTCAGTATTCTAAAACTGAGTGAATTGAGTGATTTTAGCCATGATTAATATTTTGATTTGTATCATTAAATAAATGTAAAACTTAATAGGCTCTATACAATTCAGTATAAACAATAAGTATCTACAAAATTCAACTCTCCTGGCTTGTCATGAATATGCTGAAAGGGAGTTTAAACAAAAATCACAACCTTTGCTATGCAGAGGCTCTCACATACATATGTTAATTAAAAAGCACACCCATTTGTCCGAATGACTAATTGCATAACTCCTATTTTGGTCAAAACAAACAAAATGCCCTCTCAAATGTGATTGGCTGGGAACTGCACTGCTTTTGCTTATAAAAGACTACAAATGCCAGCACAGTTAGATGAACTTGAGACATAAACCAAGGATAAACATTCCAAGACAATAACATTTCTGAATGGGTAGGTAAGCATACAACTTCAGTTTTTCTACATATGGATCTTCTTGAAAATACAAGCATTCAATATCATACAGAGGCTCTTTGATGATTTAGACTAGATCAGACATAAGTTTCTGTTTTAATTATATTATAGCTATATTAAACATCTGAAACTCAATGATTTTCATTGTGTTATTATTATTATCATCATTGCTTAAACTTACTTCTATATTAATTCCAAGCTGACATCACCTAAAACAAAGCGCTCTCTCTTGTGTTACATTTCTGTTGAGAAAGTGCTTCCTGTTTTGGGCATTGTAAGCATTGGGTAACATCCAGTAAGATTTACTATAGGATTTACTTTCTTTTCGCTTCTATAGTTTAATAGAACTTTAATGTCAAAATTAAACATGTTTTATTTTAGCAAGTGTATTATTTTTACTATAAATGCCCTGCTCATAATCAATTTCCAAAGAATATTTTCATATTTTTTTTTTCATTACTTTTATTTCCATTGGTAAGAATTCAGAAATATCTCTATATTAGTTCCAAACTAACATCACCTAAAACGAAGCTCTCTCTTGTGTTTCATTTCTGTTGAGAAAGTGCTTCCTGTTTTGGGCATTGTAAGCATTGGGTAACATCCAGTAAGATTTACTATAGGATTTACTTTCTTTTCGCTTCTATAGTTTAATAGAACTTTAATGTCAAAATTAAACATGTTTTATTTTAGCAAGTGTATTTTTTTTTACTATAAATGCCCTGCTCCTAATCAATTTCCAAAGAATATTTTCATTTTTTTTTTCATTACTTTTATTTCCATTGGTAAGAATTCAGAAGTACCTCTATATTAGTTCCAAACTAACATCACACAAAACAAAGTTCTCTCTTGTGTTATATTCCTGGTGAGAAAGTGCTTCCTTTTTTGGGCATTGTAGGCATTGGGAAACATCATCCAGACTGCTTAAGTTACATTTAAGCTGTCTCCTCATAATTTTAGATTTTATTTTCAATTGTGTTTTGAAATTGTTTAAGTAATAGCTACTGCTCAGTATTCTAAAACTGAGTGAATTGAGTGATTTTAGCCATGATTAATATTTTGATTTGTATCATTAAATAAATGTACAACTTAATAGGCTCTATAAAATTCAGTATAAACAATAAGTATCTACAAAATTCAACTCTCCTGGCTTGTCATGAATATGCTGAAAGGGAGTTTAAACAAAAATCACACCCTTTGCTATGCAGAGGCTCTCACATACATATGTTAATTAAAAAGCACACCCATTTGTCCGAATGACTAATTGCATAACTCCTATTTTGGTCAAAACAAACAAAATGCACTCTCAAATGTGATTGGCTGGGAACTGCACTGCTTTTGCTTATAAAAGACTACAAATGCCAGCACAGTTAGATGAACTTGAGACAAACCAAGGACAAACATTCCAAGACAATAACATTTCTGAATGGGTAGGTAAGCATACAACTTCAGTTTTTCTACATATGGATCTTCTTGAAAATACAAGCATTCAATATCATACAGAGGCTCTTTGATTATTTAGACTAGATCAGACATAAGTTTCTGTTTTAATTATATTATAGCTATATGAAACATCTGAAACTCAATGATTTTCATTGTTTTATTATTATCATCATTGCTTAAACTTACTTCTATATTAATTCCAAGCTGACATCACCTAAAACGCAGCTCTCTCTTGTGTTACATTTCTGTTGAGAAAGTGCTTCCTGTTTTGGGCATTGTAAGCATTGGGTAACATCCAGTAAGATTTACTATAGGATTTACTTTCTTTTCGCTTCTATAGTTTAATAGAACTTTAATGTCAAAATTAAACATGTTTTATTTAGCAAGTGTATTTTTTTTACTATAAATGCCCTGCTCATAATCAATTTCTAAAGAATATTTTCATATTTTTTTTTCATTACTTTTATTTCCATTGGTAAGAATTCAGAAGTACCTCTATATTAATTCCAAGCTGACATCACCTAAAACGAAGCTCTCTCTTGTGTTACATTTCTGTTGAGAAAGTGCTTCCTGTTTTAGGCATTGTAAGCATTGGGTAAAAAACAGTCAGATTTACTATTTAACTTACAATACTTTCTTTTATTTAATAAAGTTTAATAGAACTTTAATGTCAGAATTGAACATGAGATTAGCAAGTGATTTTTTAATATAAATTTCTTGCTCATAATCCATTTCAAAATGACATTTTTGTGGGGTTTTTTCATTACATTTATTATAACCATTGGTACGAATTCAGATGTACCTCTATATTAATTCCAAGCTGACATCACCTAAAACGAAGCTCTCTCTTGTGTTACATTTTTGTTGAGAAAGTGCTTCCTGTTTTGGGCATTGTAAGCATTGGGTAACATCCAGTAAGATTTACTATAGGATTTACTTTCTTTTCGCTTCTATAGTTTAATAGAACTTTAATGTCAAAATTAAACATGTTTTATTTTAGCAAGTGTATTTTTTTTTACTATAAATGCCCTGCTCCTAATCAATTTCCAAAGAATATTTTCATTTTTTTTTCCATTACTTTTATTTCCATTGGTAAGAATTCAGAAGTACCTCTATATTAGTTCCAAACTAACATCACACAAAACAAAGTTCTCTCTTGTGTTATATTCCTGGTGAGAAAGTGCTTCCTTTTTTGGGCATTGTAGGCATTGGGAAACATCATCCAGACTGCTTAAGTTACATTTAAGCTGTCTCCTCATAATTTTAGATTTTATTTTCAATTGTGTTTTGAAATTGTTTAAGTAATAGCTACTGCTCAGTATTCTAAAACTGAGTGAATTGAGTGATTTTAGCCATGATTAATATTTTGATTTGTATCATTAAATAAATGTACAACTTAATAGGCTCTATAAAATTCAGTATAAACAATAAGTATCTACAAAATTCAACTCTCCTGGCTTGTCATGAATATGCTGAAAGGGAGTTCAAACAAAAATCACACCCTTTGCTATGCAGAGGCTCTCACATACATATGTTAATTAAAAAGCACACCCATTTGTCCGAATGACTCATTGCATAACTCCTATTTTGGTCAAAACAAACAAAATGCCCTCTCAAATGTGATTGGCTGGGAACTGCACTGCTTTTGCTTATAAAAGACTACAAATGCCAGCACAGTTAGATGAACTTGAGACATAAACCAAGGACAAACATTCCAAGACAATAACATTTCTGAATGGGTAGGTAAGCATACAACTTCAGTTTTTCTACATATGGATCTTCTTGAAAATACAAGCATTCAATATCATACAGAGGCTCTTTGATGATTTAGACTAGATCAGACATAAGTTTCTGTTTTAATTATATTATAGCTATATTAAACATCTGAAACTCAATGATTTTCATTGTGTTATTATTATTATCATCATTGCTTAAACTTACTTCTATATTAATTCCAAGCTGACATCACCTAAAACAAAGCGCTCTCTCTTGTGTTACATTTCTGTTGAGAAAGTGCTTCCTGTTTTGGGCATTGTAAGCATTGGGTAACATCCAGTAAGATTTACTATAGGATTTACTTTCTTTTCGCTTCTATAGTTTAATAGAACTTTAATGTCAAAATTAAACATGTTTTATTTTAGCAAGTGTATTATTTTTACTATAAATGCCCTGCTCATAATCAATTTCCAAAGAATATTTTCATATTTTTTTTTTCATTACTTTTATTTCCATTGGTAAGAATTCAGAAATATCTCTATATTAGTTCCAAACTAACATCACACAAAACAAAGTTCTCTCTTGTGTTATATTCCTGGTGAGAAAGTGCTCCCTTTTTGGGGCATTGTAGGCATTGGGAAACATCATCCAGACTGCTTAAGTTACATTTAAGCTGTCTCCTCATAATTTTAGATTTTATTTTCAATTGTGTTTTGAAATTGTTTAAGTAATAGCTACTGCTCAGTATTCTAAAACTGAGTGAATTGAGTGATTTTAGCCATGATTAATATTTTGATTTGTATCATTAAATAAATGTAAAACTTAATAGGCTCTATACAATTCAGTATAAACAATAAGTATCTACAAAATTCAACTCTCCTGGCTTATCATGAATATGCTGAATGGGAGTTTAAACAAAAATCACAACCTTTGCTATGCAGAGGCTCTCACATACATATGTTAATTAAAAAGCACACCCATTTGTCCGAATGACTAATTGCATAACTCCTATTTTAGTCAAAACAAACAAAATGCCCTCTCAAATGTGATTGGCTGGGAACTGCACTGCTTTTGCTTATAAAAGACTACAAATGCCAGCACAGTTAGATGAACTTGAGACATAAACCAAGGATAAACATTCCAAGACAATAACATTTCTGAATGGGTAGGTAAGCATACAACTTCAGTTTTTCTACATATGGATCTTCTTGAAAATACAAGCATTCAATATCATACAGAGGCTCTTTGATGATTTAGACTAGATCAGACATAAGTTTCTGTTTTAATTATATTATAGCTATATGAATCATCTGAAACTCAATGATTTTCATTGTTTTATTATTATCATCATCATTGCTTAAACTTACTTCTATATTAATTCCAAGCTGACATCACCTAAAACGAAGCTCTCTCTTGTGTTACATTTCTGTTGAGAAAGTGCTTCCTGTTTTGGGCATTGTAAGCATTGGGTAACATCCAGTAAGATTTACTATAGGATTTACTTTCTTTTCGCTTCTATAGTTTAATAGAACTTTAATGTCAAAATTAAACATGTTTTATTTTAGCAAGTGTATTTTTTTTTACTATAAATGCCCTGCTCCTAATCAATTTCCAAAGAATATTTTCATATTTTTTTTTCATTACTTTTATTTCCATTGGTAAGAATTCAGAAGTACCTCTATATTAGTTCCAAACTAACATCACACAAAACAAAGTTCTCTCTTGTGTTATATTCCTGGTGAGAAAGTGCTTCCTTTTTTGGGCATTGTAGGCATTGGGAAACATCATCCAGACTGCTTAAGTTACATTTAAGCTGTCTCCTCATAATTTTAGATTTTATTTTCAATTGTGTTTTGAAATTGTTTAAGTAATAGCTACTGCTCAGTATTCTAAAACTGAGTGAATTGAGTGATTTTAGCCATGATTAATATTTTGATTTGTATCATTAAATAAATGTACAACTTAATAGGCTCTATAAAATTCAGTATAAACAATAAGTATCTACAAAATTCAACTCTCCTGGCTTGTCATGAATATGCTGAAAGGGAGTTTAAACAAAAATCACACCCTTTGCTATTCAGAGGCTCTCACATACATATGTTAATTAAAAAGCACACCCATTTGTCCGAATGACTAATTGCATAACTCCTATTTTGGTCAAAACAAACAAAATGCACTCTCAAATGTGATTGGCTGGGAACTGCACTGCTTTTGCTTATAAAAGACTACAAATGCCAGCACAGTTAGATGAACTTGAGACAAACCAAGGACAAACATTCCAAGACAATAACATTTCTGAATGGGTAGGTAAGCATACAACTTCAGTTTTTCTACATATGGATCTTCTTGAAAATACAAGCATTCAATATCATACAGAGGCTCTTTGATTATTTAGACTAGATCAGACATAAGTTTCTGTTTTAATTATATTATAGCTATATGAAACATCTGAAACTCAATGATTTTCATTGTTTTATTATTATCATCATTGCTTAAACTTACTTCTATATTAATTCCAAGCTGACATCACCTAAAACGCAGCTCTCTCTTGTGTTACATTTCTGTTGAGAAAGTGCTTCCTGTTTTGGGCATTGTAAGCATTGGGTAACATCCAGTAAGATTTACTATAGGATTTACTTTCTTTTCGCTTCTATAGTTTAATAGAACTTTAATGTCAAAATTAAACATGTTTTATTTAGCAAGTGTATTTTTTTTACTATAAATGCCCTGCTCATAATCAATTTCTAAAGAATATTTTCATATTTTTTTTTCATTACTTTTATTTCCATTGGTAAGAATTCAGAAGTACCTCTATATTAATTCCAAGCTGACATCACCTAAAACGAAGCTCTCTCTTGTGTTACATTTCTGTTGAGAAAGTGCTTCCTGTTTTAGGCATTGTAAGCATTGGGTAAAAAACAGTCAGATTTACTATTTAACTTACAATACTTTCTTTTATTTAATAAAGTTTAATAGAACTTTAATGTCAGAATTGAACATGAGATTAGCAAGTGATTTTTTAATATAAATTTCTTGCTCATAATCCATTTCAAAATGACATTTTTGTGGGGTTTTTTTCATTACATTTATTATAACCATTGGTACGAATTCAGATGTACCTCTATATTAATTCCAAGCTGACATCACCTAAAACGAAGCTCTCTCTTGTGTTACATTTTTGTTGAGAAAGTGCTTCCTGTTTTGGGCATTGTAAGCATTGGGTAACATCCAGTAAGATTTACTATAGGATTTACTTTCTTTTCGCTTCTATAGTTTAATAGAACTTTAATGTCAAAATTAAACATGTTTTATTTTAGCAAGTGTATTTTTTTTTACTATAAATGCCCTGCTCCTAATCAATTTCCAAAGAATATTTTCATTTTTTTTTTTCCATTACTTTTATTTCCATTGGTAAGAATTCAGAAGTACCTCTATATTAGTTCCAAACTAACATCACACAAAACAAAGTTCTCTCTTGTGTTATATTCCTGGTGAGAAAGTGCTTCCTTTTTTGGGCATTGTAGGCATTGGGAAACATCATCCAGACTGCTTAAGTTACATTTAAGCCGTCTCCTCATAATTTTAGATTTTATTTTCAATTGTGTTTTGAAATTGTTTAAGTAATAGCTACTGCTCAGTATTCTAAAACTGAGTGAATTGAGTGATTTTAGCCATGATTAATATTTTGATTTGTATCATTAAATAAATGTAAAACCTAATAGGCTCTATACAATTCAGTATAAACAATAAGTATCTACAAAATTCAACTCTCCTGGCTTGTCATGAATATGCTGAAAGGGAGTTTAAACAAAAATCACACCCTTTGCTATGCAGAGGCTTTCTCACATACATATGTTAATTAAAAAGCACACCCATTTGTCCGAATGACTCATTGCATAACTCCTATTTTGGTCAAAACAAACAAAATGCCCTCTCAAATGTGATTGGCTGGGAACTGCACTGCTTTTGCTTATAAAAGACTACAAATGCCAGCACAGTTAGATGAACTTGAGACATAAACCAAGGTCAAACATTCCAAGACAATAACATTTCTGAATGGGTAGGTAAGCATACAACTTCAGTTTTTCTACATATGGATCTTCTTGAAAATACAAGCATTCAATATCATACAGAGGCTCTTTGATGATTTAGACTAGATCAGACATAAGTTTCTGTTTTAATTATATTATAGCTATATGAATCATCTGAAACTCAATGATTTTCATTGTTTTATTATTATCATCATCATTGCTTAAACTTACTTCTATATTAATTCCAAGCTGACATCACCTAAAACGAAGCTCTCTCTTGTGTTACATTTCTGTTGAGAAAGTGCTTCCTGTTTTGGGCATTGTAAGCATTGGGTAACATCCAGTAAGATTTACTATAGGATTTACTTTCTTTTCGCTTCTATAGTTTAATAGAACTTTAATGTCAAAATTAAACATGTTTTATTTTAGCAAGTGTATTATTTTTACTATAAATGCCCTGCTCATAATCAATTTCCAAAGAATATTTTCATATTTTTTTTTTCATTACTTTTATTTCCATTGGTAAGAATTCAGAAATATCTCTATATTAGTTCCAAACTAACATCACACAAAACAAAGTTCTCTCTTGTGTTATATTCCTGGTGAGAAAGTGCTCCCTTTTTGGGGCATTGTAGGCATTGGGAAACATCATCCAGACTGCTTAAGTTACATTTAAGCTGTCTCCTCATAATTTTAGATTTTATTTTCAATTGTGTTTTGAAATTGTTTAAGTAATAGCTACTGCTCAGTATTCTAAAACTGAGTGAATTGAGTGATTTTAGCCATGATTAATATTTTGATTTGTATCATTAAATAAATGTAAAACTTAATAGGCTCTATACAATTCAGTATAAACAATAAGTATCTACAAAATTCAACTCTCCTGGCTTATCATGAATATGCTGAATGGGAGTTTAAACAAAAATCACAACCTTTGCTATGCAGAGGCTCTCACATACATATGTTAATTAAAAAGCACACCCATTTGTCCGAATGACTAATTGCATAACTCCTATTTTGGTCAAAACAATATAGAGGTACTTCTGAATTCTTACCAATGGAAATAAAAGTAATGAAAAAAAAAAAATGAAAATATTCTTTGGAAATTGATTAGGAGCAGGGCATTTATAGTAAAAATAATACACTTGCTAAAATAAAACATGTTTAATTTTGACATTAAAGTTCTATTAAACTATAGAAGCGAAAAGAAAGTAAATCCTATAGTAAATCTTACTGGATGTTACCCAATGCTTACAATGCCCAAAACAGGAAGCACTTTCTCAACAGAAATGTAACACAAGAGAGAGCTTCGTTTTAGGTGATGTCAGCTTGGAATTAATATAGAAGTAAGTTTAAGCAATGATGATGATAATAATAAAACAATGAAAATCATTGAGTTTCAGATGTTTAATATAGCTATAATATAATATAAGCTGTCTCCTCATAATTTTAGATTTTATTTTCAATTGTGTTTTGAAATTGTTTAAGTAATAGCTACTGCTCAGTATTCTAAAACTGAGTGAATTGAGTGATTTTAGCCATGATTAATATTTTGATTTGTATCATTAAATAAATGTACAACTTAATAGGCTCTATAAAATTCAGTATAAACAATAAGTATCTACAAAATTCAACTCTCCTGGCTTGTCATGAATATGCTGAAAGGGAGTTTAAACAAAAATCACACCCTTTGCTATGCAGAGGCTTTCTCACATACATATGTTAATTAAAAAGCACACCCATTTGTCCGAATGACTCATTGCATAACTCCTATTTTGGTCAAAACAAACAAAATGCCCTCTCAAATGTGATTGGCTGGGAACTGCACTGCTTTTGCTTATAAAAGACTATAAATGCCAGCACAGTTAGATGAACTTGAGACATAAACCAAGGACAAACATTCCAAGACAATAACATTTCTGAATGGGTAGGTAAGCATACAACTTCAGTTTTTCTACATATGGATCTTCTTGAAAATACAAGCATTCAATATCATACAGAGGCTCTTTGATGATTTAGACTAGATCAGACATAAGTTTCTGTTTTAATTATATTATAGCTATATTAAACATCTGAAACTCAATGATTTTCATTGTGTTATTATTATCATCATCATTGCTTAAACTTACTTCTATATTAATTCCAAGCTGACATCACCTAAAACGAAGCTCTCTCTTGTGTTACATTTCTGTTGAGAAAGTGCTTCCTGTTTTGGGCATTGTAAGCATTGGGTAACATCCAGTAAGATTTACTATAGGATTTACTTTCTTTTCGCTTCTATAGTTTAATAGAACTTTAATGTCAAAATTAAACATGTTTTATTTTAGCAAGTGTATTTTTTTTTACTATAAATGCCCTGCTCATAATCAATTTCCAAAGAATATTTTCATATTTTTTTTTTCATTACTTTTATTTCCATTGGTAAGAATTCAGAAATATCTCTATATTAGTTCCAAACTAACATCACACAAAACAAAGTTCTCTCTTGTGTTATATTCCTGGTGAGAAAGTGCTCCCTTTTTGGGGCATTGTAGGCATTGGGAAACATCATCCAGACTGCTTAAGTTACATTTAAGCTGTCTCCTCATAATTTTAGATTTTATTTTCAATTGTGTTTTGAAATTGTTTAAGTAATAGCTACTGCTCAGTATTCTAAAACTGAGTGAATTGAGTGATTTTAGCCATGATTAATATTTTGATTTGTATCATTAAATAAATGTAAAACTTAATAGGCTCTATACAATTCAGTATAAACAATAAGTATCTACAAAATTCAACTCTCCTGGCTTGTCATGAATATGCTGAAAGGGAGTTTAAACAAAAATCACAACCTTTGCTATGCAGAGGCTCTCACATACATATGTTAATTAAAAAGCACACCCATTTGTCCGAATGACTAATTGCATAACTCCTATTTTGGTCAAAACAAACAAAATGCCCTCTCAAATGTGATTGGCTGGGAACTGCACTGCTTTTGCTTATAAAAGACTACAAATGCCAGCACAGTTAGATGAACTTGAGACATAAACCAAGGATAAACATTCCAAGACAATAACATTTCTGAATGGGTAGGTAAGCATACAACTTCAGTTTTTCTACATATGGATCTTCTTGAAAATACAAGCATTCAATATCATACAGAGGCTCTTTGATGATTTAGACTAGATCAGACATAAGTTTCTGTTTTAATTATATTATAGCTATATTAAACATCTGAAACTCAATGATTTTCATTGTGTTATTATTATTATCATCATTGCTTAAACTTACTTCTATATTAATTCCAAGCTGACATCACCTAAAACAAAGCGCTCTCTCTTGTGTTACATTTCTGTTGAGAAAGTGCTTCCTGTTTTGGGCATTGTAAGCATTGGGTAACATCCAGTAAGATTTACTATAGGATTTACTTTCTTTTCGCTTCTATAGTTTAATAGAACTTTAATGTCAAAATTAAACATGTTTTATTTTAGCAAGTGTATTATTTTTACTATAAATGCCCTGCTCATAATCAATTTCCAAAGAATATTTTCATATTTTTTTTTTCATTACTTTTATTTCCATTGGTAAGAATTCAGAAATATCTCTATATTAGTTCCAAACTAACATCACACAAAACAAAGTTCTCTCTTGTGTTATATTCCTGGTGAGAAAGTGCTCCCTTTTTGGGGCATTGTAGGCATTGGGAAACATCATCCAGACTGCTTAAGTTACATTTAAGCTGTCTCCTCATAATTTTAGATTTTATTTTCAATTGTGTTTTGAAATTGTTTAAGTAATAGCTACTGCTCAGTATTCTAAAACTGAGTGAATTGAGTGATTTTAGCCATGATTAATATTTTGATTTGTATCATTAAATAAATGTAAAACTTAATAGGCTCTATACAATTCAGTATAAACAATAAGTATCTACAAAATTCAACTCTCCTGGCTTATCATGAATATGCTGAATGGGAGTTTAAACAAAAATCACAACCTTTGCTATGCAGAGGCTCTCACATACATATGTTAATTAAAAAGCACACCCATTTGTCCGAATGACTAATTGCATAACTCCTATTTTGGTCAAAACAAACAAAATGCCCTCTCAAATGTGATTGGCTGGGAACTGCACTGCTTTTGCTTATAAAAGACTACAAATGCCAGCACAGTTAGATGAACTTGAGACATAAACCAAGGATAAACATTCCAAGACAATAACATTTCTGAATGGGTAGGTAAGCATACAACTTCAGTTTTTCTACATATGGATCTTCTTGAAAATACAAGCATTCAATATCATACAGAGGCTCTTTGATGATTTAGACTAGATCAGACATAAGTTTCTGTTTTAATTATATTATAGCTATATGAATCATCTGAAACTCAATGATTTTCATTGTTTTATTATTATCATCATCATTGCTTAAACTTACTTCTATATTAATTCCAAGCTGACATCACCTAAAACGAAGCTCTCTCTTGTGTTACATTTCTGTTGAGAAAGTGCTTCCTGTTTTGGGCATTGTAAGCATTGGGTAACATCCAGTAAGATTTACTATAGGATTTACTTTCTTTTCGGTTCTATAGTTTAATAGAACTTTAATGTCAAAATTAAACATGTTTTATTTTAGCAAGTGTATTTTTTTTTACTATAAATGCCCTGCTCCTAATCAATTTCCAAAGAATATTTTCATTTTTTTTTTTCATTACTTTTATTTCCATTGGTAAGAATTCAGAAGTACCTCTATATTAGTTCCAAACTAACATCACACAAAACAAAGTTCTCTCTTGTGTTATATTCCTGGTGAGAAAGTGCTTCCTTTTTTGGGCATTGTAGGCATTGGGAAACATCATCCAGACTGCTTAAGTTACATTTAAGCTGTCTCCTCATAATTTTAGATTTTATTTTCAATTGTGTTTTGAAATTGTTTAAGTAATAGCTACTGCTCAGTATTCTAAAACTGAGTGAAGTGAGTGATTTTATCCATGATTAATATTTTGATTTGTATCATTAAATAAATGTACAACTTAATAGGCTCTATAAAATTCAGTATAAACAATAAGTATCTACAAAATTCAACTCTCCTGGCTTGTCATGAATATGCTGAAAGGGAGTTTAAACAAAAATCACACCCTTTGCTATGCAGAGGCTCTCACATACATATGTTAATTAAAAAGCACACCCATTTGTCCGAATGACTAATTGCATAACTCCTATTTTGGTCAAAACAAACAAAATGCACTCTCAAATGTGATTGGCTGGGAACTGCACTGCTTTTGCTTATAAAAGACTACAAATGCCAGCACAGTTAGATGAACTTGAGACAAACCAAGGACAAACATTCCAAGACAATAACATTTCTGAATGGGTAGGTAAGCATACAACTTCAGTTTTTCTACATATGGATCTTCTTGAAAATACAAGCATTCAATATCATACAGAGGCTCTTTGATTATTTAGACTAGATCAGACATAAGTTTCTGTTTTAATTATATTATAGCTATATGAAACATCTGAAACTCAATGATTTTCATTGTTTTATTATTATCATCATTGCTTAAACTTACTTCTATATTAATTCCAAGCTGACATCACCTAAAACGCAGCTCTCTCTTGTGTTACATTTCTGTTGAGAAAGTGCTTCCTGTTTTGGGCATTGTAAGCATTGGGTAACATCCAGTAAGATTTACTATAGGATTTACTTTCTTTTCGCTTCTATAGTTTAATAGAACTTTAATGTCAAAATTAAACATGTTTTATTTAGCAAGTGTATTTTTTTTACTATAAATGCCCTGCTCATAATCAATTTCTAAAGAATATTTTCATATTTTTTTTTCATTACTTTTATTTCCATTGGTAAGAATTCAGAAGTACCTCTATATTAATTCCAAGCTGACATCACCTAAAACGAAGCTCTCTCTTGTGTTACATTTCTGTTGAGAAAGTGCTTCCTGTTTTAGGCATTGTAAGCATTGGGTAAAAAACAGTCAGATTTACTATTTAACTTACAATACTTTCTTTTATTTAATAAAGTTTAATAGAACTTTAATGTCAGAATTGAACATGAGATTAGCAAGTGATTTTTTAATATAAATTTCTTGCTCATAATCCATTTCAAAATGACATTTTTGTGGGGTTTTTTTCATTACATTTATTATAACCATTGGTACGAATTCAGATGTACCTCTATATTAATTCCAAGCTGACATCACCTAAAACGAAGCTCTCTCTTGTGTTACATTTTTGTTGAGAAAGTGCTTCCTGTTTTGGGCATTGTAAGCATTGGGTAACATCCAGTAAGATTTACTATAGGATTTACTTTCTTTTCGCTTCTATAGTTTAATAGAACTTTAATGTCAAAATTAAACATGTTTTATTTTAGCAAGTGTATTTTTTTTACTATAAATGCCCTGCTCCTAATCAATTTCCAAAGAATATTTTCATTTTTTTTTTCCATTACTTTTATTTCCATTGGTAAGAATTCAGAAGTACCTCTATATTAGTTCCAAACTAACATCACACAAAACAAAGTTCTCTCTTGTGTTATATTCCTGGTGAGAAAGTGCTTCCTTTTTTGGGCATTGTAGGCATTGGGAAACATCATCCAGACTGCTTAAGTTACATTTAAGCTGTCTCCTCATAATTTTAGATTTTATTTTCAATTGTGTTTTGAAATTGTTTAAGTAATAGCTACTGCTCAGTATTCTAAAACTGAGTGAATTGAGTGATTTTAGCCATGATTAATATTTTGATTTGTATCATTAAATAAATGTACAACTTAATAGGCTCTATAAAATTCAGTATAAACAATAAGTATCTACAAAATTCAACTCTCCTGGCTTGTCATGAATATGCTGAAAGGGAGTTTAAACAAAAATCACACCCTTTGCTATGCAGAGGCTCTCACATACATATGTTAATTAAAAAGCACACCCATTTGTCCGAATGACTCATTGCATAACTCCTATTTTGGTCAAAACAAACAAAATGCCCTCTCAAATGTGATTGGCTGGGAACTGCACTGCTTTTGCTTATAAAAGACTACAAATGCCAGCACAGTTAGATGAACTTGAGACATAAACCAAGGACAAACATTCCAAGACAATAACATTTCTGAATGGGTAGGTAAGCATACAACTTCAGTTTTTCTACATATGGATCTTCTTGAAAATACAAGCATTCAATATCATACAGAGGCTCTTTGATGATTTAGACTAGATCAGACATAAGTTTCTGTTTTAATTATATTATAGCTATATTAAACATCTGAAACTCAATGATTTTCATTGTGTTATTATTATTATCATCATTGCTTAAACTTACTTCTATATTAATTCCAAGCTGACATCACCTAAAACAAAGCGCTCTCTCTTGTGTTACATTTCTGTTGAGAAAGTGCTTCCTGTTTTGGGCATTGTAAGCATTGGGTAACATCCAGTAAGATTTACTATAGGATTTACTTTCTTTTCGCTTCTATAGTTTAATAGAACTTTAATGTCAAAATTAAACATGTTTTATTTTAGCAAGTGTATTTTTTTTTACTATAAATGCCCTGCTCCTAATCAATTTCCAAAGAATATTTTCATATTTTTTTTTCATTACTTTTATTTCCATTGGTAAGAATTCAGAAATATCTCTATATTAGTTCCAAACTAACATCACACAAAACAAAGTTCTCTCTTGTGTTATATTCCTGGTGAGAAAGTGCTCCCTTTTTGGGGCATTGTAGGCATTGGGAAACATCATCCAGACTGCTTAAGTTACATTTAAGCTGTCTCCTCATAATTTTAGATTTTATTTTCAATTGTGTTTTGAAATTGTTTAAGTAATAGCTACTGCTCAGTATTCTAAAACTGAGTGAATTGAGTGATTTTAGCCATGATTAATATTTTGATTTGTATCATTAAATAAATGTAAAACTTAATAGGCTCTATACAATTCAGTATAAACAATAAGTATCTACAAAATTCAACTCTCCTGGCTTATCATGAATATGCTGAATGGGAGTTTAAACAAAAATCACAACCTTTGCTATGCAGAGGCTCTCACATACATATGTTAATTAAAAAGCACACCCATTTGTCCGAATGACTAATTGCATAACTCCTATTTTGGTCAAAACAATATAGAGGTACTTCTGAATTCTTACCAATGGAAATAAAAGTAATGAAAAAAAAAAAATGAAAATATTCTTTGGAAATTGATTAGGAGCAGGGCATTTATAGTAAAAATAATACACTTGCTAAAATAAAACATGTTTAATTTTGACATTAAAGTTCTATTAAACTATAGAAGCGAAAAGAAAGTAAATCCTATAGTAAATCTTACTGGATGTTACCCAATGCTTACAATGCCCAAAACAGGAAGCACTTTCTCAACAGAAATGTAACACAAGAGAGAGCTTCGTTTTAGGTGATGTCAGCTTGGAATTAATATAGAAGTAAGTTTAAGCAATGATGATGATAATAATAAAACAATGAAAATCATTGAGTTTCAGATGTTTAATATAGCTATAATATAATATAAGCTGTCTCCTCATAATTTTAGATTTTATTTTCAATTGTGTTTTGAAATTGTTTAAGTAATAGCTACTGCTCAGTATTCTAAAACTGAGTGAATTGAGTGATTTTAGCCATGATTAATATTTTGATTTGTATCATTAAATAAATGTACAACTTAATAGGCTCTATACAATTCAGTATAAACAATAAGTATCTACAAAATTCAACTCTCCTGGCTTATCATGAATATGCTGAATGGGAGTTTAAACAAAAATCACAACCTTTGCTATGCAGAGGCTCTCACATACATATGTTAATTAAAAAGCACACCCATTTGTCCGAATGACTAATTGCATAACTCCTATTTTGGTCAAAACAAACAAAATGCCCTCTCAAATGTGATTGGCTGGGAACTGCACTGCTTTTGCTTATAAAAGACTACAAATGCCAGCACAGTTAGATGAACTTGAGACATAAACCAAGGATAAACATTCCAAGACAATAACATTTCTGAATGGGTAGGTAAGCATACAACTTCAGTTTTTCTACATATGGATCTTCTTGAAAATACAAGCATTCAATATCATACAGAGGCTCTTTGATGATTTAGACTAGATCAGACATAAGTTTCTGTTTTAATTATATTATAGCTATATGAATCATCTGAAACTCAATGATTTTCATTGTTTTATTATTATCATCATCATTGCTTAAACTTACTTCTATATTAATTCCAAGCTGACATCACCTAAAACGAAGCTCTCTCTTGTGTTACATTTCTGTTGAGAAAGTGCTTCCTGTTTTGGGCATTGTAAGCATTGGGTAACATCCAGTAAGATTTACTATAGGATTTACTTTCTTTTCGCTTCTATAGTTTAATAGAACTTTAATGTCAAAATTAAACATGTTTTATTTTAGCAAGTGTATTTTTTTTTACTATAAATGCCCTGCTCCTAATCAATTTCCAAAGAATATTTTCATATTTTTTTTTCATTACTTTTATTTCCATTGGTAAGAATTCAGAAGTACCTCTATATTAGTTCCAAACTAACATCACACAAAACAAAGTTCTCTCTTGTGTTATATTCCTGGTGAGAAAGTGCTTCCTTTTTTGGGCATTGTAGGCATTGGGAAACATCATCCAGACTGCTTAAGTTACATTTAAGCTGTCTCCTCATAATTTTAGATTTTATTTTCAATTGTGTTTTGAAATTGTTTAAGTAATAGCTACTGCTCAGTATGACTAGTATAGATACAAATCAAAATATTAATCATGGCTAAAATCACTCAATTCACTCAGTTTTAGAATACTGAGCAGTAGCTATTACTTAAACAATTTCAAAACACAATTGAAAATAAAATCTAAAATTATGAGGAGACAGCTTAAATGTAACTTAAGCAGTCTGGATGATGTTTCCCAATGCCTACAATGCCCCAATAAGGGAGCACTTTCTCACCAGGAATATAACACAAGAGAGAACTTTGTTTTGTGTGATGTTAGTTTGGAACTAATATAGAGATATTTCTGAATTCTTACCAATGGAAATAAAAGTAATGAAAAAAAAAATATGAAAATATTCTTTGGAAATTGATTATGAGCAGGGCATTTATAGTAAAAAAAATACACTTGCTAAAATAAAACATGTTTAATTTTGACATTAAAGTTCTATTAAACTATAGAAGCGAAAAGAAAGTAAATCCTATAGTAAATCTTACTGGATGTTACCCAATGCTTACAATGCCCAAAACATGAAGCACTTTCTCAACAGAAATGTAACACAAGAATTCAGTAAGCATTAGAAAATACAAGCATTCAATATCATACAGAGGCTCTTTGATGATTTAGACTAGATCAGACATAAGTTTCTGTTTTAATTATATTATAGCTATATGAATCATCTGAAACTCAATGATTTTCATTGTTTTATTATTATCATCATCATTGCTTAAACTTACTTCTATATTAATTCCAAGTACCTCTATATTAGTTCCAAACTAACATCACACATAAAACAATGAAAATCATTGAGTTTCAGATGATTCATATAGCGTATGCTTACCTACCCATTCAGAAATGTTATTGTCTTGGAATGTTTATCCTTGGTTTATGTCTCAAGTTCATCTAACTGTGCTGGCATTTGTAGTCATAATTTTAGATTTTATTTTCAATTGTGTTTTGAAATTGTTTAAGTAATAGCTACTGCTCAGTATGACTAGTATAGATACAAATCAAAATATTAATCATGGCTAAAATCACTCAATTCACTCAGTTTTAGAATACTGAGCAGTAGCTATTACTTAAACAATTTCAAAACACAATTGAAAATAAAATCTAAAATTATGAGGAGACAGCTTAAATGTAACTTAAGCAGTCTGGATGATGTTTCCCAATGCCTACAATGCCCCAATAAGGGAGCACTTTCTCACCAGGAATATAACACAAGAGAGAACTTTGTTTTGTGTGATGTTAGTTTGGAACTAATATAGAGATATTTCTGAATTCTTACCAATGGAAATAAAAGTAATGAAAAAAAAAATATGAAAATATTCTTTGGAAATTGATTATGAGCAGGGCATTTATAGTAAAAAAAATACACTTGCTAAAATAAAACATGTTTAATTTTGACATTAAAGTTCTATTAAACTATAGAAGCGAAAAGAAAGTAAATCCTATAGTAAATCTTACTGGATGTTACCCAATGCTTACAATGCCCAAAACATGAAGCACTTTCTCAACAGAAATGTAACACAAGAATTCAGTAAGCATTAGAAAATACAAGCATTCAATATCATACAGAGGCTCTTTGATGATTTAGACTAGATCAGACATAAGTTTCTGTTTTAATTATATTATAGCTATATGAATCATCTGAAACTCAATGATTTTCATTGTTTTATTATTATCATCATCATTGCTTAAACTTACTTCTATATTAATTCCAAGTACCTCTATATTAGTTCCAAACTAACATCACACAAAACAAAGTTCTCTCTTGTGTTATATTCCTGGTGAGAAAGTGCTTCCTTTTTTGGGCATTGTAGGCATTGGGAAACATCATCCAGACTGCTTAAGTTACATTTAAGCTGTCTCCTCATAATTTTAGATTTTATTTTCAATTGTGTTTTGAAATTGTTTAAGTAATAGCTACTGCTCAGTATTCTAAAACTGAGTGAATTGAGTGATTTTAGCCATGATTAATATTTTGATTTGTATCTATACTAGTCATACTGAGCAGTAGCTATTACTTAAACAATTTCAAAACACAATTGAAAATAAAATCTAAAATTATGAGGAGACGGCTTAATTGTAACTTAAGCAGTCTGGATGATGTTTCCCAATGCCTACAATGCCCAAAAAAGGAAGCACTTTCTCACCAGGAATATAACACAAGAGAGAACTTTGTTTTGTGTGATGTTAGTTTGGAACTAATATAGAGGTACTTCTGAATTCTTACCAATGGAAATAAAAGTAATGAAAAAAAAATATGAAAATATTCTTTGGAAATTGATTAGGAGCAGGGCATTTATAGTAAAAAAAAATACACTTGCTAAAATAAAACATGTTTAATTTTGACATTAAAGTTCTATTAAACTATAGAAGCGAAAAGAAAGTAAATCCTATAGTAAATCTTACTGGATGTTACCCAATGCTTACAATGCCCAAAACAGGAAGCACTTTCTCAACAAAAATGTAACACAAGAGAGAGCTTCGTTTTAGGTGATGTCAGCTTGGAATTAATATAGAGGTACATCTGAATTCGTACCAATGGTTATAATAAATGTAATGAAAAAAAAAACACAAAAATGTCATTTTGAAATGGATTATGAGCAAGAAATTTATATTAAAAAATCACTTGCTAATCTCATGTTCAATTCTGACATTAAAGTTCTATTAAACTTTATTAAATAAAAGAAAGTATTGTAAGTTAAATAGTAAATCTGACTGTTTTTTACCCAATGCTTACAATGCCTAAAACAGGAAGCACTTTCTCAACAGAAATGTAACACAAGAGAGAGCTTCGTTTTAGGTGATGTCAGCTTGGAATTAATATAGAGGTACTTCTGAATTCTTACCAATGGAAATAAAAGTAATGAAAAAAAAAAAATGAAAATATTCTTTGGAAATTGATTAGGAGCAGGGCATTTATAGTAAAAATAATACACTTGCTAAAATAAAACATGTTTAATTTTGACATTAAAGTTCTATTAAACTATAGAAGCGAAAAGAAAGTAAATCCTATAGTAAATCTTACTGGATGTTACCCAATGCTTACAATGCCCAAAACAGGAAGCACTTTCTCAACAGAAATGTAACACAAGAGAGAGCTTCGTTTTAGGTGATGTCAGCTTGGAATTAATATAGAGGTACATCTGAATACTTACCAATGGTAATAATAAATGTAATGAAAAAAAAAAAAACAGGAAAAATTCATTTTGAAATGGATTATGAGCAAGAAATTTATATTAAAAAATCAATTGCTACATGAATCTCATGTTCAATTCTGACATTAAAGTTCTATTAAACTTTATTAAATAAAAGAAAGTATTGTAAGTTATATAGTAAATCTGACTGTTTTTTTTACCCAATGCTTACAATGCCTAAAACAGGAAGCACTTTCTCAACAGAAATGTAACAGAAGAGAGAGCTTCGTTTTAGGTGATGTCAGCTTGGAATTAATATAGAGGTACTTCTGAATTCTTACCAATGGAAATAAAAGTAATGAAAAAAAAATATGAAAATATTCTTTGGAAATTGATTATGAGCAGGGCATTTATAGTAAAAAAATACACTTGCTAAATAAAACATGTTTAATTTTGACATTAAAGTTCTATTAAACTATAGAAGCGAAAAGAAAGTAAATCCTATAGTAAATCTTACTGGATGTTACCCAATGCTTACAATGCCCAAAACAGGAAGCACTTTCTCAACAGAAATGTAACACAAGAGAGAGCTTCGTTTTAGGTGATGTCAGCTTGGAATTAATATAGAAGTAAGTTTAAGCAATGATAATAATAATAAAACAATGAAAATCATTGAGTTTCAGATGTTTCATATAGCTATAATATAATTAAAACAGAAACTTATGTCTGATCTAGTCTAAATAATCAAAGAGCCTCTGTATGATATTGAATGCTTGTATTTTCAAGAAGATCCATATGTAGAAAAACTGAAGTTGTATGCTTACCTACCCATTCAGAAATGTTATTGTCTTGGAATGTTTGTCCTTGGTTTGTCTCAAGTTCATCTAACTGTGCTGGCATTTGTAGTCTTTTATAAGCAAAAGCAGTGCAGTTCCCAGCCAATCACATTTGAGAGTGCATTTTGTTTGTTTTGACCAAAATAGGAGTTATGCAATTAGTCATTCGGACAAATGGGTGTGCTTTTTAATTAACATATGTATGTGAGAGCCTCTGCATAGCAAAGGGTGTGATTTTTGTTTAAACTCCCTTTCAGCATATTCATGACAAGCCAGGAGAGTTGAATTTTGTAGATACTTATTGTTTATACTGAATTTTATAGAGCCTATTAAGTTGTACATTTATTTAATGATACAAATCAAAATATTAATCATGGCTAAAATCACTCAATTCACTCAGTTTTAGAATACTGAGCAGTAGCTATTACTTAAACAATTTCAAAACACAATTGAAAATAAAATCTAAAATTATGAGGAGACAGCTTAAATGTAACTTAAGCAGTCTGGATGATGTTTCCCAATGCCTACAATGCCCAAAAAAGGAAGCACTTTCTCACCAGGAATATAACACAAGAGAGAACTTTGTTTTGTGTGATGTTAGTTTGGAACTAATATAGAGGTACTTCTGAATTCTTACCAATGGAAATAAAAGTAATGAAAAAAAAATATGAAAATATTCTTTGGAAATTGATTAGGAGCAGGGCATTTATAGTAAAAAAAAATTTAATTTTGACATTAAAGTTCTATTAAACTATAGAAGCGAAAAGAAAGTAAATCCTATAGTAAATCTTACTGGATGTAACCCAATGCTTACAATGCCCAAAACAGGAAGCACTTTCTCAACAGAAATGTAACACAAGAGAGAGCTTCGTTTTAGGTGATGTCAGCTTGGAATTAATATAGAAGTAAGTTTAAGCAATGATGATGATAATAATAAAACAATGAAAATCATTGAGTTTCAGATGATTCATATAGCTATAATATAATTAAAACAGAAACTTATGTCTGATCTAGTCTAAATCATCAAAGAGCCTCTGTATGATATTGAATGCTTGTATTTTCTAATGCTTACTGAATTCTTGTGTTACATTTCTGTTGAGAAAGTGCTTCCTGTTTTGGGCATTGTAAGCATTGGGTAACATCCAGTAAGATTTACTATAGGATTTACTTTCTTTTCGCTTCTATAGTTTAATAGAACTTTAATGTCAAAATTAAACATGTTTTATTTTAGCAAGTGTATTATTTTTACTATAAATGCCCTGCTCATAATCAATTTCCAAAGAATATTTTCATATTTTTTTTTCATTACTTTTATTTCCATTGGTAAGAATTCAGAAATATCTCTATATTAGTTCCAAACTAACATCACACAAAACAAAGTTCTCTCTTGTGTTATATTCCTGGTGAGAAAGTGCTCCCTTTTTGGGGCATTGTAGGCATTGGGAAACATCATCCAGACTGCTTAAGTTACATTTAAGCTGTCTCCTCATAATTTTAGATTTTATTTTCAATTGTGTTTTGAAATTGTTTAAGTAATAGCTACTGCTCAGTATTCTAAAACTGAGTGAATTGAGTGATTTTAGCCATGATTAATATTTTGATTTGTATCATTAAATAAATGTAAAACTTAATAGGCTCTATACAATTCAGTATAAACAATAAGTATCTACAAAATTCAACTCTCCTGGCTTATCATGAATATGCTGAATGGGAGTTTAAACAAAAATCACAACCTTTGCTATGCAGAGGCTCTCACATACATATGTTAATTAAAAAGCACACCCATTTGTCCGAATGACTAATTGCATAACTCCTATTTTGGTCAAAACAAACAAAATGCCCTCTCAAATGTGATTGGCTGGGAACTGCACTGCTTTTGCTTATAAAAGACTACAAATGCCAGCACAGTTAGATGAACTTGAGACATAAACCAAGGATAAACATTCCAAGACAATAACATTTCTGAATGGGTAGGTAAGCATACAACTTCAGTTTTTCTACATATGGATCTTCTTGAAAATACAAGCATTCAATATCATACAGAGGCTCTTTGATGATTTAGACTAGATCAGACATAAGTTTCTGTTTTAATTATATTATAGCTATATGAATCATCTGAAACTCAATGATTTTCATTGTTTTATTATTATCATCATCATTGCTTAAACTTACTTCTATATTAATTCCAAGCTGACATCACCTAAAACGAAGCTCTCTCTTGTGTTACATTTCTGTTGAGAAAGTGCTTCCTGTTTTGGGCATTGTAAGCATTGGGTAACATCCAGTAAGATTTACTATAGGATTTACTTTCTTTTCGGTTCTATAGTTTAATAGAACTTTAATGTCAAAATTAAACATGTTTTATTTTAGCAAGTGTATTTTTTTTTACTATAAATGCCCTGCTCCTAATCAATTTCCAAAGAATATTTTCATTTTTTTTTTTCATTACTTTTATTTCCATTGGTAAGAATTCAGAAGTACCTCTATATTAGTTCCAAACTAACATCACACAAAACAAAGTTCTCTCTTGTGTTATATTCCTGGTGAGAAAGTGCTTCCTTTTTTGGGCATTGTAGGCATTGGGAAACATCATCCAGACTGCTTAAGTTACATTTAAGCTGTCTCCTCATAATTTTAGATTTTATTTTCAATTGTGTTTTGAAATTGTTTAAGTAATAGCTACTGCTCAGTATTCTAAAACTGAGTGAAGTGAGTGATTTTATCCATGATTAATATTTTGATTTGTATCATTAAATAAATGTACAACTTAATAGGCTCTATAAAATTCAGTATAAACAATAAGTATCTACAAAATTCAACTCTCCTGGCTTGTCATGAATATGCTGAAAGGGAGTTTAAACAAAAATCACACCCTTTGCTATGCAGAGGCTCTCACATACATATGTTAATTAAAAAGCACACCCATTTGTCCGAATGACTAATTGCATAACTCCTATTTTGGTCAAAACAAACAAAATGCACTCTCAAATGTGATTGGCTGGGAACTGCACTGCTTTTGCTTATAAAAGACTACAAATGCCAGCACAGTTAGATGAACTTGAGACAAACCAAGGACAAACATTCCAAGACAATAACATTTCTGAATGGGTAGGTAAGCATACAACTTCAGTTTTTCTACATATGGATCTTCTTGAAAATACAAGCATTCAATATCATACAGAGGCTCTTTGATTATTTAGACTAGATCAGACATAAGTTTCTGTTTTAATTATATTATAGCTATATGAAACATCTGAAACTCAATGATTTTCATTGTTTTATTATTATCATCATTGCTTAAACTTACTTCTATATTAATTCCAAGCTGACATCACCTAAAACGCAGCTCTCTCTTGTGTTACATTTCTGTTGAGAAAGTGCTTCCTGTTTTGGGCATTGTAAGCATTGGGTAACATCCAGTAAGATTTACTATAGGATTTACTTTCTTTTCGCTTCTATAGTTTAATAGAACTTTAATGTCAAAATTAAACATGTTTTATTTAGCAAGTGTATTTTTTTTACTATAAATGCCCTGCTCATAATCAATTTCTAAAGAATATTTTCATATTTTTTTTTCATTACTTTTATTTCCATTGGTAAGAATTCAGAAGTACCTCTATATTAATTCCAAGCTGACATCACCTAAAACGAAGCTCTCTCTTGTGTTACATTTCTGTTGAGAAAGTGCTTCCTGTTTTAGGCATTGTAAGCATTGGGTAAAAAACAGTCAGATTTACTATTTAACTTACAATACTTTCTTTTATTTAATAAAGTTTAATAGAACTTTAATGTCAGAATTGAACATGAGATTAGCAAGTGATTTTTTAATATAAATTTCTTGCTCATAATCCATTTCAAAATGACATTTTTGTGGGGTTTTTTTCATTACATTTATTATAACCATTGGTACGAATTCAGATGTACCTCTATATTAATTCCAAGCTGACATCACCTAAAACGAAGCTCTCTCTTGTGTTACATTTTTGTTGAGAAAGTGCTTCCTGTTTTGGGCATTGTAAGCATTGGGTAACATCCAGTAAGATTTACTATAGGATTTACTTTCTTTTCGCTTCTATAGTTTAATAGAACTTTAATGTCAAAATTAAACATGTTTTATTTTAGCAAGTGTATTTTTTTTACTATAAATGCCCTGCTCCTAATCAATTTCCAAAGAATATTTTCATTTTTTTTTTCCATTACTTTTATTTCCATTGGTAAGAATTCAGAAGTACCTCTATATTAGTTCCAAACTAACATCACACAAAACAAAGTTCTCTCTTGTGTTATATTCCTGGTGAGAAAGTGCTTCCTTTTTTGGGCATTGTAGGCATTGGGAAACATCATCCAGACTGCTTAAGTTACATTTAAGCTGTCTCCTCATAATTTTAGATTTTATTTTCAATTGTGTTTTGAAATTGTTTAAGTAATAGCTACTGCTCAGTATTCTAAAACTGAGTGAATTGAGTGATTTTAGCCATGATTAATATTTTGATTTGTATCATTAAATAAATGTACAACTTAATAGGCTCTATAAAATTCAGTATAAACAATAAGTATCTACAAAATTCAACTCTCCTGGCTTGTCATGAATATGCTGAAAGGGAGTTTAAACAAAAATCACACCCTTTGCTATGCAGAGGCTCTCACATACATATGTTAATTAAAAAGCACACCCATTTGTCCGAATGACTCATTGCATAACTCCTATTTTGGTCAAAACAAACAAAATGCCCTCTCAAATGTGATTGGCTGGGAACTGCACTGCTTTTGCTTATAAAAGACTACAAATGCCAGCACAGTTAGATGAACTTGAGACATAAACCAAGGACAAACATTCCAAGACAATAACATTTCTGAATGGGTAGGTAAGCATACAACTTCAGTTTTTCTACATATGGATCTTCTTGAAAATACAAGCATTCAATATCATACAGAGGCTCTTTGATGATTTAGACTAGATCAGACATAAGTTTCTGTTTTAATTATATTATAGCTATATTAAACATCTGAAACTCAATGATTTTCATTGTGTTATTATTATTATCATCATTGCTTAAACTTACTTCTATATTAATTCCAAGCTGACATCACCTAAAACAAAGCGCTCTCTCTTGTGTTACATTTCTGTTGAGAAAGTGCTTCCTGTTTTGGGCATTGTAAGCATTGGGTAACATCCAGTAAGATTTACTATAGGATTTACTTTCTTTTCGCTTCTATAGTTTAATAGAACTTTAATGTCAAAATTAAACATGTTTTATTTTAGCAAGTGTATTTTTTTTTACTATAAATGCCCTGCTCCTAATCAATTTCCAAAGAATATTTTCATATTTTTTTTTCATTACTTTTATTTCCATTGGTAAGAATTCAGAAATATCTCTATATTAGTTCCAAACTAACATCACACAAAACAAAGTTCTCTCTTGTGTTATATTCCTGGTGAGAAAGTGCTCCCTTTTTGGGGCATTGTAGGCATTGGGAAACATCATCCAGACTGCTTAAGTTACATTTAAGCTGTCTCCTCATAATTTTAGATTTTATTTTCAATTGTGTTTTGAAATTGTTTAAGTAATAGCTACTGCTCAGTATTCTAAAACTGAGTGAATTGAGTGATTTTAGCCATGATTAATATTTTGATTTGTATCATTAAATAAATGTAAAACTTAATAGGCTCTATACAATTCAGTATAAACAATAAGTATCTACAAAATTCAACTCTCCTGGCTTATCATGAATATGCTGAATGGGAGTTTAAACAAAAATCACAACCTTTGCTATGCAGAGGCTCTCACATACATATGTTAATTAAAAAGCACACCCATTTGTCCGAATGACTAATTGCATAACTCCTATTTTGGTCAAAACAATATAGAGGTACTTCTGAATTCTTACCAATGGAAATAAAAGTAATGAAAAAAAAAAATGAAAATATTCTTTGGAAATTGATTAGGAGCAGGGCATTTATAGTAAAAATAATACACTTGCTAAAATAAAACATGTTTAATTTTGACATTAAAGTTCTATTAAACTATAGAAGCGAAAAGAAAGTAAATCCTATAGTAAATCTTACTGGATGTTACCCAATGCTTACAATGCCCAAAACAGGAAGCACTTTCTCAACAGAAATGTAACACAAGAGAGAGCTTCGTTTTAGGTGATGTCAGCTTGGAATTAATATAGAAGTAAGTTTAAGCAATGATGATGATAATAATAAAACAATGAAAATCATTGAGTTTCAGATGTTTAATATAGCTATAATATAATATAAGCTGTCTCCTCATAATTTTAGATTTTATTTTCAATTGTGTTTTGAAATTGTTTAAGTAATAGCTACTGCTCAGTATTCTAAAACTGAGTGAATTGAGTGATTTTAGCCATGATTAATATTTTGATTTGTATCATTAAATAAATGTACAACTTAATAGGCTCTATACAATTCAGTATAAACAATAAGTATCTACAAAATTCAACTCTCCTGGCTTATCATGAATATGCTGAATGGGAGTTTAAACAAAAATCACAACCTTTGCTATGCAGAGGCTCTCACATACATATGTTAATTAAAAAGCACACCCATTTGTCCGAATGACTAATTGCATAACTCCTATTTTGGTCAAAACAAACAAAATGCCCTCTCAAATGTGATTGGCTGGGAACTGCACTGCTTTTGCTTATAAAAGACTACAAATGCCAGCACAGTTAGATGAACTTGAGACATAAACCAAGGATAAACATTCCAAGACAATAACATTTCTGAATGGGTAGGTAAGCATACAACTTCAGTTTTTCTACATATGGATCTTCTTGAAAATACAAGCATTCAATATCATACAGAGGCTCTTTGATGATTTAGACTAGATCAGACATAAGTTTCTGTTTTAATTATATTATAGCTATATGAATCATCTGAAACTCAATGATTTTCATTGTTTTATTATTATCATCATCATTGCTTAAACTTACTTCTATATTAATTCCAAGCTGACATCACCTAAAACGAAGCTCTCTCTTGTGTTACATTTCTGTTGAGAAAGTGCTTCCTGTTTTGGGCATTGTAAGCATTGGGTAACATCCAGTAAGATTTACTATAGGATTTACTTTCTTTTCGCTTCTATAGTTTAATAGAACTTTAATGTCAAAATTAAACATGTTTTATTTTAGCAAGTGTATTTTTTTTTACTATAAATGCCCTGCTCCTAATCAATTTCCAAAGAATATTTTCATATTTTTTTTTCATTACTTTTATTTCCATTGGTAAGAATTCAGAAGTACCTCTATATTAGTTCCAAACTAACATCACACAAAACAAAGTTCTCTCTTGTGTTATATTCCTGGTGAGAAAGTGCTTCCTTTTTTGGGCATTGTAGGCATTGGGAAACATCATCCAGACTGCTTAAGTTACATTTAAGCTGTCTCCTCATAATTTTAGATTTTATTTTCAATTGTGTTTTGAAATTGTTTAAGTAATAGCTACTGCTCAGTATGACTAGTATAGATACAAATCAAAATATTAATCATGGCTAAAATCACTCAATTCACTCAGTTTTAGAATACTGAGCAGTAGCTATTACTTAAACAATTTCAAAACACAATTGAAAATAAAATCTAAAATTATGAGGAGACAGCTTAAATGTAACTTAAGCAGTCTGGATGATGTTTCCCAATGCCTACAATGCCCCAATAAGGGAGCACTTTCTCACCAGGAATATAACACAAGAGAGAACTTTGTTTTGTGTGATGTTAGTTTGGAACTAATATAGAGATATTTCTGAATTCTTACCAATGGAAATAAAAGTAATGAAAAAAAAAATATGAAAATATTCTTTGGAAATTGATTATGAGCAGGGCATTTATAGTAAAAAAAATACACTTGCTAAAATAAAACATGTTTAATTTTGACATTAAAGTTCTATTAAACTATAGAAGCGAAAAGAAAGTAAATCCTATAGTAAATCTTACTGGATGTTACCCAATGCTTACAATGCCCAAAACATGAAGCACTTTCTCAACAGAAATGTAACACAAGAATTCAGTAAGCATTAGAAAATACAAGCATTCAATATCATACAGAGGCTCTTTGATGATTTAGACTAGATCAGACATAAGTTTCTGTTTTAATTATATTATAGCTATATGAATCATCTGAAACTCAATGATTTTCATTGTTTTATTATTATCATCATCATTGCTTAAACTTACTTCTATATTAATTCCAAGTACCTCTATATTAGTTCCAAACTAACATCACACAAAACAAAGTTCTCTCTTGTGTTATATTCCTGGTGAGAAAGTGCTTCCTTTTTTGGGCATTGTAGGCATTGGGAAACATCATCCAGACTGCTTAAGTTACATTTAAGCTGTCTCCTCATAATTTTAGATTTTATTTTCAATTGTGTTTTGAAATTGTTTAAGTAATAGCTACTGCTCAGTATTCTAAAACTGAGTGAATTGAGTGATTTTAGCCATGATTAATATTTTGATTTGTATCTATACTAGTCATACTGAGCAGTAGCTATTACTTAAACAATTTCAAAACACAATTGAAAATAAAATCTAAAATTATGAGGAGACGGCTTAATTGTAACTTAAGCAGTCTGGATGATGTTTCCCAATGCCTACAATGCCCAAAAAAGGAAGCACTTTCTCACCAGGAATATAACACAAGAGAGAACTTTGTTTTGTGTGATGTTAGTTTGGAACTAATATAGAGGTACTTCTGAATTCTTACCAATGGAAATAAAAGTAATGAAAAAAAAATATGAAAATATTCTTTGGAAATTGATTAGGAGCAGGGCATTTATAGTAAAAAAAAATACACTTGCTAAAATAAAACATGTTTAATTTTGACATTAAAGTTCTATTAAACTATAGAAGCGAAAAGAAAGTAAATCCTATAGTAAATCTTACTGGATGTTACCCAATGCTTACAATGCCCAAAACAGGAAGCACTTTCTCAACAAAAATGTAACACAAGAGAGAGCTTCGTTTTAGGTGATGTCAGCTTGGAATTAATATAGAGGTACATCTGAATTCGTACCAATGGTTATAATAAATGTAATGAAAAAAAAAACACAAAAATGTCATTTTGAAATGGATTATGAGCAAGAAATTTATATTAAAAAATCACTTGCTAATCTCATGTTCAATTCTGACATTAAAGTTCTATTAAACTTTATTAAATAAAAGAAAGTATTGTAAGTTAAATAGTAAATCTGACTGTTTTTTACCCAATGCTTACAATGCCTAAAACAGGAAGCACTTTCTCAACAGAAATGTAACACAAGAGAGAGCTTCGTTTTAGGTGATGTCAGCTTGGAATTAATATAGAGGTACTTCTGAATTCTTACCAATGGAAATAAAAGTAATGAAAAAAAAAAAATGAAAATATTCTTTGGAAATTGATTAGGAGCAGGGCATTTATAGTAAAAATAATACACTTGCTAAAATAAAACATGTTTAATTTTGACATTAAAGTTCTATTAAACTATAGAAGCGAAAAGAAAGTAAATCCTATAGTAAATCTTACTGGATGTTACCCAATGCTTACAATGCCCAAAACAGGAAGCACTTTCTCAACAGAAATGTAACACAAGAGAGAGCTTCGTTTTAGGTGATGTCAGCTTGGAATTAATATAGAGGTACATCTGAATACTTACCAATGGTAATAATAAATGTAATGAAAAAAAAAAAACAGGAAAAATTCATTTTGAAATGGATTATGAGCAAGAAATTTATATTAAAAAATCAATTGCTACATGAATCTCATGTTCAATTCTGACATTAAAGTTCTATTAAACTTTATTAAATAAAAGAAAGTATTGTAAGTTATATAGTAAATCTGACTGTTTTTTTTACCCAATGCTTACAATGCCTAAAACAGGAAGCACTTTCTCAACAGAAATGTAACAGAAGAGAGAGCTTCGTTTTAGGTGATGTCAGCTTGGAATTAATATAGAGGTACTTCTGAATTCTTACCAATGGAAATAAAAGTAATGAAAAAAAAATATGAAAATATTCTTTGGAAATTGATTATGAGCAGGGCATTTATAGTAAAAAAATACACTTGCTAAATAAAACATGTTTAATTTTGACATTAAAGTTCTATTAAACTATAGAAGCGAAAAGAAAGTAAATCCTATAGTAAATCTTACTGGATGTTACCCAATGCTTACAATGCCCAAAACAGGAAGCACTTTCTCAACAGAAATGTAACACAAGAGAGAGCTTCGTTTTAGGTGATGTCAGCTTGGAATTAATATAGAAGTAAGTTTAAGCAATGATAATAATAATAAAACAATGAAAATCATTGAGTTTCAGATGTTTCATATAGCTATAATATAATTAAAACAGAAACTTATGTCTGATCTAGTCTAAATAATCAAAGAGCCTCTGTATGATATTGAATGCTTGTATTTTCAAGAAGATCCATATGTAGAAAAACTGAAGTTGTATGCTTACCTACCCATTCAGAAATGTTATTGTCTTGGAATGTTTGTCCTTGGTTTGTCTCAAGTTCATCTAACTGTGCTGGCATTTGTAGTCTTTTATAAGCAAAAGCAGTGCAGTTCCCAGCCAATCACATTTGAGAGTGCATTTTGTTTGTTTTGACCAAAATAGGAGTTATGCAATTAGTCATTCGGACAAATGGGTGTGCTTTTTAATTAACATATGTATGTGAGAGCCTCTGCATAGCAAAGGGTGTGATTTTTGTTTAAACTCCCTTTCAGCATATTCATGACAAGCCAGGAGAGTTGAATTTTGTAGATACTTATTGTTTATACTGAATTTTATAGAGCCTATTAAGTTGTACATTTATTTAATGATACAAATCAAAATATTAATCATGGCTAAAATCACTCAATTCACTCAGTTTTAGAATACTGAGCAGTAGCTATTACTTAAACAATTTCAAAACACAATTGAAAATAAAATCTAAAATTATGAGGAGACAGCTTAAATGTAACTTAAGCAGTCTGGATGATGTTTCCCAATGCCTACAATGCCCAAAAAAGGAAGCACTTTCTCACCAGGAATATAACACAAGAGAGAACTTTGTTTTGTGTGATGTTAGTTTGGAACTAATATAGAGGTACTTCTGAATTCTTACCAATGGAAATAAAAGTAATGAAAAAAAAATATGAAAATATTCTTTGGAAATTGATTAGGAGCAGGGCATTTATAGTAAAAAAAAATTTAATTTTGACATTAAAGTTCTATTAAACTATAGAAGCGAAAAGAAAGTAAATCCTATAGTAAATCTTACTGGATGTAACCCAATGCTTACAATGCCCAAAACAGGAAGCACTTTCTCAACAGAAATGTAACACAAGAGAGAGCTTCGTTTTAGGTGATGTCAGCTTGGAATTAATATAGAAGTAAGTTTAAGCAATGATGATGATAATAATAAAACAATGAAAATCATTGAGTTTCAGATGATTCATATAGCTATAATATAATTAAAACAGAAACTTATGTCTGATCTAGTCTAAATCATCAAAGAGCCTCTGTATGATATTGAATGCTTGTATTTTCTAATGCTTACTGAATTCTTGTGTTACATTTCTGTTGAGAAAGTGCTTCATGTTTTGGGCATTGTAAGCATTGGGTAACATCCAGTAAGATTTACTATAGGATTTACTTTCTTTTCGCTTCTATAGTTTAATAGAACTTTAATGTCAAAATTAAACATGTTTTATTTTAGCAAGTGTATTTTTTTTACTATAAATGCCCTGCTCATAATCAATTTCCAAAGAATATTTTCATATTTTTTTTTTCATTACTTTTATTTCCATTGGTAAGAATTCAGAAATATCTCTATATTAGTTCCAAACTAACATCACACAAAACAAAGTTCTCTCTTGTGTTATATTCCTGGTGAGAAAGTGCTCCCTTTTTGGGGCATTGTAGGCATTGGGAAACATCATCCAGACTGCTTAAGTTACATTTAAGCTGTCTCCTCATAATTTTAGATTTTATTTTCAATTGTGTTTTGAAATTGTTTAAGTAATAGCTACTGCTCAGTATTCTAAAACTGAGTGAATTGAGTGATTTTAGCCATGATTAATATTTTGATTTGTATCTATACTAGTCATACTGAGCAGTAGCTATTACTTAAACAATTTCAAAACACAATTGAAAATAAAATCTAAAATTATGAGGAGACAGCTTAAATGTAACTTAAGCAGTCTGGATGATGTTTCCCAATGCCTACAATGCCCAAAAAAGGAAGCACTTTCTCACCAGGAATATAACACAAGAGAGAACTTTGTTTTGTGTGATGTTAGTTTGGAACTAATATAGAGGTACTTCTGAATTCTTACCAATGGAAATAAAAGTAATGAAAAAAAAATATGAAAATATTCTTTGGAAATTGATTAGGAGCAGGGCATTTATAGTAAAAAAAAATACACTTGCTAAAATAAAACATGTTTAATTTTGACATTAAAGTTCTATTAAACTATAGAAGCGAAAAGAAAGTAAATCCTATAGTAAATCTTACTGGATGTTACCCAATGCTTACAATGCCCAAAACAGGAAGCACTTTCTCAACAGAAATGTAACACAAGAGAGAGCTTCGTTTTAGGTGATGTCAGCTTGGAATTAATATAGAAGTAAGTTTCAGCAATGATGATGATAATAATAAAACAATGAAAATCATTGAGTTTCAGATGATTCATATAGCTATAATATAATTAAAACAGAAACTTATGTCTGATCTAGTCTAAATCATCAAAGAGCCTCTGTATGATATTGAATGCTTGTATTTTCAAGAAGATCCATATGTAGAAAAACTGAAGTTGTATGCTTACCTACCCATTCAGAAATGTTATTGTCTTGGAATGTTTATCCTTGGTTTATGTCTCAAGTTCATCTAACTGTGCTGGCATTTGTAGTCTTTTATAAGCAAAAGCAGTGCAGTTCCCAGCCAATCACATTTGAGAGGGCATTTTGTTTGTTTTGACCAAAATAGGAGTTATGCAATTCGTCATTCGGACAAATGGGTGTGCTTTTTAATTAACATATGTATGTGAGAGCCTCTGCATAGCAAAGGTTGTGATTTTTGTTTAAACTCCCATTCAGCATATTCATGATAAGCCAGGAGAGTTGAATTTTGTAGATACTTATTGTTTATACTGAATTGTATAGAGCCTATTAAGTTTTACATTTATTTAATGATACAAATCAAAATATTAATCATGGCTAAAATCACTCAATTCACTCAGTTTTAGAATACTGAGCAGTAGCTATTACTTAAACAATTTCAAAACACAATTGAAAATAAAATCTAAAATTATGAGGAGACAGCTTAAATGTAACTTAAGCAGTCTGGATGATGTTTCCCAATGCCTACAATGCCCCAAAAAGGGAGCACTTTCTCACCAGGAATATAACACAAGAGAGAACTTTGTTTTGTGTGATGTTAGTTTGGAACTAATATAGAGATATTTCTGAATTCTTACCAATGGAAATAAAAGTAATGAAAAAAAAAATATGAAAATATTCTTTGGAAATTGATTATGAGCAGGGCATTTATAGTAAAAAAAAATACACTTGCTAAAATAAAACATGTTTAATTTTGACATTAAAGTTCTATTAAACTATAGAAGCGAAAAGAAAGTAAATCCTATAGTAAATCTTACTGGATGTTACCCAATGCTTACAATGCCCAAAACAGGAAGCACTTTCTCAACAGAAATGTAACACAAGAGAGAGCTTCGTTTTAGGTGATGTCAGCTTGGAATTAATATAGAAGTAAGTTTAAGCAATGATGATGATAATAATAACACAATGAAAATCATTGAGTTTCAGATGTTTAATATAGCTATAATATAATTAAAACAGAAACTTATGTCTGATCTAGTCTAAATCATCAAAGAGCCTCTGTATGATATTGAATGCTTGTATTTTCAAGAAGATCCATATGTAGAAAAACTGAAGTTGTATGCTTACCTACCCATTCAGAAATGTTATTGTCTTGGAATGTTTGTCCTTGGTTTATGTCTCAAGTTCATCTAACTGTGCTGGCATTTATAGTCTTTTATAAGCAAAAGCAGTGCAGTTCCCAGCCAATCACATTTGAGAGGGCATTTTGTTTGTTTTGACCAAAATAGGAGTTATGCAATGAGTCATTCGGACAAATGGGTGTGCTTTTTAATTAACATATGTATGTGAGAAAGCCTCTGCATAGCAAAGGGTGTGATTTTTGTTTAAACTCCCTTTCAGCATATTCATGACAAGCCAGGAGAGTTGAATTTTGTAGATACTTATTGTTTATACTGAATTTTATAGAGCCTATTAAGTTGTACA